>NC_134853.1:133105356-133428689 GCF_049852395.1 Peromyscus maniculatus bairdii
TGACTGTTCTTATATCTTAAATTAATCTATTTCCATAAATCTATACCTTGCCACGTGGTTTGTGGCTTACCGGCGTCTTCACATGCCTCTTGTCATGGAGGTGGCTGGCAGTGACTCCTGCCTTCCTGTTCTTTCTTTCCTCCTCTCTGTTAGTCCCGCCTATACTTCCTGCCTAGCCACTGGCCAATCAGTGTTTTATTTATTGACCAATCAGAGCAATTTGACATACAGACCATCCCACAGCAGTGTAATACTAATGATTCAGTTTACAGATACAAATTATCTTTGTATTAAAATATATATTCAATAAAATTCTTACATAATGCTATCAAAATATTTTAACCTTCATTTTTATTTTATATGTATGAGTGTTTTGCTTGTATGTGTGTCTGTGTACCTCATGATTACAGTGCCTTTTTGGGCCAGAAGAGGGGGTTAGATCCACTGGGACTGTAGCTACAGACAGTTGTGATCCACCATGTGTACTGGGAACTGAACATGGGTCCTCTGGAAGAACAGCAAGTGCTCTTCAGCACTGCGCTATCTCTACAGTCCCATGCTGTCAGAATATTAAGAGCAACAGAGCAGCTTAATCTCAGAATTATTTGAAAGAAAAGGAAGTAAAACTTAACACATATAACACAGATGAAATTTTGGTGAACTCTTTCAGAAAGGAAGGTGATGTGTCAGAGGGAGGCTGTGGAGTTCAACCAAATAATTACTTTAAAACACTTTAAGTTACAGCATTAAAAGGTGACAATGGTACTGAGTTTTAGTGGGACAATGCCACATATCTCCTTATAGCCTATCATGAAGCTTCTCTTGAACCAAGTAATACTTGAAAACCTGTATAAATAATTCAGAATGTTTTTAAACGCATTACATAGATATATAGTACATAGAACATATACATATATGTCAGGAGTTTTACATTTTAATATTTTTAAGTTATAAACAAGAAAAGGTTCAGGATATAATAATTTCAAGACAGGAGATTTGGGGGTTTTGAGCATATCTAGAAATGATAAAAACAAAGAGAATTAAAACAATAAGAAGGGGAGAGACATTGCTCAAAGATAACTGTGGAACTATGCCTGCCTCTAATTCCCCACCTACTGAAGAGGAAAAAAAAACAGAATCTAATCAGAAAGTTACACCATATTAAATATTTAAATAAATTACAAATGATAAAAATCAAAACTCAACAAGCAAGCCTTCAACTGATCTCTAATTTTGATACTGTGGAAGACTTTGGAACTCCTTACAACCTTATCTAGCTGTCTAGTAATTAAATGCCTATGTGGAAAAATGGGAAACAAACACAGAGATGAAGTGAGTTTGGTCACTTTGGGCTAGACTATGCTGTGCCTTATTAGAGAATCTTCTGATGACTTTAGTGGTGATGTATGTGATGCTCTTGTTAATGTCAGAGGTAATGGTGATAAAAAACCACTATGGAGTCCTGAGTGTGAAAACAGAGAAGCAGTCACACACATACAAAGGGTATCCAAGGAAAGGTTAGGATTTTCTCCAAAGATAACCATTAGATATTAATCCCAAGAAGACACTATAAAGAGTAGCTCCATCACTAAAAATAGGTTTGCTGTTCGAGAAGACACCTTCTAAAGTAGTCTCACAGGAGACTGGTCAAGCAGTTGAGGTCAGGAGCTGAAGCAAAGCCTCATCAAAGCAGAGTGACTGCACTGAAATTTGATTCCATGTAAATGTTTATAACATATGAGAAGACTTATTCAGTTTTGTCTTGTATTTCTGTGTTCACTTTTTTCTAGAGTGTCCACTATCCCAATCAAAGAATTACAGTGTATATCATCTCCAAAATCCACAAATGTGTTCCTGGGTCACTCTGTAGAAACTGATTAGAATTAACATTACAGACACATTTGCCTTTCCACAACACTCAAAAAAGAATGTGTATTTCTAGAACCTTATGTAACTAGAGTTTTCCTGCCTTGCCCACAGTCAGGACAAATCTTTGTCACCCGCCAGTCCCACAGCTGCTGTGGCAGGCTTCTTGCTAACTGTTCTTATAGCTTAAATTAATCCATTTCCATAAATCTATACCTTGCCACGAGCCACGTGGCTTACCGGCATCTTCACATGCTGCTTGTCCTGGTGGCAGATGGCAGTGAATCCTTCCGCCTTCCTGTTCTTTCTTTTCTCCTCTCTGTTAGTCCCATCTATATTTCCTGCCTAGCCACTGGCCAATCAGTGTTTTATTTATTGACCAATCAGAGCAATTTGACATCCAGATCATCCCACAGCAACCTTAGCAGGAAAAAGATAGGTTTCTGTTGCACTCCATGAAGGAGTATTCTGCTGATATAAGAGCCTCAACACAGTTTTCTAGGAATCTTCGCTTTCTTTTCACATTTTTTTTTCTGTACTCTAGCTGATGGCTTGTGATTTTAATTTGTTTCCCTCCTTGATAACATTTAGTGATTCTGATTTCAGTTTTTCATTTGTTTTGCTTTTCTTTCTTCCTCATGGAACATTGGTGAAGGATCCAGAAACATGAAAGGTGGCATAAAAATTGAATTTGTAAAAAAAAAATACAAGAGAATGAACAAATTTAAAATTGCTGACATTTATTTAGCTGACTCTATATTTCAAGCCAGAAGTATGAACCAGATCATGGAACATACCTGAAATACACACAGAGAGGGAAGATGAGAGCAGAGGACCGGGAGGGTATTGAGCTATAAGCTGAATAGGGTGGCTCACACATGCAATCCTAGAATGGAAGATTGAGGAAGGAGAATTACTATGAGTATGAGCTTGTCCTGGGCTACATAGTGAATTCCAAAGCAGCAGGAGCTATGTAGTGAATGCCTGTCTCAAACAATAACAACAATAATAATTCAATTTCTTCACAGAATAAAAATGAAGTCATTTAATACCTGACCAGCATGATTAGATACCAGTATATTGAGAGTTTATAAAAAGTACCCCATTCCCTTTTAATTTCCTCTCTTGTTCTAGCATTATACAATTGGAGCTGTTTATCTAGTAGAAAAGGCAGTCTTCAGTAAACACTGGTTTCAAGGAAGTAGTTACAATGACCTTCTGGGGCTGGAGAGAACCCAGTGGTTAAGAGCATTTGCTGCTCTTCCAGAAGATGGAGTTTACTTCCTATAATCCATATCTAGTGCTCATAACCACCCGCTCACAACTCCAGCTCAGGGAACCCAACTTCCTCTTCTGGCTTATGAAAGTATTGGCATTAGCGTAGCATACACAAACACAGACATATGCACATAAATAATTCAATAATTTTTTATTATTTAAAAATTGCTTCCTGCTCACCATGAAATTCATTTCTGCAAAGAATATGGCTTTATTCTTCTTTGTGGCTGAGAAATCCTCTTCTCTATACACAGTACATTTTCTTTATCAAGTCCTGTGCTGTTGTATATTCCTGGCTGTTTCCATAATTTAGGTATTGTGAATAGTGTTGCAATCAATGTTAATATATAGTTACCTTTGTGTTATGTTGAGGCTGAGTCCTACCAGTAAATTCCTATGAGTGTATAACTAGGTCATATGATAGAGCTACTTTTAGCTTTCTGAAGATTGCTAAAATCTTCTCTCTCATTACTCCCACACTGGGTCACATCTGTATCCTAATCTCTTAACAAATGGTTTCCATGAGTAGAGCGTGGTTTATGTCACAATATAGTTATCTTGTACTTCATTAATTAATTCTGGTCAAGACTTCATAGGAAAAGAAAAACATGTATATTCTCTCCTTTTGAAACAAGTTATAATCCACTTACTTAAATGAAAGATTTTTTTGCAAAGTGACTTTGATACTAAATGTTTTTTTTACCACTGTGTTGAATTTAGATGTGAACACTTCTGCTCAGATTGTGAGTTGTGTTCTGACTTAATGAGAAATTTTACATGTATTTGAAATTAAAATATGCTCTCCAAGAGGAAACTCATTTTAACTTCAGAATAATTATCATGACCATAACTATTACTTCAGTATTTAAGTATAGACTGAAATGGAGAACAGTAGATCTTCCAAACAAATCAAAAGTGTGAAATTTGAAAAATATACAGGACAAATGAGCACATCTTCAAAAAATAGAAGAAGAGGGAATTCTTGGCTTGCAGATATACTCTACCAAAAGCTTAAAATACAGATCACTGAATAAAATAAAACAATAGCAGAAAATCCTAATCTAAATTAAAGGAGTAAATTTCTATAAATAATAAATTTGTAGTCAGGCATGGTGCTGCACTCCTTTAATCCCAGAACCCAGGAAAGTCAGGGATATACATATATCTCCAAGTAGATTTAAAGGACAGTTTTCTTTTAATCACCTAAAGGAAGGTAACAGGCAGGGATGGACATCACATGCAAAAGTAAAATTTATCTTTACAGTAACTTCAAGAATGGGGTGGAAAACTATCACTATGTACTTCATCTTATATGTTACACAATGAATCATATGATTTTAAGTTAGAGACTGACAGTTGAATACTGTAAATCTATAGATAGTTATTAAAATAAATATATGGGCAAAATGAGAAGGCTTAGAGGGTAAAGCTGCTCAGCAAAGCTTGATGACAAAAGTTCAATCCCAGGAACCCACATGGAAGAAGGAGAGAATAGACTCCCTCAAGTTGTTCTCTGACCTCCACAGACACAACATGGCACGAACATGTGTAGGAGAATGTGTGTGTACATGCACATAAGTGTGCACACATAAATAAATAAATAAATAAATGTAAAGGATAATATAAATTAAATACACTAATAAATGAAATAAAATACTAAGATACTCAGCAAGCACAAAACAAGGCACAAAGTAAGACACCAAGACAAAAATTCCCTACTAGGCCTGGTATGATGGTATATGTCTGTGAGTTCAGCACTCAGAGGGCTGAGGAAGGAGGCTAGAGATTTTCAGCCCAGCCAGGGACACATGCTGGGCTACAGACTTGCCTTGGCTGCATAACTAATCCCTGTCAATCAGAGAGACACAAACTAAAACTAAAACTTCATTGAGATTCCATCTCACCCTAGTCAGAATGGTAGTCACTAAGAAAAAAGTATGAACAAATGTTGGTAAGAACTTGGGGCTAAAAATCATTTATCCACTAATGGTGGGGATGTAAAATAATCTGGCTACTGTGGAATAAATATAAAAGTTTCTCAGAAAGCTAAAAGTAGCTCTATCATATGACCTAGTTATACACTCATAGGAATTTACTGGTAGGACTCAGCCTCAACATAACACAAAGGTAACTATATATTAACATTGATTGCAACACTATTCACAATACCTAAATTATGGAAACAGCCAGGGATATACAACAGCACAGGACTTCATAAAGAAAATGTACTGTGTATAGAGAAGAGGATTTCTCAGCACAAAGAAGAATAAAGCCATATTCTTTGCAGAAAAAATTGGTGCAACTGGAGATAATCATATTAAGCAAATTATGTCAGTCTCAAAAAGACAAACATTATATATTGTCTACATTTGTGGTTCCTAAATTCCAGATAGATACATAAAATCATGTATGTATATATGACATGAAAATAGAAGTAAAATTCCCTAAGAGAACAAAACAGACTAATGGGTTAGAGGGAGGAAAGGGGGAAGGAATGAAAAGTGGAGAAAATGCCCAATGTACAATATATTCTTTTATGAAAATGTACTCATAAAATGTATACACATGATAACATTTAAGAAAATAAGTCAAATTGAAATGAGATAAGAATTAAAAAATTATACACCGATAAAAGAAGAAAATGGAAAATTTTAATGTAAATGGAAAATGTATTGATACATTATTATGTTAATGTCAATAAAGACTTTAATACAAACAATATCAACTGAAATTGAGAAAAATTGAACAATGATAAATATCCAGCACAATATAATAAATGTGTCTGGTCCTATTCAGATTCAAAAGATGTGGACCAAAAAACTACCCAGACTAAGAACAAATAGACTAATCCACAATTATGGTTGCAGATTATAATGTTCATCTTTTATTAATTCATGAAAACAATAAACTAAATTTTGTGATGCTTAAGAAGAATTTAAAGTACTAAAAATGATTATTTCTCACTAATAAACATTCAAAATTCTATAAGTAGTAGAAAACATAATGCAAAAATAATTAAAATGAAAAATTAACTTTGACCTTGATAACATGGAAATAAAACGAATTTTATATGTGTTATAATCATAAAATACAAATGGATAACTATACAGTCTTTAAGAAGAGCCAGAAGACCAAGGATTTTGCTGTGAGACTGTGTCTCCTAGTATTGTCAGAAGCCACACCCATTGAATTTCATCAGTATGACTGCCTAAGCATGAACTGGACAACAACATTACACATGCCAAAGTGGTCGGGGGAAAGACAATGCGGCCTTAACTCTATACAAAACCTTTAGGCATCAAAGGAATGTTGAAAGGAGGAGAAATAGTCTCATCCATCAGAATATATATGTACATACACATGCATACATACACATATCTATTGATCTATATTTATCTCTCTTTCTATTTGTCTATCATCTATCTGTCTGTCTGTAACAACAAGTAATGAAAATATATGTAGCTTACAATTTAATAATAGACAAAATATTAATCACTATTGTGGGATATTTGTACATTGTGTGAAGATGTGTCATTGTGATTGGTTTAATAACCTGAATGGCCGAGAGCTAAGCAGGAGAGGATAGGCATGACTTCCAGGCAGAGGGAGGAAATAGGGTGGTGGGGAAGAACATTAGAGGCAGGGATTAAATGGAGCAAGTCAGACATAGAGAATAAAGAAGAGGTAAAAAGACATGTGGCAGAACAGAGACTAATAGAAATGGATTAATTTAAGTTATAAGAGCTAGTTGGGAACAAGCCTAAGCTAAAGGTCAAGATTTCATAATTAATAATTTAATAATAAGTCTCTATGTCATTGTTTGAGAGTTGATGGTCCAAAGAAAGCCTGACAAGAAAGTCCAGCTACAAATCACTGGTAAAATTTTTTAATATTAACTTTATGAATGAAGAATCGTCAGTGAAAAATGAGACATATAAATATGACTGTCAGTCACCAAGGAAATACAAAGAAAAACTACAGAATGTATATATAATCATACACTAAAGATCTGATATTTTTAATTTATTTTTTAATTTTATTTTGAAATTATAACATAATTAAATCATTTCTCTCTTCTCTTTCCTCCCTCCAGATACTTCTATATACCTCTCTTTTCCCTCTTTCAAATCCAACAAATATTTTCATTACCAAAAGACAAGCACTTGGTGACCTGGGGATTGGAGGGCATCACAGTAAATGGTTTGGATGTCAGAATTTTGGTTACATACACAAAGACTAAACAGATATTTGGAGGAAAAAGAGGAGCCAGTGTCCTTCATAATTTGAGAAAAAAGGTACACATACAAAAGAAAGATAAATTCTGTGCCATTGAATTAGAATTAAAGCAACTGATGAAGTCATTGATTTCAATGGGTATAAGTATATATGGAATCAACATGAATATCTAGGTATACAGATAGATATAAGATGATAGATAGAGAGATGATAGATAGATAGATAGATAGATAGATAGATAGATAGATAGATAGATAGATAGATAGATAGATAGATAGATGATAGATTGAAGATAGATAGATAGATAGATAGATAGATAGATAGATAGATAGATAGATAGATAGATAGATAGATAGATAGATGATAGATAGGTAGATAGATAGATAGATGATAGATAGATAGAGAGATAGAGAGATTAAAGATAGGTGATAGATATATACATAGTTACATCTGTTGAGTGAGCCTAGGAACAACACATTTCAGTATTACTAAGGGCATTTAGCACCCAAAGGTTCTCAAAATACCCTTACACTCAATGGCCCACATGTTTTTGGAAAAACAACTAATGCCAGGGCCCGAGTATGAAAAGAAGAGTATGAAATAAGAATAAGAGGGCGACATGGGTTGGGGTTCACTATGTCTAAATTAGGGTACAATTTGAGTTTTGAAATAAATGTCAAAACAATGGGTTATATCTGTTAAGTAAAGTAGTCAGCCGGGCGGTGGTGGCACACGCCTTTAATCCCAGCACTCGGGAGGCAGAGGCAGGCGGATCTCTGTGAGTTCGAGGCCAGCCTGGGCTACCAAGTGAGTCCCAGGAAAGGCGCAAAGCTACACAGAGAAACCCTGTCTCGAAAAATGAAAAACCAAAAAAAAAAAAAAAAAAGGAAAAGAAAAGTAGTGATGAGTTCAAATTGATATAAACAAATAGATTTAAATAAACAGAAGAAAAATAAGTGGGAAAAGAAAAATTATTTCCTTAGGGTAGAATGTCAACTTATAAATAAATAAAAATGTTGAAATTAGTGAACAGGACAATCCACTTAACAGAAATCCACCTAGGTTTCTAAGCCTCCTGTAATCATCTGTGCATTTTCTTATGAAAGTTTTAGAAAAAGAAATCTTTCAAGCCAGTCTAGCAGGAATTTCCCTCTTTGATACTTCAGTATCTGCTCTGGTCCCTCTTATGCCATCTGCCATGATGTCTGATAGCAAGAATTAATCCTGTTAGTACAGTTCAGCCAGAATTCTCCTCATGCCTGCTCACTCTGAGAAATTCTTCATCCATCTACATCAATCTCTCCTTAGCTATAAGCTCCCACTTGTTCTTGTTATGTTCAACTGAGTGCATGCTCACCTCCCTCAAAACCTCATTATATTGGTTGTCTTTTTATCATGAGGGTCCTGAATAAAGTTTTCCCTGACATTGATTAACAAATATCCTTAAATTATTGTTTTATAATATTGGAAATCTCCATTTTACCCTATGATGCTAATACTTAATTTAGCAAGAAATTTAATAGGCACAAAACTAGTAGATAAAACTAAAAAGTGAAATGAGACATTATGTGGTAACAATGGAGTACCCCCCCAAAAAAACATAGTTACAAATAAAAGTAGTAGGGAGGTAATAATGGAGATATATGGTAGACACTATTTTAATCAAACAATCAAAAGTTTCTATATAATATACTAATATCTGGTGGGTAAGAACATGGGATAATCATATCTGATGGCCCAGTCTAAAATAATTATTGTTCATTTAATCAAAAAAAAATCATACAAACCAAACTGGTAGGTATTCTATAATATGTTTGCCCTATATTCCTTTAAGGAAAGATTTAGAAACTTTCCCAGATTTAAGAAGACTTGAAAAATCTGCATCACAGGTGCCTTGCATAATCCTTGATTGATTTATTTCACTATAAAGAGCATTGCATGAATAAGTAGTAAGACTGGAATGGATTCTCTGGATAGATTGGACTTTTTGTACCATCTTTGTGTGAATTGAAATTCCCGGGGGTGAGGGGTGGAACTCACCTGTGTTAAACACCTACAAGGTGGATTGCTTAAAATTTCTGTGATTATAGAGAGCTGGAATGCTGCAGGTCCAGAACCAATTATCTTGAGCTTCCTTTAGCCATCTAAATAGGCATTTATTGCCCAGACTGTGTTTGACTTAACACTCTTGTGGCTATCAGTAAACTCCTTTTTTAAAAATGTGTTGACAGTGAGATTAGAAAGATGGTTCAGTGGCTGAGAGCACATACCTTCTAACGAAGGACTCAAATTCAACTCCCAGCACCCATATCAGGCATCTCACAACCACCTGTAATTCCAGTTCCACTTCTGCAGGCACCTGCATTCACATGCGCATACCCACACAGAGATACAACAAAATAAAATAAAATTTTAAGACTATACAAACAGACCTCTAGCTTCCACCAACTCAATGGCTAAGAATTTCATCAGGCAGCATCTGAGGGCTGGAGAGGTTTCCCCAATTTGCTTCTAGCTCACTTATCTGATATTCCCACTAAAGTATTTTTAAAGTATCTTGATTTATGGTTTTCTTTGTCCTGTTACTTCATGAAACTGTTCCCAGCAGTTTCACCTAAATGTTTATTCCTAGGCCATGATCACTCATATTTGGCTGCAGAATAAATTGTGTTTTATTCTCTGAGATGGGACAGTTTTGCATTAATACTTGAAGCAACAATGAATGATTGGAAGTTGTTCCAAAGTTCAACTTCTGAGAGATAGTTGCTCCCATACTAAAAGTGAGAATGTGGTAAACCAAAGGATTATGGACTGGCAACACCCATGAAAGAGCTAAAAACATAAAGAAATAATGAACTGGATTCTGGAAAGTGAGAGATTTTTTTTTTAATGAGAAAAACCCTGTGGCTGTTTTTACTTCTGATAAAATCTTGGGAAGAGAAATCTATCATAAAAAAATGAGGAAAAAATGCTAACTGTCATATGTGGGCTGTCATAACATGTTAGAGGAGCCTTCACAACAGAGTGGTCTGTGCATATCCCCAGAATGCAAATGAAAGGCAGGGTGTGGAGCCAAAAATCTGTAATCCCAGGGTTAGGAGTGGGAGCACAGATGGGGGATCTCAGAAGCTTGCTGGCCAGCCAGGCTCCCAAAACAGTGAATTAAGGGTTCAGTGAGAAACGCTGCTCCCAAAATAAAGTGGAAAGTAAGTGAGATAGATCATTGATTTTGGCTTCTCAACACACACACACACACACACACACACACACACACACACACACACACAAAAGCAAAACAAATTCTGTTTTAGGTACTATACTTAGAACATTACATCTAAAAAACATAATTGTTAAATATTATATCAAAATATAATTTATGAATATAACAATTAAAATTAAATATAATTGTGTAAATATAATTTGTACAATGAAAACTATAAAATATTCTTTATAGAAATTTAAGATCCACATGAATGCAAAGCTGTAACAAGTTTGTAGATTGACAAATATTGTTCATAAGTTTACTGCTAAATTTTAACTACACTTTAAACTTAATATATAAACAGGTTTTTAAGGAATTTAACATAGTGCATATATGGTTAAGTGGGGGAAAGCCCAGGATCTTATCCATAAATATTTATTTAAAATTTTAATATTATTTATTTATTTCCCTGAGGCAAGATCATTCCATGTTGCACAGGATGTCTTTAAACTCCTTGGCTCAAGCAAACATCCAACATCAGAGATGATTAAATCTTAAAAATGCATATTTATGGTATATGCAGTTGTAATAGGTCTCAAGACTTTAGTGGTCCCTGAGACCTTAGGACAACTGGCTCCATGGTGGAAGTACCATTCAGGCTAATGAAACTCAGCATATAGACAGCACCACCTGCCAAAACTAAAACAAAGGCCTAATACATCAAAGCCCACAGTTCTAGGAAAGTTTCTAAATGTACTACCTTTGCTTTTGACTTCTCTAGTTCTGCTTCTGGCTAACTGTTCTTGTGAACACAGAACATGGTTTTGTGCTTAAAAACTCAACCTTAGAAAGGCTCAGTGCTACACTGGGATCCCAAATACCCAGTGTAGTCACAGCCTGACTTATAAAAGACTTTCTATTGCCTTAAACCCATGTCCGGGCAGTCTTCTCTGGTGAATACCCCACAACACTGTGATATTTGGATAAGTTTACAGAACTGTACAGATGCATATGCTAATCTGTACAGTGAATATTTTCTTTAGTGTTGTGACTATTTGTTGTGGCCCTTTATAGCAGAAATATTTGGACAGGCAATATTAACAAAGGAATCAATCCATAATTTAGACAAATCAGACTCCTCCAATGGTGTCAAAAAGACCATGCCATGACCATAGCCTGACAGGAAGAGAGCAGCCCCAGATCCACCCATGATAAACACTGGGTATGTTTCCCAGCCCAAAGTTATGCTGGGCATCTACATGTTACCTATAGGACCTCCATAGGATCTAGCATATGCATAGAAGCTGCCTCCCAATCCTTTCTCTCAGACTCCATGGAACTATCCAGACCATAGTTTTAGAGGGCCCTATAACCAGGTGCAATATGTCCATGACTACCTTTGAGCAGACTACCAGCAGGTCATCTAGCCTGTTCTGTGAGTGGCCCACACCCAGTGCAGAGTAAATTACACACAGAATTACCCCAGCCCCGAAGACCAAGAGAGAGGCCTGCACACAGAAACTGCTCCTTGCCAAGGCTCCCAGGAGACCAGCTCTATCACACACCACCTAACAAAGCTGGAGCTTCTGAGGAGTCCTTGGAACATCTTGCAGAGTTGAGACCACAGGGTCTGCAGGCTCCATCCACAGCTACTGTGTTTAGACTCCATAGCAACCACCTGGGAATCTCCAAACCCAAGGAACTCTAAAAACTAGCAATTTGCCAGAGGAATTACACAATGTCTTCATCACTCATCCTACAAACAGTTATGGAGGTGGTGAAATCTGTGAACTTTTTGTTGGTGAATGGCTTCAAACTGCAACTGACATATATGAGATAGAATCTGAGGTACTGATAGCATTAAATATTTGGAACACTGCCTTAAAGATAAGACAGTAATGATAGTCATAGCAATAAGCCCCAAAGCAACAGCCCCAAATGCAAACAGGATATGGAAGGCACTGCATCTCAGCTGGACAAGGATGAGCATGACTTACTTACTAAGTACATTCATGGAATAATGCAAATTGATTTCATAAAACAAGAACTATGAATTTCAGATTCATCCCTGTGTTCTTCCCAAATGCCAAGAAGGAGCATATGCCCACCTAACTTCAGAACACTCATGTTTCCAGCTCATCTAAGAATGAAAATCCTGTGCAGCTGCTCCAAAATGAAAAGCATGTGGCTCCTTCCTGAGGTCCTCTGCTCACCCTTCAGGTGATAACCTTGGGGTATCAGTAATCTCCAGATCAATAAGACCCCATTTTCACAGTGTTCTTCTAGCTAAGGCTGGGTCATAGCATTCAAGGCTATTTCTCAATGTCTCCTGGGGGCATTCAGGGCCCAGAACACCTCTTCTGCAGAGTTCCCTGCCCCCTAACACTTTGAATGCTCTGTATTTCCTGCCTTTGGAAAGCACACAAGCTGCCCATGTCCTCATGAGTCTGAGTTGTCCACACTGGGCTTCCAGGACTTAGTGAGTAGATACTACAGGGGATGGCAGCAAACACATATGACCACAAACACTGTTATCACCTCAACTGCTTTATGTGTTTGACAGATGTTGTGTGTCCTCAGACCAAACTGATTTATGTTCAAATAATAAAATGGAATTTAAAGCAATTTTACTTAGAGTAATTGAATCTCTGATAGAGACACTAAGCAACCATGAAGACTTGCACTGACTTATGAAAACTTACATATAGACCAGCTTATTACTTAAAATCTGGAATGAATTGAGTTAGACTAAGGTGATAGGTGGTCCAGGAAATGTATGGCTGTATCTGACAACATGGACAAGAATTCTAATCATAATCACATATAATTAGCATGATGGCCAAGATTTGCTACTGGAAAGGAAGCCACAATAATCAAGTGAACAAGATGCTTCATCCAATGGATGTCAATCAGCCTTGGTTCAGATCAACTAGTGTTTGTTTAATGAGCCAGCCATGATGAAGATATGAAAGTTTATGAGATAAAAAAATGAATTTTTCCCTCTCTCCTTGGTCTCTTAAGCCACTGATTGCACAGCTGCCATTAGTGGGGACTAAACATCCACAGATTTTTTACTATTACTTATTATTTTGGAGCACTTCTTCCACACAGAGAAGAGCAATTCCTCTTCACAGAGTTAGGTAATTAACATAAAACCATATCTTGTTGAGGAAATATTATAGGCATGCTTCCCATGATCTCTTCTTGGAGCACAAAATTAAAAATCTGTAGTTAAAACTAACACAGGTGATCAAAAAGTATGCTGTTTTAAGAAACATATACCTCTCTATGATACAGATGGACATCTACATGTAAGATTAGAATGTTTCCATTCTGTAATCATCAGATTGGTCCACCACTGACCCCAGCACCTTAGGTTTCTAACAAGGTAGCACACTGAATCTGAAGGAGACTAATTTAAACAGTTTGGACCATATGGGGAATAAGGATAAATTGTTGTCTTAAAAAGGAACAAGTATCTGAGTTTTCTGTTTTCATTAGTGCTGTAACAACCTAAAGAAGAGAAGGCAACATATGTTCTGAAACTTTGTCAGCATCCATTTGCCTCTGAATTGTGAAACACAAACTATTGATCTTTGCAAGCACTCTACAAACTAGCCAGTTCAAAACATCTCTTATTGAACAATACACAGTAAGAGCCAATGTACTAGGAAAATTAGAAATTAAAAAATTTACATACTATAGCCTATAAATGGCCACTATCACGATGTAAGCAAAGTATTAGATTACTCACCCAAATGTGATTTAATCAATGCAAAAATGTCAGCATGTCCTTGCTCCTTCCAGGTTCTCAGAAACAATACCATGGAAGTCAATGATGCTGTGTGATAAGAAATGAGAAGGGCAGAGCTAAACTAGCAACCAGTTCAGTCGCAGTGCATAATTCAAATTAGTAAACCTGAGCCAAGCCAAGGCAAGTCAGCACCAGAAACTGGAAGCCTTTATGAGGTCAGTCTAGTAGCTCTACTCCCTCATGAAGGAAATCCCCTCACTTAACATTGCACAAGACCAACTTGATTTTTTCTTTCAGCTTTATTGAAGTATAAATAGCAAACTAAAACTGTCTATATTTAAGGTGTGTAAATTAATATTTGACATACAAAACCTGAATTACCACAATCAAACTAGCTTGCATATGTATTACCTTGTTTATAATTTTTGTGGTAAGTACTCACGAGAACTACCTACTAAGCACATTTAAGAGACAATGTTAATGTGGCCACCTTGTATATTTCATCTATAAAACTTAGTCATCGGGCTGGAGAGATGGCTGAGAGGTTAAGAACACTGACTGCTCTTCCAGAGGTCCTGAGTTCAATTCCCAGCACCCACATGGTGGCTCATAACCATCTGTAATGAGATCTGGCACCCTCTTCTGTATACATAACAAATAAATAAATCTTTAAAAAAACTTAGTCATCTTGCAGAGCTAAAATGTTGATTAGTTATCACCTCATTTCTTCCTTGTCCTGGTTCATTGTAAACAGGGCAAACACTGTTCTACTCTCTATTTTTACTATGCATATGTGAATGAGATACAATATTCATCTTTCTATGTCTGACATTTACATCACATGAGATACATTAGATGCCAGATGTGGAACTAGAGGATTTAAAATCTTCCCCTCTGTTTTGTCTTTCTTCAGTCCCATCAAGCCTTGTTATTCTAGAATTTTCTCTTTCAGAATGAGAATGTTTATTCTGTGCTGTATTTGCACAATCATAGCTCAGAGTGGCTTTGAGTCTTAGAAGGGGCTGAACTCCGAATTTTTAAAGAATATTAGTTCCAGTAAGGACTTGGAGAGTCTGGAGATGGACTAAATGCATTCTGCATTATGGATGCTCTTGAACCTGTGAAGGCCAAGGGTGCAGTGCTGTGGTTTGAATATGAAATGCCTCTCACAGAATCATGTGTTGGACACATGACCATCAGGTGATGGCTCCGTCTTGTAAACCTCTGGAAAATTTAGGAGCTGAAGGGGATCTTCTCGTCCCTGACTCCTTCCTGTCCCACCCACGGCATCCCAGACCAGGTGAAGTAAAGAAGGTCCTCAGTCACCATGATGTTCGGTCTCATTATGGCCAGAAACAGAGACTGGAAGCCGCTATCTGACTCCACAGAAACTATCAGCTAAAATAAATATTATCTTCTTTAAGCTATTCAGTTAAGTATTTTGGTCATAGCAATAATAAGTCACAGGGAACTGGACCTGCCTGGACCGAGTCTATCAGGTCGATCTCAGTCCTCGGGGGTGGCCTTGATCTGCAGGTGGTGGGAATGGGGTGTGGGCTGGGGGGAAAGGGAGGTGGGCAGGAAGGGGGAGAACAAGGGAATCTGTGGCTGTTATGTAGAACTGAATACTATTATAAAATAAAAGAAAAAAAAGTGAAAAGAAAACAAAAAATAAAAAAATAAAATAAAAAAAATAAGTCACAGGGGATCATTAATGAAAATTGATAAGATATACCTTCTATCAGGATAAAAAATCAAAACCATGTCATTATCTTGATAGATTCAAAAATAAACATTTTACAATATCCAACAATTTATTAATGATAAAGAATACTACTGGAAATGCTATACAAGGAATTTATCGTGAATTCCATATGCAAAGTTATTTATTTGTTTTGCCTCTCACAAAAAAAGGTTTCCTCTGGGGTAGAAAGTTTATAGGTCAGTTATCACTGTATCCTGAAATACATTCATCCTTTACTTTCCATAAGATGTTGATCCTTGGAACCCCATATATACTCATGGATGCTCAAATAATACATTATTTTCATCTAACTTATTAAAATCTCCTCAGTGATTTAATTTATCCTTAGATTAGTTGTGGTAGCCAATACCATGTAAATCTATAAAACAGTTATTATACCATATTGTGAGGATTAATATAGTACTCATGAGACCCCAGTAAGCTTCCCTTAGGAATGGATTGCTACCAAAGAAGAAGAATGGTTCTATTATAACCCATGCTGCCATATTTGGTCTTCTAGAGTCAAGAAGATAAGATCAGCACAATTTGTATGGGCACCACAATTTTGTAATAATATTTGGCCTAATGCTGTTTGCACCCACAGATGCACAAGTATAGAGCCCATAGTCTAAAGAGCTGCCTTTATTTACGAGTTTGAACAGTTCTTATATCTTAGATAAAGAGAGGGACCTACTCAGCAAAGGGGGAGATTCTGACTCCCCAGCCACTACAGTGGAAAGAGTGGGAGAGATTAGGTATTTCACAAATTAGATACCAGAGTGAGGATGTAATGTCTCATCAACCATTGAGAATGGGTACTTTACCAGCAAGGACTCACAGGACTCATGCATAGATGGTATCTCAGTTCATAAATATAGTCACACCCAAACTGAGGACTTATTGATTTATGAACCAATTTGTGAACCATTTGTAGTATGAATCAATATCTTGTTCATGCTCCTCAAGACCCTCCCAAGCTAACCCAGTAAGTTCTTAAGACATATCTAATAGACAAATCTTCAAACCCTAAGCCACAGTCCCCTCAGTCCCAGCCCCAAATGACCAGAACCCTGGAGGGACTGAGACCAATTCAGCTTTGGTATTATTTGGAAAAGCACAAAAATATTTAAGTCTTTAAAGTCTTGTTGGATGGAGGAGTGGCTATGCAGGAAACTATGTGGTAAAACCTATGAGTATAAAATTATGATTGAAAATTGGTATTTTCCTAAAGATTTCAGATTGCCATTGTGGTTTCTATTGAGGACAACTGAGGCTAAGTTATAGATTATCAGCAGTTTTCTTTACTGTGCATATAAATATTGATCGATTATAAAAACCAAATAGAACCCTTCAGTCTCCCTTCTCATTCACCCTACTTAACTAATCAATCACCCTGTGACCACCTCCAAGACAATTTCTGTTAGAACCAGTATGCATGACATCTGGAATTTTAAACAGATTTCCAGTAATTTGAACAGGAACTGAATCTCCACAGCAGCTGACTTTTGATAAAGTATTCCCAAACAGTTTGAGGAATATACCTAATAATATCAACACACCATAATGCCTTTCCCCTTTTGATGGTGCTATGTTTTGGCTATAGTATAAATGTCACTTCAAAGTCTGTGTGCTGGAGGCTGCTGAGGCAGAGACTCCTTATGAGTTGGGGCATGGCAGAAGATAAATAGGTCATTCAGTGTGCCACCCACAGAAATGTTGGATTCCCTGCAAGCTGGATTCATCCCAGTCTTACCACTTGATCTCTCACAAGTACTCTCTTAGTGGTGATGACACACCTCATGGAGCCCTTGCCAGAACTGAAGAGATAGAGATGCAGATCACTGATTTATAATTACCAGCTTCCAAAACTGTGAATTAAATCAACCCCATTGCAAAGTACCTAGACTCACTCATGCATTCTGCTCTATCAACAGAAAATAGACTAGGAAGACAGGAAAAGTGCAGTGATGTAACCAGAGGCTCATAGTACCTGGGGAAATTTTCTTCTACTAGCAACAACAGGGATTTTCTTAAGTAAGCCATTTCTCCTCCTGAAATACATAAAGTGGTTTCATGGTAAATAAGTATGTTTTTAAGGAGAGTGCACCACTCTTGAAATGACAAGTTGGAAACCATTGCTGTAGCAATGGATGGCCACAGAAGAAATCACATAAAAGTATTTGGGGTTTAGGTGTATCCTTCAGTCATTTATGTCTCATATAATTATATAGTAATTATGCTGAATATGATCATAATGATCACCAATAATGTGTACTGTGCCTACTCATCATCTAACAGTGCCAAATACTATATATACTTTGAGGAGTGTCCTGAGGTATATTACACTGTCCTAACAGCTAACCCCAATGTTGTTATAGAGGGAACACAATGTTAGGAGTATTTGTAAATAACAAAATTAACAATTATAAAAATAATATTGTGTTGGCTGGGTAGTGTCAATAACAAAGACAGATAAGGTTTTTTTTTTCTTGATCTGATTTCTGAGAAAGTATATGGGTTTCAAAATCTTGACCCTGCCCCTTAGTCTAGTGCAGGAGAGGAAAAGCAGTAGTAGATAGTGACATCCACAAAGATCTTTATTTCCAAATGAGTCCAATTTTCTTTAAGGAAGTATATCAGAAAGCCTCTCCATAGAAATTAAATTATGATTGTGGCCCAAGGTGCCCAAGATAAGGTATGTGGAGGAATAGTTAGGATCAAGGTATGGCCCATCTCAGAGAAAATGGAATTCCATTTTAAAAGTAGGAACTTCCACTGAAAAGAAAGTACAGAGGACCTAGGAAAGTATCTGGGCCAGACCTGGGTGGTGCTGTAGTGAGTGGGAGGAAAGCAGAAGCGATCATTGACAATAATATCTTATCATTTAGATGGTAAATGTCACTCCCAAAACATGTATGTTAAACATTTGATCACTAACTTGTGATGCTATTAAGAAACAGTGAAACCTTTATGGGTGGTGTCAAGTTGAAGAAAGTTGAGTTATTTAGGTCATGCCCATAAAAAGGATATTGTGATAATATCTCACTTTTATTTTGGCCCCCTCCTCCTCCATATCTGCAACTTCTTCTCCTCTTCCTCTTTCTTTCTTTCTTTCTTTCTTTCTTTCTTTCTTTCTTTCTTTCTTTCTTTCTTTCTTTCTTTCTTTCTTTCTTTTTCTTTTTTTTTTGGTTTTTCGAGACAGGGTTTCTCTGTGTAGCTTTGCTCCTTTCCTGGAACTCGCTTTGGAGACCAGGCTGGCCTCGAACTCACAGAGATCCGCCTGCCTCTGCCTCCCGAGTGCTGGGATTAAAGGCGTGCGCCACCACCGCCCGGCTTTTTCTCTTTCTTTCTTAATCCTTTTCTTTTTCTTTACTTCTCAATGGCCATAAATTTATAAGTTTTACTCAGTATTAAATGCTCTATCCACACAACCCACCTACTGCCTCAACAAAGGAACTAAATCCCTGGAACTAACTGACAACAAACTGAAATCTCTGAAACTTTGAGCTAAAGTAAATATTTCCTCCTTCTGAGTTGAATTTCTCATCTCAAATTTTCTATAAACAGAAAGTTAACACATATCTTCATTCTATTTTCACATATTCTGCCTTATTCTTTCAATTTACACTTTCCTTGGACTGGTCACTACCTAGTTTAATTGGTCCTGATAAGACCTGGAGGGCAAGAAGGGAAAGCAACTGGACTGTGAATTAATTACTTTTTAATATTGCTGTAGCAAAAACCTTGCAAGAGGCAACTTAAGGAAGGAATAATTTTACTTTAGCTCATGGTTAGATGCAGTCCATTATTGTGGAAAGACACAGCAGTGGGAGCGTGTGACTGGTTCTCCTCACCTCCATACATCTTGGAAGAAGAGAAATCGAGATGAGGTGTGACATAGGGGTGGATTTTTTAAGCATCCACAACCCAGCAAACTCACCTCCTTCTAATAGAGCTGTCACCAGTTAAGAACTAAATATTCCAATACAAGGGCCTAGAGGGAATGATTTATATAATACAGCTGAAGCCTAAATTCATCAATTTTAAAAATTGGAGCAATCCCAACAAAATTAGGAAAATTTATTCTTTGATTTTAAAAAATGCGATATGTGAGTAAAGATAGGTTAGCTTCTCTTGTAGAGAACCAACGTTCAGTTCCCAGCACTAGTTCCAGCAGTTCACAACCATTTCTAACTCTAGCTCCCGGTTATTCAATGTACACACAAACACACACACACACACACACACACACACACACACACACACACACACACATAATAAAATTAAAATAAGTTAAAAATATTTTGTATGGTAGGGAAATTTTATACTTTTAGTTAAAATCCAACTAAGAATCAAAAGTTTGAGTGGAAAGTTTTCTCCAGGAATTATGGAGAATATGGTTTATTGCTGAGCACAAAGCAGAAAGCGAGTGGCAATATTCCACAGTAATTCTAGATTGTGGAACACTGCCAGTTTGGAAGCTCCTGAAAGATTATTAATTAGAATCTGGAAACACAAAATAAGCATGAAATGCTTAGAGTAGCTTGAGACATAAGAGCTGAATATTACAGAATTGTGCAGGAAACTCATTGTTGATATGGCTAGCTGTGGCTTGGATATTTCCTCTTCCTCAGTGTCCTTCTCAAAGTGTGTTGAACCCTAACTGGTTCTGTATTTGGAAGATGTATAAAACCCTCCTTCAAATTTCTCTGCAGGTTGCAGAAAGAGAGACCTACAATCTGTGAATAAACCCATCAACCTCTAATCTGTGCTGCTTGTAAGATGTGCTGGGGCAATGGTGGCACCCCAATATGGAACTTGTAGGAGTAGTCAACTAATATTGATTTAACTTGAGGCCCACACCATGAGAGGAAGACCTACATTGCCTGGATGTCCAGGAAATGGAGCCTGGATAGCCGAGAGACCTAGTGTAGAACCAAATATGACTGGTCAAAAACAACAAACAAAAAAAAAACAGTGAAGTGATTGTTAATGATATTCTGCTATATTCATAAATCTGGGCCTTGTCAAATTGTCATCAGAGATCATCCTTTAGGTAATAAAGAAGGCACAGGAATTCCAGGCTATAAAGAGCTCATTGGCTGAATCACCTTATTAATAGCTCTAAGATCTGTTAACATTCTCCATTTTCCAGATTCCTTTTTAATGGCAGCTAGAGGAGAATTCCAAGGACTGGTCAATCCTTCAATATATTTAACATTTAGGTGCTGCTGTGGCAGCTGTTCCAATACCTGTGAGTTTTCTGATGTTAAAGTTTATTGTTCCACCCACAGAGGTTTGTCAGTTAACCATTTTAAAAGTAGGGCTGTTGGTACATTGAAAAAACTAACAGTTGTTGTGCCCTGCTTATGTATAACTTGAATGGTGGGTGACTGTTCTTGATAATACCTTTGAATATTTTTCTCAGAAGCATTGTTTATTTTATGCTTTGTTTCTGAGATTGGAGTAATGTTAATCTGTGTTTTCCATTGCTGCAACAAATCATGTCCTCATAAATTCATTGTTATCTTACGTATCACTTTACATTTTTGTATCTGTCCATTTAGCCCTATACACTTGACTCACCTTGTACTGTGTTTTACCTGAGATAAAGTTCCAATCCATAAAAGCTTTATATTTACCACCTGAAGTGGACAAACTTGGTGACAATTTTTGTTGAAATTATTGTTACATCTGTAACTGTGTTCAATAAACATACAATTTCAATGCCATGTATTTGTATTTTAACTTTGGTCTTTAATCATTTATAGAACTTTAACAAAATACTTGTTTAATGGTATCTTTTGAACTTTTTGTTTTATCTACTGAATCTATTCTGTCCTTGATTAAATCCAGAGCAGTATGGTTATTAACAACAGGCATGAAATCTTTGAATTGCTCTGTGGATGAGTTTCTTCAATGCTGACAGTGAATGATTGAACCAAATTTAATATTGGAGCCTGCGAGAGGCTCCATAAGACATTTCCCAAAGGCAAAGGTTTAAATTGCCTGAATACTGCTGATCTGCATTTGTTAGTCCAATGTAAGCCTTTGTTGCACCTTCTGCACAGCGCAGAATGGGATCTTCTGTTTAGATTATCTGTTTAAAAAACATTGTTTCTAGGAATACCTTGCCTACATCCCTTTTCTATTTTTTTAATTTTTTCAGACAGCATCTGGCTCACAAAAGGTGAATATATATCACATGAAACTTTTGCTTCCTTGAATCTCTTCAATCTAACATTCCGATAGGATCCCGGTTAATTTTTGAATAGCCTAGTGCTGGGGGATGTTCTGTATGGCAAATGTGTTGCTCTGATTGGTCAATAAATAAAACACTGATTGGCCAGTGGCTAGACAAGAAGTATAGGTGAGATTAACAGAGCAGAGAAATGAAAGAACAGGAAGGCAGAAGGAGTCACTGCCAGCCACCACGATGATAAACAACATGTAAAGATGCCAGTAAGTCACGAGCCACGTGGCAAGGTATAGATTTATAGAAATGGGTTAATTTAAGATGTAAGAACATTTAACAAGACCTGCCACATCCATACAGTTTGTAAAAAATATAAGTCCCTGTGTTTACTTGGTTGGGTCTGAGCAGCTGTGGGATTGGCAGGTGAGAGCGATTTTTCCTCACTATGGGCAAGGCAGGAAAACTCTAGCTACAGCCTTGGGTATGTCTATCATCTGGTTGTTGTTCTTGAATGATAATTGAATAAATTGAAGTTGGTTTTCTAATAACCTTGGGCTGTTCCTCTTCAGTTTCATAATGCAATGGTGTGGTAACTTCTGCTCCAAACTCCTTGATCTGTTTCTGAGGGTTATTTTTTTTATTTTCATTTGTAGGTCTTTCTATGTCTTGTAATTTATCAATAGTCTTTTTAAAGCTTGTATCTTATCAATCAAATTTTCATATTTGGCATTATCAAACCACTTTTTAAAGTAAAAAATATGATTATCAAACTGATAGTCATTATAATCAGAATTATGTCAATCCCAGCTAAGTCAGTTAACCCTTTATTTATTATTTTTTCCATTTTATTCTTCTTCCTTTTATTTTATTTTACAATACCATTCATTTCTACATATCAGCCATGGATTCCCTTGTTCTCCCCCCTCCTACCCTCCTCCCTTTCCCCCGAGACCACACTCCATTCCCACCTCCTCTAGGGCAAAGCCTCCCCCAAGGACTGAGATCAACCTGGTAGACTCAGTCCAGGCAGGTCCAGTCCCCTCCTCCCAGACTGAGCCAAGCCTCCCTGTATAAGTCCCAGGTTTCAAAGAGCCAACTCATGCAATGAGCCCAGGACCTGGTACCACTGCCTAGATGCCTCCCAAACAGATCAAGCCAATCAACTGTCTCACCTATTCAGAGGGCCTGATCCAGTTGGGGGCCCCTCAGTCTTTGGTTCATAGTTCATGTGTTTCCATTCGTTTGGCTATTTGTCCCTGTGCTTTATCCATCCTTGGTTTCAACAATTCTTGCTCATATAAACCCTCCTCTTTCTCGCAATTTAGACTCCTCCCAGGGCCAAGCTGTAGATCTCTGCATCCAGATTCCTCAGTCCTTGGATGGGGTTTCTGGCACAACTATTAAGGTGGTTGGTCATCCCATCATGAGAGTAGGTCAGTTCCGGCTGTCTCTCAACCATTGCCTACAGTCTATTGTGGATGTATCTTTGTGGATTTGTGTGGGTGTCCCTAGCACTTTGTTTCTTCCCTTTCTCATGTGGTCTTCATTTACCATGGTCTCCTATTCTTTGTTCTCCCTCTCTGTTCTTCATCCAGCTAGGATCTCCTGCTCCCACAGGCTCTCTTTCCCTCAACCTCGCCCCTCACTGCTCCCACTCATGTCCAGGCTGTTCATGTAGATCTCAGCCATTTCTCCATCATTGGGTGATCCTCATGTCTTTCTTGGGGTCCTGTTTTCCAGGTAGCCTCCCTGGTAATATGAGTAGCAGGCCAATCATCCTTGTTCCACATCTAGTATTCTCCTATGAGTAAGTACATACCATATTTGTCTTTCTGAGTCTGGGTTACCTCACTCAGGATGATTTTTTCTAGATCCATCCATTTGCCTGCAAACCTCATGATGTCATTGTTTTTCTCTGCTGAGTAGTATTTCATTGTGTATATGTGCCACAATTTATTTATCCATTCTTCAGTTGAAGGGCATCTAGGTTGTTTCCAGGTTTGGGCTATTATAAACAATGCTGCTATGAACATAGCTGAGCAAGTGCTCATGTGGTATGATGGAGTATTTCTCGGATATATGCTCAGAGGGTTTTGCTGGATCTTGGGGGAGATTGATTCTCAATTTTCTAAGAAAGTGCCATATTGATTTCCAAAGTGGTTGTACAAGCTTGCATTCCCACCAGCAGTGGAGGAGAGTTCCCCTAGTTCCACATCCTCTCCAGCATAAGGTATCTTCAGTATTTTTGATCTTAGCCATTCTGACAGGCATAAGGTGGTATCTCAGAGTTGTTTTGGTTTGCCTTTCACTGATGATTAGGGATGCTGAGCAATTCCTTAAATGTCTTTCAGCCATTTGAGTTTCCTCTGTTGAGAATTCTCTGTTTAGTTCTATAGCCAATTTCTTAATTGGACTGTTGGGCATTTTGATGTCTAATTTCTTGAGTTCCTTATATATTCTGGATATGAGTCCTCTGTCAGATGTGGAGTTGGTAAAGATGTTTTCCCATTCTGTAGGCTGTCTCTTTGCCTTGTTGACCGTATGCTTTGCTCTACAAAAGCTTCTCAGTTTCAAGAGGTTCCATTGATTGTTTGTTTCTCTCAGTGTCTGTGCTACTGGTGTTATATCTAGAAAGTGATCTCCTAAGCCAATGTGTTCAAGACCACTTCCTACTTTCTCTTCTAGCAGGTTCAGAGTAGCTGGATTTATGTTGAGGTGTAATGAAGGGTGAGGGTCGAGGGAAAGAGAGTCTGTGGGAGCAGTATAGATCCCAGCTGGATCAAGAACAGAGAGGGAGAACAAGGAAGAGGAGACCATAGTAAATGAAGACCACATGAGAAAAGGAAGAAACAAAGTGCTAATGAGGCCCACAGAAATCCACAAAGATACCTCCACAAAAAACTGCTGGCAATGACCGAGAGACAGCCGGGACTGACCTACTCTGGTGATGGGATGGCCAAATACCCTAACAGTCATGCCAGAAATTCCATAGAAGGACTGAGGGATCTGGATGCAGAGATCCACGGCTAGGCCCCGGGTGGAGCGCCGGGAGTCTAAATAGCGAGAAAGACGAGGGTTTATATGAGTGAGAATTGTTGAAACCAAGGTTGGAAAAAGCACAGGGACAAATAGCCAAACGAATGGACACACATGAACTATGAACCAAAGGCTGAGGGGCCCCCAACTGGATCAGGCCCTCTAAATAGGGGAGACAGTTGATTGGCTTGATTTGTTTGGGAGGCATCTAGGCAGTGGTACCAGGTCCTGAGCTCATTGCATGAGTTGGCTCTTTGAAACCTGGGTCTTTTTTTTAATAATTCTTTTCTTTTCTTTATTTTATTTTATTTTACAATACTATTCAGTTCTACATAACAGCCACAGATTCCCTTGTTCTCTCCCTTCCTGTCCCCCTCCTCTTCCCCCCAGCCCACACCCCATTCCCACCACCTCCAGATCAAGGCCTCCCCAGAGGACTGAGATCGACCTGATAGACTTTGTCCAGGCAGGTCCAGTCTCCTCCTCCCAGATTGAGCCAAGCGTCCCTGTATAAGTCCCAGGTTTCAAACAGCTAACTCATGCAACGAGCCCAGGACCTGGTACCACTGCCTAGATGCCTCCCAAACAGATCAAGCCAATTGACAATCTCATCTATTCAGAGGGCCTGATCCAGTTGGGGGCCCCTCAGCCTTTGGTTCATAGTTCATGTGTGTCCATTTGTTTGGCTATTTGTCCCTGTGCTTTATCCAACCTTGGTTTCAACAATTCTCACTCATATAAACCCTCCTCTTTCTCGATAATTAGACTCACGGCGCTCCACACAGGGCCTCGCCGTGGATCTCTGCATCCATATTCCTCAGTCCTTGGATGGGGTTTCTGGCAAAGCTATTAGGGTGTTTTGCCATCCCTTCACCAGAGTAGGTCAGTCCCGGCTGTCTTTTGGCCACTGCCAGAAGTCTTTAGTGGGGGTATCTTTGTGGATTTCTGTTGGCCTCTTTAGCACTTTGTTTCTTCCTTTTCTCATGTGGTCTTCATTTACCATGGTCTCCTATTCCTTGTTCTCCCTCTCTGTTCTTGATCCAACTAGAATCTCCTGCTCTCTTTCCCTCGACCCTCGCCCTTCATTACTCCCACTCATGTCCAGGCTGTTCATGTAGATCTCATCCATTTCTCTGTCATTGGGTGATCCCTGTGACTTTCTTGGGGTCCTGTTTTCCAGGTAGCCTCCCTGGTGATATGAGTAGCAGGCCAATCATCCTTGTTCCACATCTAGTATTCTCCTATGAGTGAGTAAATACCATATTTGTCTTTCTGAGTCTGGGTTACCTCACTCAGGATGATTTTTTCTAGATCCATCCATTTGCCTGCAAACCTCGTGATGTCATTGTTTTTCTCTGCTGAGTAGTATTTCATTGTGTATATGTGCCACAATTTATTTATCCATTCTTCAGTTGAAGGGCATCTAGGTTGTTTCCAGGTTTTGGCTATTACAAACAATGATGATATAAACATAGCTGAGCAAGTGCTCTTGTGGTATGATTGAGCATTTCTTGGGTATATGCCCAAGAGTGGTATAGCTGGATCTTGGGGGAGATTGATTCCCAACAAGATAGACAAGTCCTTATCCAAACTAACCAAAAGAGAGAGAGAGAGAATCCAAATCAACAAAATCAGAAATGAAAAGGGGGACATAACAAGAGACATTGAGGAAATCCAGAGAATTATCAGGTCATATTTCAAAAACCTCTACTCCACAAAACTGGAAAACCTAAAGAAATGGACAATTTTCTGGATAGGTACCACATACCTAAGTTAAATCAAGACCGGATGAACTATTTAAATAGTCCAATAACCCCTAAGGAAATAGAAACAGTCATTAAAATCTCCCAACCAAAAAAAGCCCAGGACCAGATGGTTTCAGCGCAGAATCCTACCGTATCTTCAAAGAAGAGTTAATACCAATACTCTCTAAATTGTTCCACATAATAGTAACTGAAGGGACATTACCAAACTCCTTCTATGAGGCTATAATAACCCTGATTCCCAAACCAAACAAGGATACAACAAAGAAAGAAAACTACAGACTGATCTCCCTCATGAACATTGATGCAAAAATACTCAATAAAATACTGGTAAACAGACTCCAAGAACACATCAGAACAATTATCCACCATGATCAAGTAGGCTTCATCCCAGGGATGCAAGGGTGGTTCAACATATGAAAGTCTGTCAATGTAATACACCATATAAACAAACTCAAAGAAAAAACCACATGATCATCTCACTAGATGCAGAAAAGGCATTTGACAAAATCCAACACCCCTTCATGATAAAAGTCTTGGAGTGATCAGGAATACAGGGAACATACCTAAACATAATAAAGGCAACTTACAGCAAGCCAACAGCCAACATCAAATTAAATGGAGAGAAACTCAAAGCAATTCCACTAAAATCAGGAATGAGGCAAGGCTGTCCACTCTCCCCATACTTATTCAATATAATACTTGAAGCTCTAGCCAGAGCAATAAGACAACATAAGGAGATTAAGGGGATATAAATTGGAAAGGAAGAAGTCAAGCTTTCCCTTTTTGCAGATGACATGATAGTATACTTGAGTGACCCCAAAAATTCCACCCAGGAACTGATAAAGCTTATAAACACCTTCAGCAACATAGCAGGATACAAGATCAACTCAAAAAAAATCAGTAGCCCTCCTATATACAATGGACAAAGAAGCTGAGAAGGAAATCAGAGATACATCACCCTTTACAGTAGCCACAAATGACATAAAATACCTTGGGGTAACAGAAACCTGGGTCTTATACAGGGACACTTGGCTTAGTCTGGGATGAGGGGACTAGACCTGCCTGTACTGAGTCTACCAGGTTGAACTTAGTCCTGGGGGAGGCTTTGCCCTAGAGGAGGTGGGAATGGGGTGTGGGCTTTGTGGAAGGGGAGGGGGCAAGAGGGGGGAGAACAAGGAAATCCATGACTGATACGTAGAACTGAATGGTATTGTAAAATAAAGTAAAAGGAAAAAAAAAAAGCAAGTATCATCCAGGCTATCTATGTTTATATTCAAGAGAGAGAGACAGAAATGGAAAAGATAAAAGGGGCATCTTGTCTGAAGACCCTGTTACTAAGCAAAACAGAAACAGTCCTTTTCTGAGAGCTATTTGTATAGTAATTTTTTTTCCAAAAAGATAAACTTCCACTGTTTTACTGCACGCCTTGTGTTTTTCTTTTTCCACTCATTGTTTGGCAAGCCAAGACTCAGAGCTCATTTAAGAAAGGCCAGCTCCTATATGTCTGTGCTACAGTGGTAGGCAGAAGACCAAGGAAAAGGGGCTCGGGGTTGTTTGAGTAGCTTAATATGCCAATGCAATTTAAATCCTCCCCAAGGAATGCAAATTTCTTAGTTCCTGGGATGAAACAGAAAATGATTTTCTATCCTAGTGTGGTATCTTTATTCACTCACAAGACAATTATTTTATTGACAATAGATATTTTTTTTTATTCCTTTGGCCCCAATTCCTCTATTAAAAGGTATAAAATAACAGAGAATAGATGTGAACATAGGTTCCATCTTATTGCTGCATCCAAGTAACATACCTTAACATCAAGGATAGATATCACCTCAGAGTTAAAGGATGGAAAAAGATATTCCAAGAAAATGTACTTAAGAAGATTTCTGATGTATCCATTTTAATATCTGATGAAATGAAACCAAAACTTATCAGGGTAGGGAAGAACATTGAAGGAAAAATCTACCAAGAGGGCATTACAGTTCCTTTTTAACATTTTTTAATGATTCTTTGGGAATTTCACATCATGCACCAAAATCCTACCCATCTCCCACTTCCTTAATATGAACCCCACACCCTTGAAGGAAAACTAAAAAAGAAATAATAAAAATAATATGAAGATTAAAAGAAAGAAAAATATTTTTGAAATAAATATTAACAATACAAATAAATCTATCACTTTCAATTAAAAAGCAAACAAACACAAAACAAAACAAAACAAAAAACAAGCATTGCAGGCAAATAAATGGAACTGGAAAAAATCATCCTGAGTGAAGTAACTCAGACCTAGAAAGACAAACATGGTGTGTAATCATTCATAAGTAGATATTAGCTGTAAAATAAAGGATAACTATGCTACAATCTGTTATCAAAAGTTTTCTTGTGTCCTGCCCAGTCCCACAGCTGCTTGGTTCCATGTAAGTACACAGAGCCTTACATTAATAATGAACTGTGTGACCATGACTATACAGTTGCTAGCTAGCTCTTAGAACTTAAGTCAACCCATTCCTATTAATCTATGTGCTGCTACATGGCCATGGTGTTACTGGCCTGCTGGCATCTTGTTGCTCCTTGCATGGCAGGCTGCCATCTCTCTGACTATTCCTTTCTCCTCCCTGTATCTCTGCTTGGATTTCCCATTTGCCTCTAAGCTGACCTGCCATAGACAAAAGCAGCTTATTTATTAGCCAATGGGAGCAAAATATATTCATAGCATGCAGAAAGGCATCTCACAGCACTTCCTCTTTTCTGTCTAATCAAAAAGGAACGTTTTCATTTTAATATAGTAAAATTACATGTAACAAAACAATTATCAAGGAAGAATTATAGGTACAATATCTAGCCTATTTGTACTTAGCAAAATTAAAGAAAATACTCTATCATCTATCTTACTTTTGTGAGTTAAAGTTTCACATCTAATTTATCTTTTATCATAACTAAGGGAGACTATAATTATAGCTATCTAGTCTTCAACTTCATCAAAGACCCCAGAAGGATAAAATATTACCTAAGTAAACATGAAGTGCATTGTAAACAACTTCCAAAGTTCTAGAAATGACAGAGCTATTTGGCTGCCTGGACAGTCACCCAAAGTTCCTCTGCAACATTGGGGCATCCATCTTAAGCCTACAGGCCTAGAGTCTCTGGCAAACTTATTGGTGAAGCAGGAAATTTGAAGGATTGTCTCACCTATTGGCAAAGTTCATCAGTCACTTCTCCCCATGTCCTATAAAATGTTTGGCAGTTTCTTTTGTGAAGCAGGAACCTAAAGGACAATCTCACCTGGCAAAATTCAGTGTTCACCTTCCTATGGGTTCTACATGTCCAGTTTATACAACACATATCAAGCAGTGCAGACAAAAGCAGTTTCTGGCCCAAATGACTAACTTTTTGCCATAAAGAAAGCAAATTCCATATGGAGTTTCTTTGATGCCCATCATCTTCTCTGAAGTAGATTTTGTGCTGCCAGGAGCAGACATGTCTCAAGGTCCAGAAAATTCTAAGTTCTTAAAACATTTTAAATGCCATATTCTGTATGTCTTTGAAGTGTTTGAAGAATATCTACCTAATTGAAATATATCTATGTATACCTAGAAAATTTAACTAACATGACTATATGTTTGATTATCATATATGACTATTTATTAATCTATATTTCTTAATTATACATTACAATTTAACTGAGTTGTATAAACATAGTTCCTTAAACAAGAATAGAAATATACTTATGGTATAACAAAACCAGCTTTAAATTTATATCAATAAACTAAAATCTATAGCAATGTAAAACATTTCAAACAAGTTGTTGCTCTTTAAAAGTAGATTCAATAATTTACCCTTTCATTCTATCATATCTGAATCTACTTTTCTTCTATAAAAAGAGATTGCATTTATAATAAACCCACTTTAAATAAAAATAAACATTGATAAACAATATTTTGGAAATTTGGGCATGACTTCCATACTACTTCATGCTGATCTAGGGTGCTAGCAATCTTATGGGGATCCTGAGAAAATTAAGGATCCCATAAATCCTTATAGTTAAATCTTTACTGTAGTAGTCTGTGAGACTGGATCATCTCAGCCAGTTGCTTTGAAGCTGTTTTGGATGTTGGATCATCTGGGCCATGCCAATCCTCAGTGACCTTTCAGGAGGTCTTGGTTGATCAAACCATATTAGCTTGGAAGCAATCCATAGACTCTCATCTTCTGTGGAAACAAAAGCAGAACCTCTTTTCCAAAGTAACATATCCTCAGACACAAATTTTGAAGTCAATATATCTTTAAAATATACATATTGGTTTAACTTAGTAGCCTTTAAAACCAAAGGTCTCTCTCTCCCTAGTTAAAAATCCCACCTACAACACAATCCAGACTCTGTGTGATTTTCATCTTTACATGGCTCATTATATTTTCATATATTATTTTTAATACTTTATTTTATTTTTATGACTATATCTTTTCACTTTTCTCTCTCAAGCCTATGTACCTTTTTACTCACAATGTATACCCTTTAGAGTTTTATTCTATCTGAATCTATTTAATTGTGAATGTATAATCTTTCTCTCACCAAGAGAAATTTTAAACTGTTAAGCTGAATAGCTAGGGCCAATTCAGCAGCCTTAGCTGCTGACACCATCCACCTCAGCTTCCCAACATGGCAGAGGTGTTTACTGTCAGATCTGGGTACCATGCTCATTGCCAACTCTGGGAAGCAGTGGATCTATGACTCTATCAAACAGAATGTAGCCTGAAACCTGGTCTTGTTTTTAATTGTTGTTGTTATTGTTTTTTTGTTTTGTCTTTACTAGCAAAAACTAAATCCACCATGCAGTGTACTGCAGAGCTTGGAATTGCCTCTGTGTATCATGGTGGAAATCTGTCAGGCTGTGTTCAAGCTCAAATGCCATAGTATCTCTGTAGAGCAACATCTCTGTACTATGGCTTCCATAAGACATATGAACTAAGAAGCTGCTCTTAGCTCCATTTTAGTAAGTTCTGTCAGGTTTTAGGTGGAAATTCTTTCCATGATATTTGGGCACAAAATGTAGAGAGAAGTTTCTCTGGTCCTGCCTTGTCCTATAGTCCAAACAAATTTTTCTCAGTCATGGTCCCACAGCCACTTATAAAATAATCACTCAGAGGCTTTTATTAATTACAGACTGTATGGCCTATGACTTTAGCTTCTTGCTAGCTAACTCTTGCATCTTAAATTAACCCATTCCTATTAACCTATATGTTGCAAAGTGGCTGTGGAGTTACCAGTCTGGTGGCATCTTGTTGCTTCTTGGGCAGCAGGCTGGCATCTCTCCCCTCTACCTTTCTCCTCCCTGTATCTTTACTTGGGTTTCCTGTCTGACTCTATGCTGCCTTGCCATAGGCCAAAGCAGCTTATTTATTAGCCAATGGAAGCAACACATATTCACAACATATAGAAAGACACCCCACAAAAACAATCCAAAGAGATTAGGTAATGAGGGTCCAAGGAGGAATGTCCAAATCTCCTTGGGAAGGAGAAATAGAAGATATTTCTTTAATGGACTGAGGGTAGGTGGAAATGGGAACCTGAGAGATCAGATTGGGGTTTGGAACAAATGTGGAAAGTTATAAAGAGTGTAGCTGGAGTTTTCCTGGTCCTGCCTGGCTCACAGTCAGGACAAATCTCTCTCACCCGCCAGTCCCACAGCCACTTAGACCTAACTGAGTAAACACACAGAGACTAATATTGCTTAAAAACTGTATGGCCATGGCAGGCTTCTTGTTTTCTACTTCTTCTATCTTAAATTAACCCATTTCTATTAACCTATACTTTTTCATGTGGCTTGTGGCTTACTGGTACCTTATATCTCCCTTGTCATGTTGGCAGCTGGCAGTGTCTCTCTGCCTCAGCCTTTCACGTCCCCGAATTCTCTTCTCTGCTTGTCCTGCCTATACTTCATGCCTGGCTACTGGCCAATCAGCGTTTTATTTATTAACCAATCAGAGCAACACATTTGACATACAGAACATCCCATAGCAAAAGAGAAAAGAGTCTACTGGAAAGTGGGGTATTAGTGGTCAGGTAAGAACCTTTCCCAAGGGAATCTCCCAGGAATCTACAAGGATGACTCCAGCTGAGACTCCTAGCAAGAGTGGATACATAACCTGAACTGGCCATCTCCTGTGACCAGATAAGACTTCAAGTGGATGGAGTGGAAAACCAACCCAGGCACATAACATTTGACCTACAGTCTATCCTATCTATGGGATGTGCTGGGATAAGGGTGGCCTAGAAATTGAGAGAATGTCCAACCAAATGACTAGTATAGCCTAAAACCCATGCTTGAAGATTAAGCCCACCCCTTACATTTCCTGGAGCATCAGGATCCACAGGCTGGATAACCCAGAGACCTAGGATAAAACCAAACATGACTATAGAAAAAAATGTCAATATAGTGATGCCTAATGATATTCTGATATATTCAAGACTGATACCTAGCCCAATTGTCATCAGAGAGGCTTCATTCAGCAACTGATGGAAACAGATGTAGACCCACAGCCAAACATTCAGCTGAACTTGGAGAGTCCTGAAGAAGAGAGGGTGAAAGGATTGTAGGAGCCAGAGGAGTCAAGGACAGAACAAAAAACCCACAGAATCAACTAACCTGGACTTATAGGATCTCACAGACACTGAACTGACAACCAGGAGCCTACATGGGACTAACCTAGACCCTCTCTATATATGTTGCAGTTGTGTAGCTTGTTCCTCTTGTAGGACCCTTAACAGTGTGATCAGGGGCTGTCTCTGACTATTTTATTATTGGGGAACCTTGCCCTGCCTTAATACATGCAGAGGTGCTTAGTCTTACCTCAACTTGATATGTCATGCTTTATTGATATTCATTGGAAACCTGTCATTTTCTAAACAGAAATGGGGGAAGTAGTTTGGGGACTGGGAGGATAGAAGAAAGGGGAAACTGTAGCCAGGATGTTAAATAAATAAATAAATAAATAAATAAATAAATAAATAAATAAAAACAAAAACAAACAAACGAACCAGAAAAAAGAAAACATCAACAAAACTCCCAAACCACTTTGCTCCTCCATCTTTGCCTCTCCATTCATCTTTCTGGCATTTGAAGCTGCTGTTTATCATGCAATATATCCTTTTGTTCAAACAGCCTTCCTTGCAAATGTTCATTGTGGAAAGAGTTTTTGGTCAGGTTCAAGGCCTCTGTCCCATGCATACTATCAACACTGGACCACCATGGAAACTCCCCAGACTTCACACTGTTGCCTGGAGTCATGTAGACTATGTTGCCATGGTTCTAACAGGATCAGTCCCTTCATGCACTCTAGCAGGTCATAGATGGGGTATAAGTTGGGGTGTCCCAGCTTAAAACCTTGCATGTATACCTGTGTAGATGCTGAGTTGGTTAGTCTGAGCCAATGGGACCACTCCCCTCAGGCAAGCGGTGGAGCTAGATCTTCCATGCCCATGGTGAAGGCCAGGGTAGCTTTCCTGTGATAGTAGGGTATCATGGGGTCCATTAGCCTCAGGCCAGTTGGGGCACAGTAAGCCCAACAAGGCACTTGTACTTCAACACTGTCCAAACTGGATCAGCAGGATGCAAGAAAGGCTACTGCTAAACTTTGCCAAGACAAAATAGGACAGTCCTTGAAAATTCCCTCCTTCACAGGAATCTCTGTCAAATACACTAGGCCTGTAGGCCAGTGTTGGATGCCCCAATGTTACAGAGGAATTTTGAATGACTGTTCAGGTAGCCTGATGTCTCAGTTACTAGGTAAAATTTCATCCTTCTGGGGTCTTCGATGGATTTAAAGATTAAAGAGTTAAACTTAATAGAAAGCAAATTAAGAAAAAAGGCAGTCTACAGAATGGTAAAAGATCTTTAGCAACTCCACATCTGATAGAGGACTGATTTCCAAAATATATAAAAATCTTAAGAAACTAGACAGCAAAATATCAAATAATCCAATTAAAAATGGGCTACAAAACTAAACAGAGTTCTCAATAGAAGAACCTCAAGTGGCCAAAAGACATATAAGGAATTGTTCAACATCCTTAGCCATCAGGGAAATGCAAATCAAAGCAACTCAGTGGTATCACCTTATGCCTGTCAGAATGGCTAAGGTGAAAAAAAAAAATAGATGACAGCTTATGTTGGAGAGAATATGAAGAAAGGGGAGCACTCCTCCTCTGATGATGGGAATGTAATCTTGTACAACTACTCTGGAAATCAGCTGAAGAGAGGTAGGAAGAATTATAATAGCAGGGGGATCAGAATCATGATTTGAAAAACCACATATATGACCCAATCTAGTGGGAGCTCATAGAATCTGGACTGACAGCTCGGGAGCCTGCATGGAACCAAACTAGGCCCACTGAATGTGAGTAACAGTTGTGTTGCTTGATGTGTTTGTGGGCCTGCTGGCAATGGGGCCAGGATTTATCCCAGGTACCCAAACTGGCTTTTTAAAACCCATTCCCTGTGGTGCAATGCCTTACTTAGCCTTGATGCAAGGAGAAGGGGCTAGGTCCGCTGTATCTTGGCATTCTAGCCTGTGTTGACTACTCAAAGGAGATCTTACCCTCTATGGGGAAGGAATAGAGTGAGATGAGAGTAGGTGGGGGGAAGCAGGAGAAGGGGAAGGAAGTGGAACAGAGATTGGTCTGCAAAAGTAAAGAAAATTTTTGTAAATAAATAAAAGAAGAAAAGAAGGCAAATTAAGTATAAAACTTTAAACCCATGAAGATAAGGTAGATAACAGAGTATTTTCTCTAATTTTGCCAAATCAAATTATTGCTGGGTCCTAACAGCTCCCTCAGGTAGGGGGTGAGAACAACACAGACTTTTTTTATTCAGTAATGAGGAAAGCCTTATATAACCTCCTCTCACCACCCAGGCTGTGTCCTGATCCGGTGACATTGCATGCTCATTCCTCATTAGTTAGGCATGATCTGGAACTCTGGGAAGTGAGTGTTGCTAGACGCTCAGACAGACTCCACACGATCAGGACCTTGAATAGCACCTGTTGCTAGGCCCTCAGGCAGACTCGGCACAATCAGGAACTCTGGAGAGAGCCTTTTGCTAGGCCCTCAGGCAGACTCCAGGTTAGCTCATAAGGATGTGTGTTATGTGCTTGCCTTGGTAACTGGTTTGAGCCAATTTCCTTGATGCTATGGGCCTGTCCTACTCCATATTATCTACCCTTTTTATTTTATTATGTGGATACTGAGCAGGAGTAGGAGTTCTTTGCTCCAGCCTTGTTGACCCTGCCTCTGAGTGGTTCAGCAACTGGACTGTGCCTGTCTTTGGTTGGCTTGCCAAACAAGCTGTCATTGACTATCAGCCCTTGAGGAGCATCCATCCTTGAGGAGTCACCCCAGTGGGGAGGACCAGGCAGAAACCTTTTGAATTTCAGAAAGCTAGGCATGCATAACCTCCTGTGGAGGGCTATGAGCTGGATGTCTAAGATCCACTAACACCCGTAGAGTCTAGAGTCATCTTAGTGCCTGTGTGTTGTTGCCAGATGTGCTGTAATAGACACTTAAAAAGGAGAAAGATTAAAACCACAGCTCCAATCAAAACATAAGTGAGAATCCAGGAGGGATCAAACAGCCTTTTTATATTATGCCAACCCTTTCCAAAAAATAAAGAATCAAAAACCATAACCTCTGCCCTTGTCTGATTTAACTGGAAAATTTTGTGTGTTAGTTGTAATGAATAATATAGAAACTTAGCTGACCATGGGCCCTTAATATATTTAGCTAACACCAAGTGTGCTAAACTAATGGTCCTCATCTCAAAAACATCATACAAAATGAGGAAAAGTGAAGGTCCACAAGTCTTCAGCTTTTACAGAGTTATTAAGAGCAAGAAAGAGGAGTATATACATTTGAATTTCATCCTGAGTTGTTTCCTCCTGGTGGAAGCAGGATGATCCATGGCTGGGTGTACAGCTCTTGCTGGGACCCATATTGGCATAGTGGCACTCTGAGGAAAAACACAAACACCCTCTCCCACATGTCAGCACATGGGCTGGCAGCTACCATTGGAGGAAGATAGGATTTCTCCAACTCACCAGGGGCAGGGTTTTGTTTCTTGGCAGAGATGTCTAGTGCTTATAGGCTGGGCTGAGCCCATTGTCATCAAAACTGAAAAAATTCATATGTAAAAGGACCTCTCTTATGGCCAGATGTGGATCTTACCTAGCCTCCATTGAGATAGTCCTTGCCAATAGCTCATTAAGAGCTCTGTTGGTCCTAACCACAATGGCTTGTCCCTGTGGACTGTAGAGTTTATCAGTTCTATGGAAAATCTTCCAGGAGCCTAGAAAGTCATTGAATGTTGAGACGCATAAGCAGGACTATTGTCAGTCTTAAGTGTCCAAGATGCCCCCATAATTGCCATGGCTGACTTAAGGGCCTTGAGAGCATTGACAGCCTTATCCCCAGAAAGGGCAAGTGCATGAACAAAGGAGGAATGGGTATCTATTATTGGATGAACATATTTAAGATTGCCAAAAGGGGCATCATGTATGACATCCACCTGTGAGATAGCATTAAGCAACAAGCATTATGTGCATGCCTTGGAAACTGGTTTAAGCCAATTTCCTATACACTATGGGCCTGTCTGACTACAACAAACAGACTGGATATTGTAATTGTAATTCTTACTTGATAATTCTTTTGTTGTATATAATTTTACTACGTTAAAGTTGAAACATTCCTTTTTAATTAGACAAAAGGGTAAATGCTGTGGAATAATTCTTCTGTATACTATGTGAATATATGTTGCTATGATTTGTTTAATAAAGAAGCTGACTGGTCGGTAGTTGAACAGACTAAAGTTAGATGGGAAAGCCAAACTGAGAATGATGAGATGAGGAAGGGCAGAGTCAGAGGAGATGCCTGTCAGCCACTGAGGAAGCAGAACATGCAGAAAAATGAGGAACAAGCCATGATCCATGTGGCAAAGCATAGATAAGAAATTTGGGTTAATTAGCCCCGACTTCCCTTCTGGACCAGAGGTGAGTATCCGGGTCCAACCCGGACCCCATCCCTGGGCACCAGCCACTCTGGGAAGACCAGCCCAACTTGGCCCCAGGCTCTGGCCACCGGGCAGGTCCCCTTCTAGCCCCACCGGGAGGGATCCCCTTTTCAAAGCCCCCCGGCAGCCCCTGCAATCTCCGCACCCTGCCCCCACGCCCATCTGCCTGAGACCCCAGCCACTTCCTGAGACTTAGAGACCGGCCCCCAATTCCCATCCTGCCCCCAACTTCCCTTCTGGACCAGAGTTGGACAAGAGAACTCCCTTTTGGACGAGAGATTTTTCCTGAATCTGTCAGCTCTTTCTGAAACAAGTACACTGATAAGACCAAGAAGGAACCACAAGGAGATGGGCAGACGTCAAGGCAGAAGTACATACAACAAAATGAAGAGCAATACACCATCACCAGAACCTAGCCCGCCTCCAACATCTAGACCTGAACACCAAAAATTGGAAGAAGCAGAAGAAAGTAGCCTTATGAGTAACTTCACGAAGGAGGTAGAGGCTTGTGTAGAGGAAAAGACAAGAAAATTGGAAGAACGCTGTAAACAACTAGAGGAAAGGGCAAACAAATTAGAAGAAAACAATAAAGCCCTCCAAGAAAACAATAAAGTCCTGGAAGAAAACAATAAAGCACTGAAAAAAAATCATGAAAAAGCAATGAAACAAACAAAGGAAACAGTCCAAGAACTGAAAAGGGAAATTGAAAAAATAAAGAAGACACAAACAGAGGGAATGCTGGAAATAGAAAACCTGAGTAAAAGATCGGGAACTTCAGATGCAAGTATAACCAACAGAATGCAAGAGATGGAAGAGAGGATTTCTGGCATTGAAGATACAGTAGAAGAAATAGTTTCATCAGTCGAAGGAAACACTAAAGCCACCAAAGTCATGAACCAAAATGTCCAAAAAATATGGGACACCATGAAAAGACCAAACCTACGAATTATAGGGATAGACGAAGGTGAAGAATACCAACTCAAAGGCACAGAAAATATATTCAACAAAATTATAGAAGAAAACTTTCCCAACTTAAAGAAGGAAATGCCTATGAAGATACAAGAAGCCTATAGAAGACCAAACAGACTAGACCCCCCAAAAAAGTCCCCTAGACACATAATAATTAAACAACTAAATGTACAGAATAAAGAAAGAATATTAAGAGCAGCAAAGTAAAAAGGCCAAGTGACCTATAAAGGTAAAAGGCCAAGTGACCTATAAAGGTAAACCCATCAGAATAAAACCCGATTTCTCAATGGAGACTTTGAAAGCCAGTAGGACCTGGACAGATGTAATGCAGACACTAAGAGACCATGGATGTCAGCCCAGACTAATATACCCAGCAAAACTTTCAATCATCATAGACGGAAGGAACAAGACATTCAAAGACAAAGCCAGATTTAAACAATACCTATCCACAAACCCAGCCCTACAGAAAGCACTAGAAGGAAAATTCCAACTGAAGGAAGTCAGATACACACTCGAAAACACAGGCAATAGATAAAGCCACAACAGTAAACCTCAAAGAAGGGAAGTACACACACACTACCACCAAAAATAACAGGGATGAACAATCACTGGTCATTAATATCCCTTAATATCAACGGACTTAATTCACCTATAAAAAGACATAGACTTATAGAATGGATACGAAAGCAGGACCCATCTTTCTGCTGCATACAAGAAACACATCTCAAATTCAAAGACAGACACTACCTGAGAATAAAAGGCTGGGAAAAGACTTTCCAATCAAATGGTCTTAAGAAACAAGCAGGGGTAGCCATCCTGATATCCAACAAAATAGACTTCAAACTAAAATCAATCAAAAGAGATCAAGAAGGACATTACATACTCATCACAGGAAAGATCCACCAAGATGAAGTTTCAATTCTGAACATTTATGCCCCAAACACAAGGGCACCCACATATGTAAAAGAAACATTACTAAAGCTTAAACCACATATAAAACCCCACACATTAATAGTGGGAGATCTCAACACCCCACTTTCACCACTGGACAGATCTCCCAAATTGAAACTTAACAGAGAAATAAAGGACTTAACTGATGTCATGACCCAATTGGACCTAATAGATATCTACAGAACATTCCATCCTAACAAGAAAGAATATACCTTCTTCTCAGCACCCCATGGAACTTTCTCTAAAATCGACCACATACTTGGCCACAAAGCAAATCTCAACAGATACAAAACAATTAGAATAACCTCCTGTGTTCTATCAGACCACCATGGTTTAAAGTTAGATTTCAACAACAACAAAAACTACAGAAAACCTACAATCTCATGGAAACTGAATAATGCTCAACTGAATCACCAATAGGTTAAGGAAGAAATAAAGAAAGAAATTAAAGACTTCCTAGAGATCAATGAAAATGAAGACACCACATACCCAAACTTATGGGACACTATGAAAGCAGTGCTAACAGGGAAATTCATAGCACTAAATGCCCACATAAAGAAGTTGGAGAAATCCCACACTAGTGACTTAACAGCACACCTGAAAGCTCTAGAACAAGAAGAAGCAAAGTCTCCCAGGAAGAATAGACGCCAGGAAATTATCAAACTGAGAGGTGAAATTAATAAATTAGAAACTAAGAGAATAATACAAAAAATTAATGAAACAAAGAGTTGGTTCTTTGAGAAAATCAACAAGATAGATAAGCCCTTATCCAAACTAACCAAAAGACAGAGAGAGAGAATCCTAATCAACAAAATCAGAAATGAAAAGGGGGACATAACAACAGACATTGAGGAAATCCAGAGAATTATCAAGTCATATTTCAAAAACTTCTACTCCACAAAACTGGAAAACCTAAAAGAAATGGACATTTTTCTGGATAGGTACCACATACCTAAGTTAAATCAAGACCAGATAAACTATTTAAATAGCCCACTAACCCCTAAGGAAATAGAAACAGTCATTAAAATCTCCCAACCAAAAAAAGCCCAGGACCAGATGGTTTCAGCGCAGAATTCTACCAGATCTTCAAAGAAGAGTTAATACCAATACTCTCTAAATTGTTCCACATAATAGAAACAGATGGAACATTACCAAACTCCTTCTATGAGGCTACAATAACCCTGATTCCCAAACCAAACAAGGATACAACAAAGAAAGAGAACTACAGACCGATCTCCTTCATGAACATTGATGCAAAAATACTCAATAAAATACTGGTAAACAGACTCCAAGAACACATCAGAACAATTATCCACCATGATCAAGTAGGCTTCATCCCAGGGATGCAAGGGTGGTTCAACATACGAAAGTCCTTCAATGTAATATACCATATAAACAAACTCAAAGAAAAAAACCCCATGATCATCTCACTAGATGCAGAAAAGGCATTTGACAAAATCCAACACCCCTTCATGATAAAAGTCTTGAAGCGATCAGGAATACAGGGAACATACCTAAACATAATAAAGGCAATTTACAGCAAGCCAACAGCCAACATCAAATTAAATGGAGAGAAACTCAAAGCAATTCCACTAAAATCAGGAACGAGGCAAGGCTGTCCACTCTCCCCATACTTATTCAATATAGTACTTGAAGTTCTAGCCAGAGCAATAAGACAACATAAGGAGATTAAGGGGATACAAATTGGAAAGGAAAAAGTCAAGCTTTCCCTTTCTGCAGATGACATGATAGTATACTTGAGTGACCCCAAAGATTCCACCCAGGAATTGATAAAGCTTATAAACACCTTCAGCAACATTGCACGATACAAGATCAACTCAAAAAAATCAGTAGCCCTCCTATATACAATGGACAAAGAAGCTGAGAAGGCAATTAGAGATACATCACCCTTTACAATAGCCAATAATGACATAAAATACCTTGGGGTAACACTAACCAAGCAAGTGAAGGACCTATATGACAAGAACTTTAAGTCCCTGAAAAAATAAATTGAAGAAGATGTCAGAAAATGGAAAAATCTCCCATGCTCATGAATAGGCAGGGTTAACATAGTAAAAATGGCAATCTTATCAAAAGCAATGTACAGATTCAATGCAATCCCCATCAAAATACCAACACAATTCTTCACAGACCTGGAAATAATTATACTCAACTTCATATGGAAAAACAAAAAACCCAGGATAGCTAAAAGAAACCTGTACAATAAAACAACTTCTGGAGGCATCACAATCCCTGACTTCAAGCTCTACTATAGAGCTACAGTAATAAAAACAGCTTGGGATTGGCATTAAAACCGACAAGTGGACCAATGGAATTGAATTGAAGACCCTGACATTAACCCACACACCTATGGACATATAATTTTTGACAAAGAAGCCAAAAGTGTACAATAGAAAATGGAAAGCATCTTCAAAAAATGGTGCTGGCATAACTAGATATCAACGTGTACAAGGCTGCAAATAGATCCATATCTGTCACAGTGCACAAAATGTAAGTCCAAGTGGATCAAAGACCTCAACATAAATCCAGCTACTCTGAACCTGCTAGAAGAGAAAGTAGGAAGTAGTCTTGAAAGCATTGGCATGGGAGATCACTTCCTAAATATAACACCAGTAGCGCAAACACTGAGACAAACAATCAATCAGTGGGACCTCTTGAAACTGAGAAGCTTTTGTAGAGCAAAGGATACGGTCAACAAGGCAAAGAGACAGCCTACAGAATGGGAAAATATCTTCACCAACCCCACATGTGACAGAGGACTGATATCCAGAATATATAAGGAACTCAAGAAATTAGACATCAAAACGACCAACAGTCCAATTGAGAAATGCGCTTTAGAACTAAACAGAGAATTCTCAACAGAGGAAACCCAAATGGCTGAAAGACATTTAAGGAATTGCTCAACATCCCTAATCATCAGGGAAATGCAAATCAAAACAACTCTGAGATACCACCTTATGCCTGTCAGAGTGGCTAAGATCAAAAACACTGAAGATACTTTATGCTGGAGAGGATGTGGAACTAGGGGAACTCTCCTCCATTGCTGGTGGGGATGCAAGCTTGTACAAACACTTTGGAAATGAATATGGCGCTTTCTTAGAAAATTGGGAATCAATCTCCCCCAAGATCCAGCTACACCACTCCTGGGCATATACCCAAGAAATGCTCAACATATCACAAGAGCACTTGCTCTGCTATGTTCATATCAGCCTTGTTTGTAATAGTCAAAACCTGGAAACAACCTAGATGCCCTTCAACTGAAGAATGGATAAATAAATTGTGGCACATATACACAATGGAATATTACTCAGCAGAGAAAAACAATGACATCATACGGTTTGCAGGCAAATGGATGGATCTAGAAAAAATCATCCTGAGTGAGGTAACCCAGACTCAGAAAGACAAATATGGTATGTACTCACTCATAGGAAGATGCTAGATGTGGAACAAGGATGACTGGACTGCTACTCACATCACCCGTGAGGCTACCTGAAAAACGGGACACCTAAAAAGACACGGAGAAATGGATGAGATCTACATGAACAGCCTGGTCATGAGTGGGAACAATGAAGAGCAACGGTCGAGGGAAAGAGAGTGGGAGATCCTAGCTGGATCAAGAAAAGAGAGGGAGAACAAGGAATAGGAGACCATGGTAAATGAAGACCACATGAGAAGGGGAGGAAGCAGAGAGCTAGGGAGGCCCAAGGAGATCCACAAAGATACCCTCGCAAAAGACTGCTGGCAATGGTCGAGAGATGGCAGGAACTGACCTACTCTGGTGATGGGATGGCCAGACACCCTGATAGTTGTGCCATAAACCCCATCCAAGGACTGAGGAATCTGGATGCAGACATCCACGGCTGGGCCCCTGGTGGAGCACTGGGAGTCTAATTAGTGAGAAAGAAGAGGGTTTATATGAGTGAGAATTGCTGAAGCCAAGATTGGATAAAGCACAGGGACAAATAACCAAATGAATGGAAGCACAGGATCTGTGAACCAAAGGCTGAGGGGCCCCCAACTGGATCAGGCCCCCTGAATGGGTGAGACAGTCTTTTGGCTTGATCTGTTTGGGAGGCAGCTGTGCGTTGGTGCCGGGTCCTGGGCTCGTTGCATGAGTTGGCTGTTTGAATCCTGGGACTTATGCAGGGACACTTGGCTCGGTCTGGGAGGTGGGGACTGGACCTGCCTGGACTGAGTCTACCAGGTCGACCTCGGTCCTCGGGGGAGACCTTGATCTGGAGGAGGTGGGAATGGGGGGTGGGCTGGGGGGAGGGGGAGGGGGCGAGAGGGTGAGAACAGGGGAATCTGTGGTTATTATATTGAACTGAATGGTGTTGTAAAATAAATTAAAAAAAAGAAATTTGGGTTAATTAAATGTAAGACTTAGATAGTAACAAACATGAGCTATTGGCCAAGCATTTGTAATTGATATTAAGCCTTTTTGTTGTTGTTTTGTAGCAGATGGTTTGGGTGAGAAACTTATACCTACACAGTAGTCCTACACAGTCATAAAGCCTATTAATCACAACAATGACTAGTAAGATACCCCCAATGGTGTAATAGTGACACTTAAGTTTAGTGGATAACCACAAGCCACATAATTGGGCTTGAAGGCCTGCTCAATAAAAGGAAATTCATACTTGTTACTAAAGCTGTGGGGCATTTACCCACCAATCCCACAGCTCTCCAGGGTTTTTTTTGTTTTTTTTTTTTTTGAGTGTGAGCAGCAGGAAACGTTAGATAGAAGGATTTATATTGCAGAGATCAACAGATAGAAAATAAAGAATAGCTTCAAGAGGGCCTAGAACCTTTTCCAATGGGCCCTGACTATATCTGCCCCAGGATATTTATAGAGATGCCAAGGGGTGGAGCAAAAGACCTCCTCCCCCAGCACAGCCAAGTGAAGACCATTTCAGACAACTGCACTCAGGCCCGGGGCCCTAATCATCCTCTATGTAGACCTGCTGTGTAAAGCCATGAGGAACCTGAAAATGGGCTCCCACATGTAGCTAAAGACCCATGGCTGCTAAGATCATGTACTCTTGAGAACCTACCACTGCCCTGTTGATGTAACCAACCGTCTTATTAAATAAGAAACACAGAAACAATGCAAAAGAGAAAGCCAATAGGTCAGAGCTCAGAGCTAAAATCTCACCCTTCCTCCTACTGTGTCCCAGCTTCCCAAAAGAGAGCTATTTCCTTGTGTGTCAGTCATTTCAAAGTCATTCTGCCTTCTCATTGGTTGTAAACCCAAACACGTGACTGCCTCGTCACTGTCTCTATGTACAGCCCTCTAGGACTTAAAGGCATATGTCTCCAATGCTGGCTGTATCCCTGAACACACAGAGATCTATGGGATTAAAGCATGTGCCACCACCACCATGCTCTTTCTATGGCTCTAATAGCTCTGACACCTGGGCAACTTTATTTATTAACATACAATCAAAAGCACATTTCAGTACAATTAAAATACTACCACATTTGCCCTTTTCTATTTTAATAACAAGAAAAAAGCAAAAGGTTATAACTAACAAGAGAAAAACTATATACAAGAGTACAATAACTATATACAATATATACAAGTAATGAATACCTAAACAGGTATTTGACAAATCAGAGAAAATAATTCCATTATCTATCCTATTTTGGTAAATCCAAGATGTATCTAATGTACTTTCTATCCTAATTAATTTTCAACTATAACTAACTAATTTTCAATCATAACTAACTAATCTTCAACTCCCTCAGAGACCCAAGAAGGAAATAATATTAGCTAACAAAAATAAAAACAGGAAGTGCACGCAAGAAATTTCCAAAAAATTTGTGAGTTGACAGAAACAGCCAGCTGCCTGGGCAGTCACCCAAGGTTTCTCCGCAGTGTTGGGGCATCATCTTCAGCCTACAGGCTTAGCGTATCTGACAGACTCATTTGTGAAGTAGGATGTACACAGGTCAACAGTTCAACCTCACATTGGGTGAGAGCAGTCCATGTACCAGAAACGCCTGAATTCCACTAGTGTCCTGTCATGATTCAGGATTTTAAATTCTGGAAATTGTTTACAGTTTTTGAGTTCAGCTGTCCATTCTTCTTGGTTGTGTATATATGGCTTCATCTCAGCATCCCCTTCTTCTCCACATCCCTCTATTAAATGCCAGTCTACTATTGAGAGGCATGAGCTTTCAGCTGCTGTTCCATTGCACAACAGAAGCCATCGGCCCACTGCCTGTTCAGGTGCCTTTGAAGAAAAGGGCACTGTACCTTTTCTGGAATTCGAAGGCCACTTCAGGGATGGTGCCATATTGTCCTGGCCTCAGAAGATTCCTTTTGATAAAGCCATAACCACACTTGTTTTGGCAAGAATCAGTAGTCCCTTGTTTCTTGTTCTGTCTGTCCATTTTGTCCTGTTGATTCGAGGATACTTTGTTGTCCAGTGGCTAACTTTTGCCACAATGAAAGTTGACTCCATATACAGTTTCCTCAATGCCCATATTTTCTCTGAAGTAGATTGGTACTACCAGGAGCTGACATGTCTCAAAAAAGAAAAATTTCTAAGTTATTAAAACATTTTAAATGCCATATTCTGTAGATCTCTGAAGGGTTTGAAGATGACCTGTCTGAAACGTCTCTGCTCAATTTTTAAAACATATCTAATATGACTACAAGTTCTATTGTAATGTCTAACTACTAACTTTCATTTCTTTATATCCTAATAGTTGGTAATAATAACATTCAAGGATCAGAAAATTGCATTACATTGTTAAATGAATGGTATAAATATAATTAGAAATATACATATAGCATTTTCTAACAATATCAATTTCAAATTTGTTTACAATATAAAACAATCCAATCCAATGTAAAGTATTTAAAACTAGTAATTGTCTTTTTCTTTTCTTTTCTTTCTTTCTTTGTTTCTTTCTTTCTTTGTTTCTTTCTTTCTTTCTTTCTTTCTTTCTTTTTTAATAAGAAACTTAAATATAATCTCCTTTGCTTTGCCTTTTTCCTAACCCTTGACAATAACTTGTAACCAACCCCCCTAAACACTGAAAATTATCCCAGACCCAAAACCCATTAAAAAGACCAAAAAACCACCCGCCCCACACCACCTCTTTGGGAATGTGGCCGTCGTATTCTTAAAATTGCTTCCTGCTGGGTATGGGCGAAGTTTTCTTTATCCTGAAAGAAAAATTTTAGGTTAATTGTCAAATTCTAGGAGAGATAATTATATCCTTCATTATGCAGTCTGTGTATAATGCCAAAGTTCAGGGTTTATCTCAAGTCCTTATTCAAGTAGTCTTTGAGACTGATCATCTCAGCTAGTCATCTCAAAATTGCTCTGAGCACCTTGTAGCTCAAAGCTGATCTGTGGATGATGTTTGTCAGCTTAATGATATTATTATTGTCCACGTGGAATTGTTGTTGTTGTGGGGCCCCATATTCTTCCTGAAGACTTCAGTTGAGGTTAGGCCTGGCCGTGATTTCCTGCAGAAAACTGATAAGAGACTCGAACACAAAGACATATATAGGCAGGTAATTGAAGACTTTTTTTTAGAATTAGTTAGTACTCTATATGACCATCCATATCTTAACAAAGTTTAAAATGTATATATATATATATATATATATATATATATATATATATATGTGTTAATCTTGTAAATTTTGATGTAAAATTCATACTTTAAGAAAAGTTTAAAGAATCAGAATAGAATCAAAGAGTTGAGATTAGTAATAGAATAGTCCCTTAATTAATTTTTCTTTTGTCCTGTACCATAGCAGAAGATGGCTCTTTTATTCTGGCATGATACAGGGAGTTTGCATTTTCCATTTAACAACATGCTTGAGTTTAAAGAAGGAGAGAGCCATTCTCCAACTCCAAAGTCAGCTTTAAATTTTAATTGAACTGGGACTATTAGAAGACCAATAGTGTTAAATCTTTAGAGAAAAGCAGAAACAAACATTTAGGAAGACATAAATTTTTTTTAGATACTATATACCCATACACCGTTTCACTCTGTTTCTTGGGATAGATAATTTGTCCCTTTTCTTCAGTTGTCTCATTTGTCCAGTGTTCTTCAGATTTCTTAACCTTCATTCTCCTAAAAGGCAAGAACAAAAACCTTTTCCCAAGACTAATTTTGAGGCTTTTCCTTTTGGGCAAGTTATTATCTGATTAAATGAAAAGGCATGTGTTATTGATACAAGTTAGTTTAAATTGGATGTTCATGCTGGTTGATGAACTATCATCTCTAATTAAGAGGTCTCTCTTGTTCAAATCGAACATTTATCAATTTTGATGGTACTCACAGCTTATCTTCTCCTGTAGAAACAAAAGCAAAACCTCGTCCCCAATGTAATACATACCCTGGTTTCCATTGTGAGGTCAGCACATCCTTAAAGTATATAGGCTGATTTAATTCTGTAGTTTTTTCTATTATCCAATGTCTCTCTGCAGCTGTTGTTCCTTTCTCATTGGCATTCAGAAAATTCAAAGTTAGAAGAGCATTATGCAGTCTATTTCTGGGGGTTTTTGTTACCCATTTCTGTTTATTTAGCATATCCTTTAGAGTTCTGTTTGATCTTTCTATAACTGCTTGACCTGTAGGATTATGTGGTATGCCTGTAATATGCTTTATATTGTAATAAGCAAAAAACTGTTTCATTTTAACAGAGACATATGATGGAGCATTGTCAGTTTTGATTTGTGCAGGTATACCCATGATGGCCATAACTTCTAGCAAATGAGTGATTACAGAATCAGCTTTTTCAGAACTCAAAGCAGTTGCCCAATGAAATCCTGAATAAGTATCGATGGTGTGGTGTACATATTTCAATTTTCCAAATTCTGCAAAGTGAAACACATCCATCTGCCAGATTTCATTTCTCTGAGTACCCTTTGGGTTACATCCTGATGCTAATGGTGTTTGATTGTAGAAGGAACAAGTAGGACATTTCTTTACTATTTCTTTGGCTTGTTGCCAGGTCATGGAAAAATCCTTTTTTAAACCTTTACTAATGACATGATGTTTTTTTATGAAATTCTGAGGCCTCCAGCACATTTCCTATCAATAATTTATCAATCTCATCATTGCCTTGTGCTAGAGGGCCTGGCAGACCAGTATGGGATTGAATGTGAGTTATATATAAAGGATGATTCCTTTTCCTGATTGTATCTTGTAATTGAATAAATAGTGAATTAATTCTGAAGCATGAGGGATAAATTCTGCAGTCTCAATATGTAACACCACTCTTTCAGCATACTGAGAGTCAGTTACTATGTTGAGAGGTTCTGAAAAATCCATTAATACCAACAGAATAGCATACAATTCTGATTTTTGAACTGAATTATACGGACTTTGAACCACTCTACTTAAATTTTCTGATTTGTAACCTGCCTTTCCTTCTTTGTTGGCATCTGTATAAAATGTACAAACTCCAGATATGGGTTTTTGCCATACAATTCGAAGCAAGATCCAATCAGCTCTCTTTATAAAATCAATTCTATTGCTTTTGGGATATTTGCTGTTAATTTCTCCCAAAAAATAACTGCAAGCTCTTTGCAAAGGTTCACTTTCTGTCCACGATTTTTCAATGTCCTCCTTAGTTAATGGTACGACAATTTCTGCTGGGTCTATGCCTGCTAATTGACTAAGTCTCAATTTTCCTTTGTAAATCAAGTCAGAGATTTTTTCCACATAAGTTTTTTTTATTTGGTTTATTTGGTAAAAATATCCATTCCAATATAATATCTTCCCTCTGCATTAATATTCCAGTAGGAGAACGCCTAGAAGGTAAAATAACCAAAATGTAATCCAGCTTTGGATCAATACGATCCACGTGTCCTTCATGCACTTTCTTTTCTACCAAGGCCAATTCTTTCTCAGCTTCAGGTGATAATTCTCTTGGACTATTTAAGTCCTTGTCACCTTCTAAGGTTTTGAACAAATAAGTCAGTTCATCATTTTTTTACCCCAACAATAGTTCGTAGATGAGAAATATCTCCAAATAATCTTTGAAAGTCATTAAGAGTCTGTAATCTATCTCTCCTAATTTGCACCTTTTGGGGTCTAATTTTTTGTAGCTCTATGTTATATCCTAAATAATTAATAGAATCTCCTCTTTGTATCTTTTCAGGAGCAATTTGCAATCCCCAGCAAGGCAAAATTTTCTTTACTTCTTCTAACATTCTAAAGTATCTGCATTTGAGTCAGCTAGTAAAATATCATCCATATAATGATAAATTAAAAATTTAGGAAATTTTTTACATATCACTTCCAATGGCTGTTGTACAAAATATTGGCACAGAGTTGGGCTATTCAACATTCCCTGTGGGAGGACCCTCCATTGAAATCTTTTAACCGGTTGAGAATTATTATAAGTAGGCACTGTAAAAGCAAATCTTTCTCTGTCTTTTTCTTGTAAGGGTATTGAAAAGAAACAGTCTTTTAAATCAATAACTATGAGAGGCCATCCTTTTGGGAACAGAGTAGGCAAGGGCTTCCCAGATTGTAGAGAGCCCATTGGCTGAATTACTTTGTTAATTGCTCTAAGGTCTGTTACCATTCTCCATTTGCCAGATTTTTTTAAATAACAAATACAGGAGAATTCCAAGGGCTGGTTGATTCTTCAATATGCTGAGCATTTAACTGTTCTTCTACCAGCTCTTCTAAAGCCTGGAGTTTCTCTGTTGTTAAAGGCCATTGCTGGACCCATACAGGCTTGTCTGTTAACCATTTTAAAGGTAGAGCTGTTGGCGTCTTTGGAAGATCATCCGTTATTGTGCCCTGTTCTTGTATAATATCGATGGCTGGTGACCACTCATTAGAACAATATCTTCTAATATTTCTCTCAGTAACATGTGCTAGTTTATGATTTGTTTCTGAGATTGGAGGGATGTTAATCTGAGTATTCCATTGTTGCAACAAGTCTCGACCCCACAGGTTCATAGTTATGTTAGCCACATATGGTTTTAATTTTCCTCTCTGTCCTTCTGGACCTATACATTCGAGCCATCTTGCACTCTGTTTCACCTGAGATAATGTCCCAATTCCTAACAGTTGAACGTTTACCTCTTGAAGAGGCCAAGTTGGATGCCAAAATTCTGGTGCAATTATGGTAACGTCCGCACCTGTGTCTACCAGACCAGACAACAAAACACCATTTATTTTTATCGTTAATTTTGGTCTTTGTTCATTAATAGAAGTTTGCCAAAAAAATTTCTTTATGTTTTCTTCTGAATTTTCTACTCTCTCTGTTTCATCATCCTGACCAGCATGATTTATTCCAATAGGCATTTGGTTATTTAATCGCTCAGAGCAGGGATTTCCTCTATGGCTGCAGGAAAGATTTGAACGCGATTTGCAACGGGGGCCTGCGTGAGGGAGTTTCCTGAAGACTGAGGCAAAGGATTACTCTGTCTGTCCTTTGTTGATCTACATTCATTGGTCCAGTGTTTTCCCTTACCACACTCTGCATACTCCAGAAGGAAGGGGCATTCTGTTGCCATTGTTCCTTGAAGAAACATTGTTTCTAGGAATGACCTGTCTACAGTCCCTTTTCAAATGTCCTTGCTTTCCACATCCAAAACATCTAACATTTCTCAAAGCTTTTGAAATTGCTTCTCCTACCCACATATCATCATGATCATGAGCTTCAACATTAACTGTGTCTCTAATCCAATCTTCCAAAGGTGCAGATCTTGCCTTTAATGGCCTGATTATTCTTTTGCATGCTGCATTCGCATTCTCAATGGCCAAAGATTCAATTATTGCCTTACCAGCTTCTGAATCCGAGACCATTCTCTTTACTGCTGAAGCCAGTCTTTGTAAAAAATCTTTAAAAAACTCTTTTGGGCCTTGCATCACCTTTGTAAATGACTCAGATTTTTTTCCTGGTTCCTCAACTCTGTCCCATGCATTCAAGGCTGCCGTTCGACATAAAATTAGGGTTTGGACATCATATAAACATTGTGTTTGTACTAAAGCATGTTGGCCTTCTCCAATAAGCTGATCCTGGCAAACTTGTATTCCTTTATCCCTCCATTGTTTTTCTATGTTTTTAGCCTCCTCCTTAAACCAGGTCAGAAATTGAAGTCTCTGGTTGGGTTCCAGAACATTTTGTGCAAGGTCCCGCCAGTCCTGTGGTACAATCCTATTATATGTTGACCAAGAGTTTAACATTTGCTTTACATATGGGTAATGCATGCCATAAGATACTATTGCCTCCTTAAACCTTTTTAAATCCAACATTTCAATTGGAGCCCAAATATTTTGTGTAGCCATTTGATCAGGCATCTGCTGTACGGTTACAGGATAAATTAAGGGTGACTGTGTGAAAACAGGCTTTCTTTCTATAACCTTATGATCCAAACTTGAAACAACTTCTTTGTTAATTTCTTCTGTCTGAATTTTTACAGGTTTAACAAGTTTTTCTAAAGCTGTCATCATCCTGGCACTTAAATTGACTATATTTTTAAATTGTAAAAGGAGGATAAGCATGGTAATAAACTGCATAATTCGATCAACATTAATCTTCTCCTATAGTTGTTCCATTTTCAGACTGCCTAAAATTTCAAACAAAACCCAATTTTCTTTCAATGTACACATAAAACCCATTTTCTTTTTAATGTGGAAAAGAAATCTCTTTTAGATAGTTTCCTTTAAAATATCTGATATGTTATGACTTAGCAAATCTGTGTAGAACAGTAGAAATCCGAGGGGATTTTCAAAACAGCCACCTAGTGTCCGAGGTGTAAATCCAGAGAGAGAGAGAGAGAGAGAGAGAGAGAGAGGAAAGAGAGAGAATGCACAAGAAAGCGTACCCAGCTAAAACTTAAATCCAGCCACGTGTTCCCTCAGGTGCTGAGTCAAGTCTTGGGTCTGGCTTCCTTAAGCTCCAACCACGTGCGTTGGCTTTACAGGCAGGCAGGTCTGAGTTGTTTGTCGCACCGGCTTTAAGCAAGCAGGCTTTAAGCAAGCAGCTCAGTTAGTCCGGCCTGAGGCCAAGCAGACCTAGGCCCGGGCTGGGAAGCCAACCGCTCGGACTAGGAAGCAGACCGCCCGGCCTGCCGCCCTTGAGGGAAAGCGGACCTGCCTCCAAGCCAAGTGGTTTTTAATGAATTCTTGTCATGTTGGGCACCAGATGTTGATGTAACCAACCATCTTATTAAATAAGAAACACAGAAACAATGTAAAAGAGAAAGCCAAGAGGTCAGAGCTCAGAGCTAAAAACTCACCCTTCCTCCTACTGTGTCCCAGCTTCCTGAAAGAGAGCTATTTCCTTGTGTGTCAGTCGTTTCAAAGTCATTCTGCCTTCTCATTGGATGTAAACCCAAACACGTGACTGCCTCATCACTGTCTCTATGTACAGCCCTCTAGGTCTTAAAGGCGTATGTCTCCAATGATGGCTGTATCCCTGAACACACAGAGATCTATGGGATTAAAGGCATGTGCCACCACCACCATGCTCTTTCTATGGCTCTAATAGCTCTGACCCCTGGGCAACTTTATTTATTAACATACAATCAAAATCATATTTCAGTACAATTAGAATACTACCACACTGCCCCTTTTCTAAACTGTTTTCAAAATGCATATCCTTTTACCCTTAGATAAGTAAGGCTATCATGTCTTATCAAAGAAGTTTGTTTTGCAGCAAACATAAACCACTAAAGAAACCCACAACTGGTCAAAATGCAGAGACAACTGATACAACACATATACCTAAGGCTCAGGAAACATTAAGGAAAGAGAGAAGTGCATTTTATTGTAAGAACCAGATGTTCTTCCCTATTTAACAAACTTCACAAATGAAATCTCAATGATATTGCTGCAAGTTGACATGCCAACAAGGATTGGGAAAACCTTACAAGATTCTAGATGAAGAGCTACAGAAAACTGTTGCCACTGAGAAGTGGTCGGTCTTCTCCAGGGATAAGCTTACTCATATGTTACCTAATCTCAAGTATTCAGCTCTAAATACATATACATACAAGCCACACTAAATGGTCTCAGTAGGGTGTGTGTGTGTGTGTGTGTGTCTGTGTGTGTGTGTGTGTGTGTAACAATAATTAAATAACAAGTAATGGATTTAAAGGGAGAAGGAATGCAGAAGGAATTGGAGAAAAGAAAAGGAAAGGAAGAAGTGCTATAAAAATAGTACTTGTATATAATATGTTTTAAACTTTTAAAAAGAAAAAAAGTCTATGGATGTAGCTGAAGTTTTCCTGGTCCTGCCTGGCCCACCATCAGGATAAATCTCTCTCACCCGCCAGTCCCGCAGCCACTGGGACCAAATCAAACACACAAAGACTTACATTACTTATAAACTATATGGCCATGGCAGGCCTTCTTGTTATCTAGTTCTTATATCTTAAATTAACCCATTTCTATAAATCTATACCTTGGCACATGGCTCATGGCTCACCGGTATCTAACATCATGTTTCTCATGGCAGTGGCTGGCAGTGTCTCTCTCTGCCTCAGCCTTCTACTTACCAGAATTCTCCTCTCTCCTTGTTCCACCTATACTTCCTCCCTGGCTACTGGCCAGTCAGCACTTTATTTATCAATCAATTGCCCATAGCATGTAGAGTCCCTTGAGACATACTCATGGTTTTGGTAATTATCAATGGTGGGATGAATACATACACATATGTGCACACACATGTACTCTTTTAAAGTCAGATAGGAAAGGTAGAGTACACATGTGAATTACTTTAGAAGGCCCTGGTGTGGAGAGCAAGTAATTAAGAATGATTATTGTTTCTTATCAAACTAGCTATTTTCAGAATTGCAGTGCAAGACACAGCCACAAAGAGGCAAACAGAACACTGGATCTTCCATCCAAGATCCTTCTGAGCAGTGAGACAGACCCCAGGTACCTGTAGCAGGAATCTTAAAAGTTCTTATTAATAAAATCAAACCTGAGGCGAGTTATTGGGGTTCATGCTGGTAGATCAGAGAGACAGAACGAGCCACAGCTATCTCACCTTGCCAATTCCTCAGCTGGTCCTGTTTCCTCAGACTGGAAGCTTCTGTGTCCTCATCCCAATGGCTCTCAGCTGAATTACTGCTCAAAAGCCTGAATGCTTAACCAGCCAAAATCTTAACCAGCCAAAAAACTTCTAGTTTCTGGTCCTCACGCCTTATATATCTTTCTGCTTTCTACCACCACTCCCTGGGATTAAAGGCTGGCTTTCTGGGATTAAAGGCGTGTGTCACCATGCTTGGCTATTTCCAATGTGGCCTTGAACTCACAGAGATCCAGAGGGATTTCTATCTCTGGAATGCTAGGATTAAAGGTGTGAGTGCCACCATTTTCTAGCCTTTGTATCTAGTGGCTGTCTGTTCTCTGACCCCAGATAAATTTATTAGAGTACACAATATTTTGGGGAACACAATATCACCACAGGTACCTGAACTCCCTCTTACTCAATCTTATTTTTTCTATGAGGCTAGATGCCACATATAGAATCTGTAGGTGGTTAAAGGACCCCTTGGGATTTTCATTTTACAGCTGAGGTACTGAATAGCCTGAGACAATCCTGGCAGAAACTAGTGTGTGAGAAAAGTATCTGACCTTATATGATGTTTATCTCTCCTCACCCTTGTTCTATGTTTTCAGTTCTCTGTGATTTTCCCCAAATCCCCACTTCTTTATCTGCCTTGCTTCTCTCTTGACCCTCCACACTCTCCTTGCTCTTCCTCTCTGTCTTCTCTTCCCTCCCTCTCTCTTTTTCAAAATCTACAAGTTTCTACAGAGGATTTCTTAATGAAGGGGAAATAGCATTTACAGTTATGGAGACACAGCTGGGAGCTGAATTAGAAGAAATAAACTGGGAGGGGGAGGGAAAAAGGGAAAACTAACACTAAGCTCCATTTGAGGAATCATATGGAAACATACTCTTGCATAAGTTTCTGAAATATGTACATATATGAAAGAAATCTAAATGAAATCCCCAAATAATATGAGAGAGTATGTCTCAAATAGACATCTTTGCCAACAGTGAGCTATCTAAAGCCAGGAATGAGTCATTTCTAATTCAGTCAGTCATTGGCTAAAGCAGTCATGGTAACACCAAAGCAAGCTATTGCCAAGGCTTTTGGTTGCTCTCCACAAAACTGATGGTAAGGCCTTATTGCTGAAGATAATACTTAAACATCTCATTGAATTCAAGCTAATGTCTAACTAGAGCCTTCCCCTCACTGACTCATGTTCATGATACCAGGAGGTATTCTGCACTCTACCAGATAACCCAACTCAACTCTAAGGTCTATAATATTGACATACCTGCATGGTATGCTGGTGCAATGGTGACACAAACATTCATGGTACTAGAACTGGAGACCACAAACACACTAGAGAGCTAGTGTGAAAAGTGGAGGCTTGCTATAAAGAAACCGCACAATCTCCTGTCCTCTCTAGAAAAAAGAGAAGCTTTTCTTGTGTATGTATCTCTTTAAGTAAAGATCCCTGCTTTCAAAGTCAAGGTTTCTACACCAGGCTTACATCTTCAGGGAGTACAATGGAAGGAGAGGAGCTAATGGCAAACATGGACAAGAAGACAACAAGCTACTGGTGAGTAGTCCAGGTCTCCCTGCCTCTACTCTGTCCTGCCTAAGGGTATGGCATGGAACAAGCCAGATGGGGCCTTGCTAATCTGTTCTTGCTTCAATTCTTCTTCCTTACTAAAGCCAGAGACCTTTGCTAAAGTAATATACATCTTGCTGTATGTCATTTCAAAATTTTACACTCTGGTAAAATCATTCAGTGGTGTCCCAGTGCTGGTCAAATTAGTCTAGATGTCTGGAGTACAATTTACTGGTCCCCAGTTGTCTGCCTCTGCAGCTGCATTTCACCTCTCCCCTCACTCATCTGTGCTTTCCATGCTCCACCTACTGTGAGCTTCATTCTCAGGCACTGTGCTGTGCTTTTTCCTGCTAACATTACCTTTGCCCTGTGAGCTTTCCTGCTCTTGTCCCTTTGCTTTTGACTCTCACTATTTGTATTCTTTCCATAAGCTACAGTGATCAAGGATGGGCCAGATCCTTCTCATTATATTATCCTCTGCACAAGCTGGGCACGTACTACATGTCTGATCTTAGAAGGATGGAATTTTCTTTACAAAGACACCACCTATTTTGGCAATGGTTATGTTCGTTCATGCCAGACCCACTGTGGGTTCCAAAGAAGCTAATTTTAATGAATGGGTCATAAACAGAGAACACACCCACATAGAGACCTATGAATGAGAGGAGACCAGTCTGAGAGGCAGGATACCTGTTAAACCAGTCTTCTTAAGCTTTCAGCTGGATAGAAGTATTCAAGTGACAGGAAATAGATTAACAGAAGGGTATATAAATTTTATTAAACATTTGTATATTCAGAGTTGAAATCTTTTATACTTTAAAAAGGAAAAATCAACTGCAAAGTCTATGGTTTTATTCTTTTTTACAGCTGAATGGAATTCTGTTGTGAATATGCATCATATTTTTATCATCCATTCATCATTAGAAGGTTGTTTCTCTCTCCTAGCTGTTGTGAATATAGCAGCAACAAACATGGCTAAGCAAGAATATATGGAGTAGGATTTTGAATCTTCTGGGCATATGTCAAGGAGTTATATAGCTGAGAATATCTTCTTTTAGCTGTTAGAGGATTCTGCACACTGATTTCCAGAGTGGCTGCTCCAGCTTGCAGTCCCATCAACAGTGAACGAGGGTTCACCCTTTCCCACATTGGTCCCAGCCTTAGTTGTCAATTGTTTTCTGGATCTTAGCTGTTCTGTTGAAGAGTGATGAAATCTCAAAGTAACTTTAATTTTCACTTCTCTAGTTGCTTTGGATGATGAACACCTTAACAACATTTCTTAGCTACTTTGATTTCTTTTGGAAATTCTTTGTTATGACTCTTTTCCTATTTTTTAATTTGATCATTTTTTCTTGATTCTTTGTCTTTATATACTGGATTCATAGGCTCTTTGTATATTCTGGATATATATCCTCTATTGTATGTATAAATGGGGAAGATCTTCACCTGTTCTGTGGGCTTTCTCTTCACTAAATTGATAATTTTCTTTGTAGCACAGAAGCATTTTAATTTTGAGGTCATTTACAGTCATTGGCCACAATTCCTTTCAACTAGAATGTTATTCAGAAAGCCCTTTCCAACACCTATATCTTATAAGGATCTGCCTATGTTTTCTTCCAGCAGTTTCAGGTTTCATACTGAGGTCTTTGGTCCATGTGGAATTCTATTCAACTGTAAAGAAGAATGAAAAATACAGGTAAATGAATAAATCTAGAAAATGCTGAATGAGATAACCCTGACCCAGTGAGACAAAGGCTTAATGTTTTCTTCTTTGTGGATCATGGCTCTGAATCTTTAGATTTGAGTATATAACCTGGAGTAACTACATTAACCAAGAAACAAAAAAGAGACCATAGCAAGAAGGAGCTTTAGGGAGTAGAATAATAAGAAATAGGGGTGGTAAAAGGGTATATGGGAAAAACTGGAGGGACTTCAACTATCAAGGGGGAGGATAAGTAACACTAAAGTGTTTGAAAAAGCCACAGGGAAACATTTTGCTGACTTAAAATATATATTAAATAAAGTTATGCCTCAGGGGTTGATAATATTCCCTCCAGGAGCCATAGACTATCTATGAAAACCTCCAGTGGCAGGCATGAGAAACCTCTCTGCAAGTTGTCTTCCAAAACAACCAAAACAATATAGGCTCTTGCCATTGCCATTAGTTGACTTGAGTAAGTTGAAGGCAAGGTTGTTGAAGACACCATAGGCTTTAAATACAAGACTTGAGAAATCCCACTGAAACTTACCTGGAAGCCTCCTCCCTGAGGATTGGCTTTCACAGTTTCTGAAGGTGCTATATTAGTTGCCAATGGAGAAAGGCAATCGGTATTCCTACCAGCTGTAAAAATCTATGAACCACAGCAATGGTCAGTTCAGCAAAATACACCCAATAGTGCAATAGTGGCACTTATAATTTAGGTGTGACAACAGCCATGTAATTGCACTTAAATTCCACTTAATAGGAAAGAATTTGTGCCCAGTACTTTAAAACTAGCTAAGTACCTGAGGACAGTGAGGTTGTGGAATCATTTTCCTAAACCAGAATAATCTCTAACTTTATTCTAAGCATTTACCCTTATACTCACAGATAAGTGGAACTCTCACCTCTCATCATTCATCCTCCCCCTCCCCACCCCCAACAAATGGAGACTATTACAAAAATCCACAACTTGTCAAAATGCAGAGAACAAATGATTACATTTGTCCAACATGTAACTGATCCATCTGCAGTGCAACCTTTACACATAAGACTCAGGGAACATTGAGGAAGAGGATAGCAGAAAGATAGTAAAAAATAGAGAACCAGGAAATCTGCTGTAAGAGACTGTTGTTTATACATGATAGGAAAGCTATACACATAAAATTTTAATTATATGGCTGCCTAAACAAGACCGGCTTAATGAGAACATCAGTTGACATGTCAATGTGGATAGGGGTGTCTCATAAGGCTCTGTTCCTTGATGAAGTGCTACATACAGGCAATCAATGGCAACTGAGAGAACAAGAATGGGTCTTCTCCAGAGACCAGCCTTCTGATAGGTAACTCATCTGCTCCCAAGGAATCATCCCTGAACATCTATACATATGAACAACACTAAATGGACTCAGTAGGATTGACATGGGCAGACTTGGAAGAAGGAGAATAAGAGGTGGAAAGGATGTAAATATAGTAACCACACATGAAATTCTCAAAAATAAATAATTAAATTAAAAAGAGGTAACAACATAAAGAGATTTGAGCTGGGCAGCCAGTGGTGAGAAAATTACTAAGCGATGTGTGTTTTCATGTAAGAGGTGGAGTTAGTTGGGGAAGACACAGTTTATTATGGTGAACATATTTGTGCTGCTCTATTTCAAAATCAATTACCAATCTCTGTGATAAAGCATTGTCTTTATGAAACAAGGCGGTTACCTTTCTCATGATTAACTTTGTAGCTAGTTCTTAGGCAGTGAAGAGGAGTGACATCATTCATACCTCAAATGCTTTCAGCTAGAAGTACTCATAGACTAGCATTTGTTGTTATTTGTTTTCTTAGTGATGGCCACTCTAACCGGAATCAGATGACATTTTGTATAGGTTTAATTTGCATCTCATTGATAGCAAAAGATATTGAATATTTTTTCATATTTATTGATCTGCATTATATCTTTGGAGAACTTTATGTTCATTTCATTAGCCCACTTATTAATTGTTTTTTTTTTGCTATTTTGCTGTATAACTTCTTGATTTCTTTATGTATCCTGTACATTAATCTATTGTTGATGTGTATTCCTAGAAAAGAATTTCCCCCACAGAATATACACCATTTTAATGATATGAAATTAAACAGGGAGTGTTTGCTAAGTAGAAGGTGACCACAGAAATTGTGGAGGAAGACACAACAAGAGGAAGTATTCTTGAATATGAAATCCCTTTATATTTGTGCTTTTAATTTTTATAGTATATATTAAATATATAATATGTTGTGTTTCATTTTGCCATTTTTATTCATGTATATGAATCATATTTATTTCCTCTTGTAATTAAATTATAATCTCAAAAATTTTTTAAAAATGAGAAAAATCATGATTGTGACATTCTACTGGTACTGATTTAATTTACTAATTTAATGTAATCTTCTTACAAGACTCTCTAGTTTCTGAATCATTATTCTAAGGTTCTGCTTTCTTCTAAATATAAACAAGATATACATAGAACATGGGATTTGTTTAAGATATATACATATATATATATATATATATATATATATATATATATATATATATATACACACATATATATGCACACACACACATAATCTAAGGGAAAGTTTTAATTTTCTCTTCCAGGAGTAACTTATTTTTTTACTGCAAGTGTACCATCACAGAGTGCTCAGGATTCTTTTATACTTTCTTTTCATGAGTAACTCATGAAGCCAATATTGTTCATCTGACATGATTTTTATTTCTTTTCTTTCAACATGTAGGTTGAAAAGTCTCCTGAGTTTGTATCTCAACATCTTCTAATGTGTCTATGCAAGTCAGGTCTTTGCAACCACATGTTGTGCCATAGATCATTTTATATTGCTCTTATGTTTTCCAGTTACTGAAAATTACTGTTTTAATCTTCTCTGGCCACACACACACACACACACACACACACACACACACACACACCAATTTTTAAAACTCTACCTCTTTTCTATTGCTGTTAAGAAACATCATGATCAAGCCAACTTCTAGACATAGGGGATTATTGGGGCTTACTTACAGTTTCAGAGGGTAAATCTACAACCATCATTTGGGAAGCAACTCAACATGCAGATAGGCATAGAGCAGTAGTCAAGAGCTTAAATCTTATCTATAAGTTGGAGGGAAGGAAGTTGGGAGAGAAGAAAGAAAGGAGGAAAGGAGGAAGGGAGGAAAGGAGAAAAGAGACTAAGCCAGGAAGGAGGGAGAGAGTGAGACAGACAGACAGACTGGCTGACAGACTGAAAGATAGACTGGGCCTATTTTGTGTTTTTGAAAGCTCAAAACCCACCCTCAGTGACACACCTTCTCCCACAAGGCCATGCCTCCTAATCTTACCCAAAACAGTTTTACCAGCAATGGACTAATCATTCAAATATGTGAGCCTATGGAAGCCACTTTCACTTAAATTTCCACATAATTCATGAACTAATTTCATAATTTTCCATGTTTATTTAGCCAGAATATCCTGTCAGAATTATCAAGTAGGAACTGATGACAGTCTTGTTTATAGTGATATTTTATTTGTACTGAAATGGGATTTGTATGTTAATAAATAAAGTTGCCCGGGGGTCAGAGCTATTAGCAAGCCATAGTGAAAACTGGGTGGTGGTGGTGGTGGTGGTGGTGGTGGTGGTGGTGGTGCACGCCTTTAATCCCAGCACTTGGTATGAAGAGCTAGGTAGATCTCTGTGTGTTCAAGGATACAGCCAGATTTGGAGACACATGCCTTCAATCTCAGTACCAACCATAGAAGACCTGGAGATCTGTACAGACAGGTAGTGACTAGGAGGTCATGTGGTTGTGTTTACAACCAATGAGAAGGCAGAACAGAAACTCTATAAAAAAAGACAGACACAGGAAGTTGGTCTCTTTCAGAGATGTAGGACCACTACGATAGTGATGGGTAAGGTTTTTAGCTCTTAGCTATTGCTCTGACCTCTTGGCTTTTATCTCTGTATTGGCTCTGTGTTTCTTATTTAATAAGATGGTTGGTTACTTCTACACTTATTCCTGAGCTATTATTTCTGACATAAATTAAGCCCAATCCATCATTAGATATAAGTTCTTACATAGATCATTATTGTACTAAGACAGTGATTTGTAAGACCATAATTAATTCCTGCTGATTTCTGATAGAGTATTTCTAAGTGGACATGACATTAAGTAAGCATTTAGTACATAATTTTGTCATTCTATGTTAGAAACAATATTATTAAATTCTGAGGAAAAATATGTTTTGAGCTCACAATTTACTCAAATTATTCCAAATAATTTCACATAAGTAAGAACAAAAAATAAGCATATATTTTAAAATCTTTTGTTTCTGCTGAGCTTACAAAAATCATTTCAAAATTTTGTCCTAAATCAAAAGAAAAATTATAAAAGGCCAGTTAATACGTAATAAAAATTCAGTGAAATAGAAGTTTAAAATGATTATTTATGGTGTATTTTCAAAGTAATCAAAGTACTCATTTTTGTTTTCTGTTTCGCTGATTAAAACAAAGCCTGGAGAGACATACAGGCCTGGCAGCGGCCAGCAGAGACAGAAAGGCACAGTGGCGGCCCGCAGAGGTGGCGGCGACAGGCAGAGGCAGGTAGGCCCAGGGGCGGTCAGTAGAGACAGACAGGTCCAGCAGCAGCCCACAGAGGCAGGTAGGTCTGGCAGTGGTCCACAGAGGTAGACAGGCCCAGCAGAGACAGACAGGCCCAGCAGAGGCAGACAAGCCTGGTGCAGAGGCAGGCAGGCCCAGCAGGCGGCGGCTGAAACACAGTTGCAATAAAGACCAGAAACTGAGCTATTATCCACTGAAGAGCTAGTGAAAACAAGCTCTTAATCAAGAGCTTGGAACAGGGACGCCTTTAACCCCAACACCCAGGGAAGAAGCTATCTCCGTGGGACGGAACCAGAACAAATCTGAAAACTCTGTCTGAGGCCAATCCAGGGCCCAGCTGCTGATCCTGCAAAACCCAACAACTTGGAGGTGTTGGTGAGACTACCTCGCTCAGCTGAAATCCATCTGGGAGAGGATTCAGATCCCTACAGTTCGAAATCTGAAGAAACAAGATCAGCTGAGGAGTTGACGAATGAACAAAACGTGACCTGGGAACACAGAAGAAGGCACTGCCCAGCCACCAAACTAGATCACCAGAATCATAAGTATATGCTTCACCAACTGAGATCAGCTGCTCTTAAAGAAACAGCCCAATAGCACCAATTTAACCAAGAACTCCTAGTGAACCAAGACTAAAAATTAGAAGGGAGGCACTCTCAGACACAGACACCACCTGCACCGAGCAAAGGAAGAGATGAGTAGATGCCAGTGCAAAAATACAGGCAACAACATAAAGACCTATACGGCAACATCAGAACCTAGTGATTCTACACCTGTAAGACCTGAACATACCAAAACAGAAGAAACAGAAGAAATCAATCCTAAAAATGACTTTAAGAAGATGATAGAGGCCCTTAAAGAAGAAATAAAAAATTCCCTTAAAGAGGAAATGAAAAACTCCATTAAAGAAGAAAAAAAAAAAAACTCCCTTAAAGAAATGGAATAAAAAACGATCAAAAATGGGAAGAAATCAAAGAAAGCCAAGAAAAAGCAATTAAACAGATGAAAGAAACATTCCACAATCTGAAAAATGAATTTGAGACAATAAAGAAAACACATGCTGAAGGAATGCTGGAAATAGAAATCCTGACTAAACGAACAGGAACTACAGAAACAAGCATAACCAACCGATTGCAAGAGATGGAACAGAGAATCTCTGACACTGAAGACACAATAGAGAAAATAGATTTGTTAGTTAAAGAAAACACTAAAGACAAAAAAGTCGTAACACAAAACATTCAAGAAATTTGGGAAACCATGAAAAGACCAAACCTAAGAATAATAGGGATAGAAGAAGGAGAAGAATACTAACTCAAAGGCACAAAAAAATATATTCAACAGAATCATAGAAGAAAACTTTCCTAACTGAAAGAAAGAAATACCTATGAAGATACAAGAAGCTTACAGAACACCAAATAGGTTGGATCAAAAAAAAAAAAAGTCCCCTCGCCACATAATAATCAAAACACTATACACACAGAACAAAGAAAAAATATTAAGAGCCACAAAGAAAAAAGACTGAGTAACATATAAAGGCAAACCAATCAGAATAACACCAGACTTCTCAATAGAGACTATGAAAGCTAGAAGGGCATGGACAAATTTTATGCAGACACTAAGAGACCACGGATGCCAACCCAGACTATTATACCCAGCAAAACTCTCAATCACCATAGGCGGAATAAACAAAATATTCCAGGACAAAACCAGATTTAGTCAATACCTGTCCACAAACTCAGCCCTAAAGAAAGCACTAGAAGGGAAAATCCAACCCAAAGAAGCTAAACACATCCATGAAAAATCAAGCAATAGATAATCCCACACCAACATACACCAAAGAAGGATAATACAACACAACCAAAAAAAAAAAAAAAAAAAAAAACAGGAATTAACAATCACTGGTAATTAATATCCATCAACATCAATGGTCTCAACTCACCTATAAAAAGACACAGGCTAACAGAATGGATAAGAAAACAGGACCCATCCATCTGCTGCATGCAAGAAACACACCTTAACTTCAAAGACAGACACTACTTCCGAGTAAAGGGCTGGGAAAAGGCTTTCCAAGCAAATGGACCTAAGAAACAAGCTGGTGTAGCTATCCTAATACCTAATAAAATAGACTTCAAACTAAAATCAATCAAAAGAGATCAGGATGGACATTATATATTTATCAAAGGAAAAATCCACCAAGATAAAGTCTTGATTCTAAACATTTATGCTCCAAATACAAAAGTACCCACATTCATAAAAGAAAAACTACTAAAGTTTAAAATGCACATCAAACCCCACACATTAGTAGTGGGAGATTTTAACACACCACTCTCACCAAAAGACAGATCTACCAGCCTGAATCTTAACAAAGAAATAAAGAAGCTAACAGATGTTATGACTCAAATGGACTTAATAGATATCTACAGAACATTCCATCCTAACACAAAAGAATATGCCTTCTTCTCAGCACCCCATGGAACCTTCTCAAAAATTGACCACATGCTTGGCCACAAAACAAATCTCAACAGATACAAAATTTGAAATAATTTCCTACATCTTATCAGACCACCATGCCTTAAAGTTAGACCTCAACAACAACAAAAGTTATAGAAAACCCACAAACTCATGGAAACTGAAAAATGCCCACCTGAAACATCAATGGGTCAAGGAAGAAACAAAGAAAGAAATTAAAGATTCCCTAGAATTCAATGAAAATGAAAGTACAACATACACAAACTTATGGGACACTATGAAAGTAGTGCTAAGAAGAAAATTCATAGCTCTAAATGCACACATAAAGAAAATGGAGCAATCCCATACCAATGAATTAACAGCACAACTGAAAGCACTAGAACAAAAGAAAACAACTCACCAGGAGAAATAGATGCCAGGAAATAATCAAATTGAGGGCTGAAATCAACGAAATAGAAAACAAGAGACCAATACAAAAAATCAATGAAACAAAGAGTTGGTTCTTTGAAAAAATCAACAAGATAGAGAAACCCCTAGCCAAATTAACCAAAAGGCAAAGAGAGAGCACCCAAATTAACAAAATCAGAAATGAAAAGGGAGACATAACAACAGACAATGAGGAAATCCAGAGAATCATCAGATCATACTTCGAAAACCTGTACTCCACAAAAATGGAAAACCAGGAAGAAATGGACAATTTTCTGGATAAATACCACATACCAAAATTAAATCAAGACCAGATAAACCATTTAAATAGACAAATAACCGCTAAAGAAATAGAAACAGTCATCAAAATTCTCCCAACCAAAAAAAGCCCAGGACCAGATGGTTTCAGTGCAGAATTCTACCAGACTTTCAAAGAAGAACTAATACCAATACTCTTCAAAGTGTTCCACACAATAAAAACAGAAGGAACACTACCAAACTCTTTTTATGAGGCTACAATTACCCTGATACCCAAACCACACAAAGATGCATCAAAGAAAGAGAACTACAGACCAATCTCCCTCATGTACATTGATGCAAAAACACTCAACAATATATTGGCAAATCGAATCCAAGAATACATCAAAACAATTATCCATCACGACCAAGTAGGATTCATGCCAGGGATGCAAGGATGGTTCAACATATGAAAATCAGTCAATGTAATACACCATATAAACAAACTGAGAGAAAAAACCACATGATCATCTCATTAGATGCTGAAAATGCCTTTGACAAAATCCAACACCCCTTCATGATAAAGGTCTTAGAAAGATCAGGAATACAAGGAACATTTCTAAACATAATAAAGGCAATTTATAGCAACCAACAACAAACATCAAATTAAATGAAGAGAAATTCAAAGCAATACCACTAAATTCAGGAATAAGACAAGGCTGTCGACTCTCCCCATATTTATTCAATATAGTACTAGAAGTTCTAGCTAGAGCAATAAGACAACAAAAGGAGATCAAAGGGATACAAATTGGCAAGGAAGAAGTCAAACTTTCACTATTTGCAGATGATATGATAGTATACATAAGTGACCCCAAAAACTCTACCAGGGAACTCCTACAGCTGATAAACTCCTTCAGTAAAGTGGCAGGATACAAGATCAACTCAAAAAAATCAGTAGCCCTCCTATACACAAATGATAAAAGGGCTGGGAAAGAAGTCAGAGAAACATCACCCTTTACAATAGCCACAAATAATATAAAATACCTTAGGATAACACTAACTAAACAAGTGAAGGACCTTTTTGATAAGAAATCTAAATCTCTAAAGAAAGAAATTGAAGAAGATATCAGAAAATGGAAGGATCTCCCATGCTCATGGATAGGTAGGATTAACAAAGTAAAAATGGTAATCTTACCAAAAGCAATCTACAGATTCAATGCAGTTCCCATCAAAATCCCAACACAATTATTCACAGACTGGAAAGAAAAATACTCAACTTCATATGGAAAAACAAAAGACCCAGGATAGCTAAAAGAATCCTATATGATAAATCAACCTTTGGAGGCACCACCATCCCTGACCTCAAACTCTACTATAGAGGTATAGTAATAAGAACAGCTTGGTACTGGTATAAAAGCCAACATACGGACCAATGGAATCGAATTGAAGACCCTGACATTAATCCATGCACATATGAACACCTGGTTTTTGACAAAGGAGCCAAAACTACACATTGGAAAAAAGAAAGTATCTTCAACAAATGGTGCTAGCATAACTGAATGTCAATATGTACAAGATTACAAATAGATCCATATCTGTCACTATTCACAAAACTCAAGTCCAAGTGGATCGAAGACATGAACATAAATCCAGTTATACTAAACTTGATAGAAAAGAAAGTAGGAAGCACTCTTGAATGCATTGGCACCGGAGACCATTTCCTAAATATAACACCAACAGCATAGATCCTGAGCACAATTAATAAATGGGACCTCTCAAAATTGAGAAGCTTTTGCAGGGCAAAAGACACAGTCAATAAGTCAATAAGACAAAAAGACAGCCAACAGAATGGGAAAAGATCTTCATCAACCCCACATCTGAAAGAGGATTGATCTCCACAATATATAAAGAACTCAAGAAACTAGACATCCAAATACTAAACAGTCCAATTTAAAAAATGGGCTAAAGAGCTAAACAGAGAATTCAAAAAACAAGAATCATAAATGTCTGAAAAACATTTAAAGAAATGCTCAACATCCTTAATCATAAGAGAAATGCAAATCAAAATGACTCTGAGATACCACCTTACACCTGTCAGAATGGTTAAGATCAAAAACCCCAATGTCAGTCAATGTTGGAGAGGATGTGGAGCAAAGGGAACACTCCTCCACGGTTGGTGGGAATGTAAACTTGTACAACCACTGTGGAAATCAGTATGGCGGTTTCTCAGAAAATTAGGAATCAAACTACCTCAAGACCCAGCCTTCCCACTCTTGGGCATATACCCAAGGAATGCTGATGCATACCATAAAGATACATGCTCAGCTATATTCATAGCAGCACTATTTGTAATAGCCAGAACCTGGAAACAACCTAGATGCCTGTCAACGGAAGAATGGATGAAAAAAAAATGTGGTACATATACACAATGGAGTACTACTCAGCAGAGAAAAACAATGAAAGCATGAAATTTGCAGGCAAATGAATGGAACTAGAAAAAAATAATCCTGAATGAGGTAACCCAAACCCAGAAAGACCATCATGGTATGTACTCACTCATAAGTGGATTCTAGATATAAAATAAAGAGCAATCAGACTACAACCCATAGAATCATGGAGGCTATATATATAGCATGGAGGTCCCTAGGACGACCGTGGCTTATAATAAATTTCGATTTTACTCAATTACTGAGCAAGCCTCAATGAAACATCTCACTATTAAGATAAGAATACATACTCTATCAAGATGATAATAGAAAAATAAATAAATTTTAAACAATAAAAAATAAATGAAAATAGAAAAAATTGAAATATTAAACAAAGAAACAAACATTTTACTAAAGTTAAAACAAGGGAGAACTAGGGACTCATCATTCCTCTCCACATTCTATTCTTTCCCTTGTTTTATATATTTTAAATTTTTTTATCAGTGGATTCTGCTGGAGTTTATCAGTGGATTCTGCTGGAGGATCCAATGCAGATAAGCAGTGGAGGGCTCCTTTTGCAAATCATTCTCTGGAGCAATGGACGGATCTTTCTACTAGCATGTGGAGGGAGACCCGACCTAGTGTTGGTGTGATCCCGGAGTTTGGTTTATGTCTTTCCTTAGGACAATTAGGTTCCTCTTTGGATTCCTGAGCACTGAACGTGCCCTGTGGCTGCTGCTGAAGCCCAACATGACAGAGATCTAATGGGTCATCATGAAAAAAATCTACCCTTCTGATGCCAATGGAGATTGAGAGCCCAATATAGCCAGCTTTGGCAAGCATTAATGTAAGCCTAGGAACTGTAGCCATGAGATTGGATTCTCCAGAAGAGCTGCCAGCCAGTCATGCTCAGATCAAGAAAAATGGGCATTTGTGGTTCATGTTCCTGGACTTGTATCCATGCCAGTGTATGTCCACACAATCCAGAAGAGAATTTGACATTGCTGCTGCCACTGTTGCTGTTATAACAATGGGGCACACCGCTGCTACTGTTTCTGGGATTACCATTTCATAATTGCTTACTACAGCTAGCACAGTGGAGACCCTGGCAACAAAAGTAGCTACTACAGTTAGTTAATCTTTCATTCTATTGGGCATGATGAATTTAATTCAGTAGTTATATACATCTCGATTGGCTTTGAAAATTATAAATTTATAAACTCAAGTTCCAGTTGCTTTTGGAATACTATCTTACAAGGACTCCAATGTACAGTATGCCTTGATAAGGAAGGGAATGGCTCAATTGCCTTTAGCCTACTGGCTATGGGTGAGATAGGACCTCTGTTGGTCTTTTCTGTATCGAACACACATATTGCAAGCCCAGTGCCAGTTTGAGATCTTTAGCAGCAATTAACCATGCAGCTCACACATGATTGAGCTGGTATGATAATAAGTATCAGAGACGGGTAATGCCTGGGGGACACTCACCAACCTAAGTCAGAGCACCTGTGTGGCCTGGGCAGGTGTCTCCATGACGGGTAAGGTGACCTGCTGACATCCCACACAACCCAAGTCAGAAGCTCATTTTTTTAATAAAAGGGGGACCTGCAGGGTCCTGGCCCCCGTTTTGGGTAACTGTTGCCTTGCTTGCAGACCTTGACCTTGATATCCTCCCAATGCTAATTCCCTGCCAGGTTCCACCCTCCTGAATGCTTAAGGGAAGTTCCTTGTCTGTGTATCCTGAATAATGGGCATTAACAGCTTAGATGCAAGATTGTAAAACATCAGTAGCAAACTTATGCCCTCCAGGGTCCTCCCATTGTGCTGTAAGCCTGTAATTAAGACTCCTACTCCCTTCAAGAAATGACATTTGATATTTAAAATTATGAATATTGTGAATGTAATCTATGAATACCACAAATGTGATTAATATCATGAGTGTAATTTGAAAAATAAATAAAAAAAACAAAGCCTGGTAGTTAGTGAGATAGCTCATCAAATAATAGTGCTAATAGTGCTACCCTCCTGTAGGCCTGAGTTTGATCCATGAAACACACATGGTAGGATGCTGTGGGATGGTCTGTATGTCAAATTGTTCTGATTGGTCAATAAATAAAACACTGATTGGCCAGTGGCTAGGCAGGAAGTATAGGCGGGACTAACAGAGAGGAGAAAAGAAAGAACAGGAAGGCAGAAGGAGTCACTGCCAGTCGCCACCAAGACAAACAGCATGTGAAGATGCCGGTAAGCTACAAGCCACGTGGCAAGGTATAGATTTATGGAAATGGATTAATTTAAGCTATAAGAACAGTTAGTAAGAAGCCTGCCATGGCCATACAGTTTGTAAGCAATATAAGTCTCTGTGTTTACTTGGTTCGGTCTGAGCGGCTGTGGGACTGGCGGGTGACAAAAATTTGTCCTGACTGTGGGCCAGGCAGGAAAACTCTAGCTACAGTAGGATGAGACAAATTGACTCCCTCAAGCTGTCCTCTTACCTTCACATGTGTGCCACAGTGTGCATACACATGTGCACACATGCACTAAATAAATAAATAATCAAAATTAAAGTCTGATTAAACCTCTAATCCAGCAATTCTCAATCTGTGAGTCCAAACTCCTTTGGAGGTTGAATGATCCTTTCACAGGCATCGCCTGAGACTATCTGTGTATCAGATATTTATATAAGAGTACCAAAATTACAACTATATAATAGCAATTCAAAATAATTTTGTGGTTGGAGGTTACCACAACATGAAGAACTGTATTAAGTGGTCATAGCATTAGGATGGTTGAGACCTACTGCTTTAATCCAATCTCTAATTTAAAGAATATCTAAGAATAAGACAAAAATGAGAGATACATTTGACAAAATATATACCCCTGCTTCAAATTATTCATGCAATTCATCATATAAATAAATGAGTGATGAATAAAACTTTATAATTCAAAAGACATGCAAAAGTATATCAGCTGCTATAGTGCCTTCTCAAATCCTTGTATAAAGGCTTACAAGATCCATAGCCTGGTGTTACTGGGGGCAGGGCAATGAAAAATCTTTAAGAGTTCTACCTTAGATGAAAGTTCTTTGTGCTGCTGTGTATATACTCTCAGAAGAAGTGATCCTGGCCCCTTCTTTCTCTCTGGCTTCCCAGTCAGGGTAAATAACGTTGCTATTTATTCCCATCAATATTGAGTTGCCTCTGTACAGTAGGCCTAAAAGCTGCATGTTTGCTTATGATGACTTGAGATCTCAAAAATTCACAGCCAAAATAAACCTTGTCTCTTTTTAAAGTTAATTAACTTAGATATTTGTTGTAGGAGTCGAGAGATGCTTAATACATGGAGTTTTTACCAAGATGAGACATCTTTGTCATTACTATATACCATAAAATGTGGTAGAGTCTCTGGAATCAGAGTTTTAAGGAATTAAGAAAAGATTATTAAACCAGCTAGATAGAGACATGAAAGCTATAGGCAAAGCTTTCAGGTGATTCTAATTGGAATTCCAAAAGGGTGAATATTTATATGAATGTAAATACTAAAGGCAGTGCTCATAAAATTTCAGATGGAAATGAAGTTTCTGTAGGAAACTGAGTTGGAGCTACCTTTATAACCACTGCATTTTGTCCATATTGTGAGACTTTGTGAAAGATCACATTAAAGGTGATGGATGAGTTTATCTGGTATAGGAAATATCAAGACACATGGTATTTTAGGAATGATGTGGGTATTAATGGTTATTTGAAGTGAAATTTACAGTAAGATTTAACATAAAAAATGAGCATAGCAGTAAATATGATGATGGCTCCTCTTGTTTGTCAACTCAACTAAATCTGGAATTAATTAAAACCTAATCCATAGTGGGGCACACTTTTGAGGGATTATTCTTTTTTATGTTTATGTTTTTGTTTTGTTTTGTTTTGTTTTTGAGGCAGAGTTTCTTTGTGTAGCCTCAACTGTCCTAGAACTTACTCTATAGACCAGGCTGGCTTCAAACTCACAGAAATCCACCTGCCTCTGCCTCCTGAGTGCTGAAATAAAGGTGCTTACCTCCACTGCCTGGCTGAGAAATTATTCTTGACTGGATAATTTGATGTCAAAATATCTCTCTTAAATCTAGGCCACACCCTCAAATGGCAGCTGATATAAAGGACATGAACAAAGAAAGCTTTTGCTTTTTACCTGCTTTCCCTCATTCATCCTGGCAAGAGCATACCTTAACTGGGATTAAAGGCTGCTTCTCAGGATTCTGACCTATACTGAAGACTAGCTAAGACATCCAGCCTTGTGAACTGAATAACTATTGGATTCTTGGACTTTCTTTTGGTAGACAGACCTTGTTGTACTAGCTCCCTTTATAAATATATGTTCCATCAGTATGTTCCTCTAGAGTAATGGTTCTCAGTCTTCCTAATGCTGTGATCCCTTAATACAGTTCCTCATATTGTGGTCTCTATCCCAAACGTAAAATTATTTTTGTTGATACTTCATAACTGTAATTTTGCTACTGTTATGAATCATAATGTAATATTTGATCTGCAGATCGTCTCAGGTGACCCCTGTGTAAGGGTCGTTTGACCTCCAAAGGGGTCTCTATTCACAGGCTGAGAGTGCTGCTCTAGAAAATGCTGAGTGATACAGTAAGCTGTAAAATTTTACAGTTTGCTAAATAAAAGAGCATACAAAGCTTTTTCTGAGTTGGGTATGGTTAATACATCAAGAGTTTTATACTGAGAAGTTACAAAATATGCATTGAAGACATTTCAGAATTTGGTGAGTCCACATTTCATCATGGCTTAGGACCTTTCCAAATAACAGAATCAGGTTTGGTAGCTTTAATCAAAGTATTAATATTGTGGTTGGAATGAAAGAAAAAGTATGAAAACAGTTATAATGGTAACCAATGACTTTTTTCTATTAAGTAATTTTTTATTCATTTTACATACTAACCACAGATGCCCCTCTCTTCCCTCCTCCCACCCCTCCAGCCTTCTGCTCCAAACCCAGCCACCATTCCCTTCTCCAACAAGGTATGGCCTCCCATGGAGAGTCAGCAGAACCTAGTACATTCAGTAGAAGCAAGTCCAACCCCCACCCCTGCATCAAGGCTATGCAAGGTGTCCCACCATAGCTACTAGGCTCCAAAAAGCCAGTTCATGCACCAGAGATGGATCCTGATCCTACTACCATGGAGCCCCTTATGCAGATCAAGCTACAAAACTATCTCACTTATCATAGAGCTTTCATACAGTAAATGGTAGAAGCAGATCCAGATATCCACAACCAAATACCAGGTCGAGCTCCAAGAGTCCAATTGAAGAGAGAGAAGAATAATTTTATGAGCAAGGGGCATCAAGATCATGATGAGGAAACCTACAGAGACAATCAAACCAACTAGTGGAAACTCATAAACTTTAGATCAATGGCTGTGGAGCCTCCATGGGACTGGACTAGGTAGAGAGGAAAAGGAGGGGCTGAAATGTAATTAAATGATAATGTCAAATTAAAGATAAGGGGGGGAAAGACTTCTCTTAGAGAGACATATAAATTTATGCATGTAATGATAAGTCATTAGGAATTGGTTTAATAATATGTCTCATTAGCAAAGTAATTAGCAGGTTCTCCATATGATCTATGTCTTGTCTAGTTACAGATTATTTGTCCCAATAAAAGTGCCTGACATTAATGGCACTATTGTACCAGTGGGGATTTATTGCCTGGCAGGTCATTGTTATAGTTCATTGGGATTACAGCTAATATTGGATATTACTTTTCTCTTTAATAGAAACTCCAAGCTTGATTTCTTATGTGTTCTGTAACTCAAATATGTTATGCCTTCAGTAGTAAGGCCTTACTCTTAAGTTCTGGAGTATAACCAAGTGTACTGAAATGTTTGGGGATCTGTAGGAACTCACTGGTCAAAAAGTCCAAAGTAGACAATCTATTCTTTTTTTTTTTTTCTTGGTTTTTCAAGACAGGGTTTCTCTGTGTAGCTTTACATCTTTCCTGGATCTCGCTCTGTAGACCAGACTCAGACTCACAAAGATCCACCTGGCTCTGTCTCCCAAGTGCTGGGATGGGATTAAAGGTGTGCATCACCACCGCCCAGCGACAATACATTCTTTACACTGGGCTTTTCATTAGTTGGTCTGTGTGTGTCTAGTAGGGGTAGGCATAGTGTTGCTCCATTATAGGGTAATTCAATTTAAATTCTTTATATATATATTGCTAGGGGCCCCACAAATAGATCAAGCCGCACAACTGTTATCCACATTCAGAGGGCCTAGTTAGGTCCCATGCAGGCTCCCCCAGCTGTCAGTCTGGAGTCTGTGAACTCCCACTATCTGGGGTCAGCTGTCTCTGTAATTTTCCCCATCATGATCTTGTACCCCCTTGCTCCTATAATCCCTCTTCCCTCTCTTCAACTGAAGTCCAGGAGCTCGGCCAAGTGCTTGGCTGTGAGTCTCTGTATCTGCTTCCATCTGTCACTAAATGTAGGTTCTATGATGATAATTAGGGTAGTTACCAATAAGAATACAGAGGAAGGCTAGTTCAAGCACCCTCTCCACCACTGCTAGGAGTCTTCACTGGGGATATCCTTGTGGGTCCCTGGGGATTCCCTAGCACCAAGTTTCTCCCTAACCCCATAATGACTCATTCTGTCAAGATATCTCTTTCATTGTTCTCCCTTTCCATCTCTATCCCAACTCAGCCATCTCAAACCCTCTTTTTCCCATCCCTCACCACCTCCCCTGTACCCTCCCTTTAATCCATCCATTTATTTTAGATTTTTCCAGTTTGGTGGAATCCCATAAATGGCACCGTTACTGGGTAAGGACTTTCAACTGGATAGGTCTTATTCCCTAGAAGAGAACCTATTGTTGTTATTCTGACAAATGCCACAGTGCCAAACTGACTCTTGATGACCTACATCTATAACCATAAATCAGTGCTTATCTCAACCCACAGGCAGAAGTTTCTATTTGCAATAGATAGTGATTAACACAGATATCCTCAACTGGTGAAGGTGTAGAGAATAAGAGACTGAGGAATGCTCCACCTTAAATGAGGTATCTAAACCATTCACCCTCCTCTCAAAGCAGGGGATCATTATTGAAGAAATGGAGGTGTACAAGAGCCAGAGATATTATATTACCACAGGGAAACAGTGTCTTCTGGACACAGCAGGACAATTGCACATATGAACTCACAGTGGTCACAACAGCAAGTGCAAAATGTATGCAACCTCAAGCAAGATCAAATCCCAGCATCGAGAAACAAGTTTAGTATGAAATTGTCCCCCATACTTGAGGAATCAATGACAATTGATAAGGCTGGGAAAGGAAAAGGGAGTCTTCTCTAACAGTGCAGTCCCTGGTAAGCCAATCATACTTTGGTGGAAGACTGTACTTCCAAAAATATTTGAATAGCACAAATTGGTCTTGATGAGTGTATTGGTTAGATCTTGCAAGGCAAATCATGGAAGAAGGAATCCTAACTGAGAAAAATGTATTCATAAGATTGTTCTGTAGGCATGACTGTGCAGTATTGTCTTGATTAATTACTGATGTGAGAGAATCCAGAACACTCTGGGTGGTTTGTTTCAGAAATCCAGTTGAACAAGCCATAGGATCAAGCCAGGAAGCAGTTGTCCCTCCAAGGCTTCTGCTTTAATTCCTTCCTATGGCTTCCTGCACTGAGTTCCTGCTTTTGTTTCCATCATTACTGGAGTGTGACCTGAATTGTAACGGAAATAAACTCTTTCTCCTCCATGTTGCTTTTGGTCCTGGTGTTTTATCACAGCAATGAAAATGTTGTTTATTTTTTAAATAAATAACACAAAGTTAATTGGTAGAAAGGGCAATGTATCTGGGAAGATTTAGGCATGAATATGATCAAAACTACTTTATACAAAAATCTCAAATAACTAAATTAATATATATATATATATATAACTTAAATTTATATAAAGTATATAAATTTAAAATTTAGATGTGTACATTTATTGTCACTTATACATGCATGATAAATGTATGCATACTTATATGACATTTGTGGAGATAGATTTACACATTCACTGAAATATACTTTATTTGTATGTGTGCATACATGTATAAATATCTGCAATATTTTACAAACATGTACATTTCTAGCTAGTCTATACTTATATAAGTTTGTTATCTATGCTAAACATTAATACATGCATCTATATATTAAAAGACTTGACTGTACATATACACACATACACTTAAATAGATATCATATATGTTTCCTAAACTTTCATAACCTCCCTTATTTCTCCCTGAAGGTCATCTCTCATTGTTCCTCACAATCCTTTCTCCCAGCAGCCACTGCAAATTACTGGGAGAATTTTGAATTGACTACTCTCTTTCGTGACTTCAAGAGTTGCTCTGTCAACCTGGAAAACTACTGGGCTCCTTTGCTTATTTGGACTAACTGGTTGTTTTGCTTCAAGATTATTGTCATTTCTTGTTAACTGAATGAGGCTTCGTGGAATGCTCCATCTGAACTTCAAGCCATTTACTTGTGCTTCTACAACTCCCTCTCCTTACTATGTCCAGCATTTAAAATACATTCACCATAATTTTTCATTTGACACTCAGTATATGACACGTATGGATCAGGTTTTGTTTTACTTTTTCCCTAGGTGAGGTGAGTCGTGCAAGTACTTGGGTAATACCAGATGCAGTTACTGAGATAAACAAAAATTTCATTCATACTTGATAAACCGGTCCCATAGGAACTTCCCTGGAAAAGATATCTAAGTATCACGCTTGCAGAATCATGGGACCAGACTTTCAGGTTAGGAGAGGGGGTGTTGGTACTTGGTTTACCTGTTATCCATCTAACTCTGGCATGCTTGGTGGCTTCAGGAAAACTGCTGGAGCATTACCAAAAACTCACACAAGTCAAATGACAGCTTTCAGAGAGCTGACTTGGGATCGTCAGACTCAGGTAAGTAAGGGGATTTAGTAAGCGTTTGGGATATGGTTCTATCTTCACAGATAATTTCTCTTCTATTTTTTCTTCATCCTTGTGCCTCATGGGAGGAGCACTGTCCCTCTATAAACATATTCCAAAAACTTAGACAGCAATATATTTAAGGATTAGCAAATCATAGGGTTTAGAAAAATGAAGAGTTAGTGCCTTCTGGGGAAAAATATCTCCCAAATTTTATTTATGAATCAATTGAAAATGACTCTGTAACATTAAATCTTGGTGGGTACTGAGATCAGTTTCTGGAGTGTGGTTTGATGAGTGCTAAAGAAAATATATTTCTATGGCTCTTATTTCTCAGCCACATAAAAATGACATCTGTGCCTAATGCATATTCTTCTCAACCAGAATAATGACTCTATTGTACCTAGTTGTAATAAACAAAGTCAGAAAGGGATAGATTATGTGAGATGGCCTTGTTGAGTTATCACAACTTATCTTTAAAAACTCAATTTCTAAATAGGCCAGGACAAAAAGACAAATATTTCATGTTCTCAGTCATACATGGAAATTTAAAAGTTGATTTTCTAGAAGTATCTACATAAACAGGACTGGAACAAGTGAGTTAATGGCATACTAACATAGGAAGGGGGAAATTTTCCAGGAGTCCCACACCTGGACAAGGAACTACAGACAACTAATTATTCCTGGGAGAAGGAGAATTAGCCTCCCCCAGTGATAAGCCCCCTTATTGATTATTCAATACAGAGTGGTAAGACTTGAAACTATATACAGACAAAAAATATACACACAGGTGGAAAAAAAGCTCAACATGCTGTGTTGATATATATTTTTGTATATATATACAAACTTCACACACACATAAATATGCACATATTCTTAATTGTTGATGTTGTAACAATAATATGGTTATTATATGTTATAATATAATAATGTTGATACACACATATACATATATATATACATATATGTACTCATATGTGGGGGGGTATAACAATGATAAAGAAATAGAGATTGTTGGCTTGAGCATGGTTATGTGAGATCAGCTGGAGGAAGGAAGGGGAAAAGGAAGTAATGTAATTCAATTTCAAATAAACACAGTTTTTAAAAGCTGATATCACTGTAGAATGCACAATCATTGTCATTCAAACCTGGAAAGGGTAAGGAAATGGAGGTGTAAGAGATTTTTTTTTCATTTTTCTTTATTAAGAAAATGTTTGAAAACACAGTTATCTAGGAGAAACAGTCCTAGTAGGAAAACTCTGGTTTAAAACAGTTTGCTTGTAGTGACAGAAGCCTTTAATCCTGGGATTTGTTAAGCAGAGGCAGGCTGATCTATGAGTTCAAAACAAGCCTAGTTTACAAAGCAAGTTCCAGAACAGTGAGAGTTACAGAGAGAAACTATGTCTTGAAAATCAAAATAAATAAATAACTAAATAAAAACAATTTACAGTATGCTTTTGAAAGAACTGGAAGAGATCAGCAATAGGTTCCAACTTGAATAGTTTACATATTGAAATACACTGGAGCACATGAAATGTACAGTTATCACATTTCAATTAGCAAATGTTAAAGAAAATTAAAATTGTGATTTCTTTTTAAAATTTTATAATTTAAATTAATTTTACATATCAGCAACAGATTCCCCTGTCTTCCCTCCTCCCATCCCTCCCTGCCTTCCCCCCAGTACACCCCCCATTCCCATCTCCTCCAGGGCAAGGACTCCCCCTGGGGATTCAGCCCAGCCTGGTAGATTCATTTGAGGCAGGTCCAGTCCCCTACTTCCTTCATCCAGGCTGATCAAAGTGTCCCAGCATAGGTCCCAGGCACCAAAAAGCTAGCTCACACAATAAGGACAGGTCCTGGTCCCACTGCCTGGGGGCCTCCCAAACAGATCAAGCTAATCAACTGTTTCACTTTTCCAGAGGGCCTGATCCAGTTGGGGGCTCCTCAGCTATTGGTTCATAGTTCATGTGTTTCCACTAGTTTGGCTATTTGTCCCTGTACTTTTTCCAATCATGGTCTCAACATCTCTTGCTCATACAGTCCCTCCTCTTTCTGGCCTATTGGACTCCCGGAGCTCCACCTGGGGCCTGGCCATGGAACTCTGCATCTGCTTCCATCAGTCATTGGATGAGAGTTCTACCATGACAGTTAGGGTGTTTTGCCATCCAGGCACCAGAGTAGGTCAGTTTGGGCTTTCTCTCGACCATTGCCAGCAGTCTATTGTGGAGGTATCTTTGTGGATTTCTGGGGACCTCTCTAGAACTTTGCTACTTCCTATTCCCATGGGGTATTCATTTATCATGACCTCTTATTCCTTGTTCTACCTCTCTGTTCTTGATCTAGCTGGGATCTCCCACTCCCCTAACCTCTCTTTCCCCTGACCCTTGCCCTTCATCACCCCCCTCCTCATGTCCAGTTTGCTCATGTAGATCTCATCCATTTCTCTGTCATTGGGTGAACCCTGTGTCTTTCTTAGGGTCCTGTTTTCCAGGTAGCCTCCCTGGAGTTTGAGTAGCAGTCTAGCCATCCTTTGTTTTACATCTAGTATCCACCTATGAGTGAGTATGTACCATGTTTGTCTTTCTGAGTCTGTGTTACCTCACTCAGGATGATTTTTTCTAGATCCATCCATTTGCCTGAAAACCTCATGATGTCATTGTTTTTCTCTGCTGAGTAGTACTCCATTGTGTATATGTATCACATTTTATTTATCCATTCTTCAGTTGAAGGGCATCTACGTTGTTTCCAGGTTCTGGCTATTACAAACAATGCTGCTATGAACAAAGCTGAACATGTGCTCTTGTGGTATGATTGAGCATTCCTTGGGAATATGGCCAAGAGTGGTATAGCTGGGCCTTGGGGGAAGATTGATTTCCAACTGTCTAAGAAAGCACCATATTGATTTCCAAAGTGGCTGTACAACCTTGCATTCCCACCAACAGTGGAGGAGAGTTCCCCTTGCTCCACATCCTCTCCAGCATTAGCTGTCTTCAGTGTTTTTGATCTTAGCCATTCTGACAGGCTTAAGGTGGTATATCAGTGTCATTTTGATTTGCATTTCCCTGATGATTAGGGATGTTGAGCAATTCCTTAAATCTCTTTCAGCCATTTGCGCTTCTTTTGTTGAGAATTCTGTTTAGCTCTATAGCCCATTTCTTAAGTATTTGTATGACAAGAACTTTAAGTCCCTGAAAAAAGAAATTGAAGAAGATGTCAGAAAATGGAAAGATCTCCCATGCTCATGGATAGGCAGGACCAACATAGTAAAAATGGCAATCTTACCAAAAGCAATCGACAGATTCAATGCAATCCCCATCAAAATCCTAACACAATTCTTCACAGACCTGGAAAGAACAATAATCAACTTCATATGGAAAAACAAAAAACCCAGGATAGCCAAAAGAATCCTGTACAATAAAACAACCTCTGGAGGTGTCAAGATCCCTGACTGCAAGCTCTACTACAGAGCTACAGTAATGAAAACAGCTTGGTACTGACATAAAACTGACATGTGGACCAATGGAATCAAATTGAAGACCCTGACATTAATCTGCACACCTATGAACTTATAATTTTTGACAATGAAGCCAAAACTGTACAATGAAAAAAAGAAATCATCTTCAACAAATGGTGCTGGCATAACTGGATGTCAAAATGTAGAAGGCTGCAAATAGATCCATATCTGTCACCATGCACAAAACTTAAGTCCAAATGGATCAAAGACTTCAATATAAATCCAGTTACTCTGAACCTGATAGAAGAGAAAGTAAGAAGTAGTTTTGAATGCATTGGCATAGGAGATCCCTTCCTAAATATAACACCAGTAGCACAGACACTGAGAGCAACAATTATTAAATGGGACCTCTTGAAACTGAGAAGCTTTTGTAGAGCAAAGGACACAGTCAATAAGACCAAATGACAGCCTACAGAATGGGAAAAGATCTTCACCAACCTCACATCTGACAGAGAGCTGATATCCAGAATATATAAAAAATTCAAGAAATTAGACACCAAAATGCCCAAAATTGTGGTTTCTAAGTAAAACATTAAATTTTCCTTGGAAACATGTTAATTCACAGCAACTGTAATTTACCTGCACAATACTTGCACAGGGTTAGTGCCACTATTTGCCATTGTGAAAACAGGAGAAATTTACAAGACTTCATTCCACTCTGAGGCTTTATAGGAAGTTAATAATTTCTGGGGTGGGGAAGATAAACTTTTTCAGTGGTGTAGCCACTGGTGATCCATGTTCCAGGAAATAAACCTTTACCATGGTCCTGTAAAATATCCTAATTACTCAAATTATTTTCAAACAAATTAAAAACACATGAAAGTATAAGGGAAAGTAGTTGGACAGAGGAGGATTAGCAGGAATGTGAGAGCACAAGAGAGGACAATGGAGGGGAGTACAAAGTATACACGTGTATGAAAATGTTATAATGACATCCATTATGTATAAAATGTAAAAGAAAAGGGATGGAAAGATGACTGAGTAATTAAAAGTACTTTTTGCTCTGGAGAGGACCCTGATTTAGTTCTGCCATCCATATAACAGTTCACAACTGTGTTTATCTCCAATTCCAGGAGGTCCAACAACCTCTTCTGACTTCCATGGGGACCAGGATGTATGGTCCATACATATATGCAGATAACACACACAAAAAATGAAATAATTTTTATAAGAAGATGGTAAAACTTACTTGATATATGATATATATATATATACATGAAAGTGTTTTATTTCGTTCATTCAAAATTCAAGAAGTATATATCATAAACATGTTGATATTCTTAAAATAAAGAACATATCAGATGAAGGTATAAGTTAGAGTTATTTATCTTTACATTCAATTTCTCATTTCCCTATAACCCTAGTATATAGCCTGATGTGTGCATGATAGAAATAAAACTCTACCACATTTGGCTGCTGGATCAAAGGCCAAAATACTAAGTACCTAATAAAAGTCTTCTCATTTTAATATGACAATTTCTTTTGCACCTTAACTCTTTACTAACCATAAGTCCCCACAAATAAGTCTCTCATTTTGAGTTCTCCATAAGAATAAAATTCATAATAATAAGTACAAGAAAAAGTCATTTCACCTTCTAAAACACCAACATAATTATTCTCATAATTATAAGGGTAAATATGTTTCATAACTTTTCATGTAATTCAACATACCTGAATGTGAGAGACAGTTACACTACAAGACCTTTGAGACTTAGCTGTTTGGCAGTTCTATAACCTTGTCTGAAGAGAAAAATGATGTAATACAGTTTCTACAATCAGAAGACAAATATCAGACCCGAGAAAATGTAATTCTCTAATGTGGAAAAAACATTTGAATGGATCTAGCCATTACATGAAATGTTCCTTAAACTAGAACTGCCAGATTTAGCAAATAAAAATAGCAGGTTGATAAATTTCATGAGGTAAATGACTGTAATAAAGTTATTCATCGATGGAAATTGAAGCCTAATGGTAACTGTACTTACAAGTCAGTTTTTTAAAAAATGTATGGATAAATTTGATTTCTGCAAGTAGTTGGTTGTGTTTTCACTGGTCAATAACTTGTGTCTCATTACAGGTGTCGTGGGAGCTATGGGAGTACTTCTTGTCACACACTGTGTTGTCTTGTACCTTCTTCAGATGGTAGCACTGAGTTCAGGTATGACTCTCACTTTCCCTTATGAGTCTTAGCAATGTCATGTATGCTCCCAAAATCAAGGTACAGTACAAAGGACAGGGTATTGAAATCATTGTCCCTAAAGTTTGAATGTAGCAATGAAGTGAGGACAGTCACAAGAGTATCCAGCTTAGAGGAGTAAATAATTTTGTCTAATCAGCAAATAATCTCTCCTTGGGTTTGTTTCAGCTTCCAGGAAGAAAGTGCAATGAAAGAGATAGAACACTTGCCTTGAGAACTCAACATTTGTACTGAATGCACAGGACTTACATATCACGTTTACACTGAGGAATAAGTATAGGCTGCAGATACATATTAAAATCCATCTGAGACAAGAATACAATAGGGAGAAAAGATGAGGGAAGGGGAAATGGCCTAGGATAATGAGAGTTTTGACATTATAGAGACATCTATACAAAGCACAAATGAATACAGGTTACTTAAAGACATCTAAAAGACTTAGACAGTAAATGATATGTAAGATGTAGAATATTGTATCAAAAACTCATTGTCTAGTGATAAAATCTCAATGATGCACATTTACTTGGTTTCCATACTGATTAGACTCATTCTTGGCACTGAAAGTTTCATTTGGCAATGAGAGATATCCAGTTGTGGCTTTGTCTTCCCCATTACTTGGCAATTTTATGTGGATTACTTCATATACATATGAAGCAATTTTAGTATTCTACTACTATATTTGGTTTCCATGTGACTCCTCAAATCAGCCTTAGTTTTAGCTGCTCCAGGGCCCCATCTTCATTTTCCTTTTCCTTTTGATTTTCCCATTACATCCCCTGTCCATACATAGCTACATAAATTATTTTCCTTTTAAAGGAGTTCTATCCCTTTCCTAACACCTTACTCTATACCTAACCTCTGTGGATATATGATTGTAGGTTTTATATTGAAGAAGTAAAAGGTAGCATCCACATAAAAGTGAATACGTACCATGCTTGTCTTTATGGGTCTGGATTACCTCACTCAAAATCATTTTTTCTAGCTCCATTCATTTACCTGTGAATTTAATTTAATATTTTTTAATAGCTGAGTAATAATATTCCATCCTATAGGTGTACAACATTTTCTTTATCCATTCATTCATTGAAAAACATATATGTTGTTTCTAATTTCTGAATATTACAAATAGAGCAGAAATTAACATGATTGAGTAAGTGTCTCTGAATTAGTACAAAGCATCCTTTGGGTATATGATCAAGAATAGAATAGCTAGATCATCAGGTAGAGCTATTCTCAGCTTCCAGAGAAACCACCACAGTGATTTCTTGCATGACTGTGTAATTTTGAACTCCCACTATCAATGGATGTTTGCGACCCTTACATCACATCCTAAACAGCATGAGCTTTCATTTTTTATTGACAAGTGTAATTGAAGGGTGTAAGATGAAATCTGAAAGTGGTTTTGATTTGCATTTCCCTGGCAAAGGGTGTTGAACGTTTCTTTAAGTGTTTCACAGCCATTTGATTTTCCTCGAGAATTCTTTGTTTGGATCTGTACTCCATTTTCCATTGGGTTATTTGTTTTCTTGATGTCTAGATTTTAATTTTTTTTATATATTTTAGATATTAGCCCTCTATCAAATGGGTAATTGGTAAAAATCTTTGTCCAAATTATTCTGTTCTTTGCTTTTAAAATCTTATCAGTTTTATGAGGTCCCATTTATTAATTTTTGTTCTTAATCCCTATGCTGAAGGTGTTTGGTTCTGAAGGTTTTCACCTGTGCTAATGAGTTCAAGATTATTCTTCACTTTCTCTTCTATCAGATTCAGTATATCTAGACTTATGTTGAGGTCCTTGATCCATTTGGAGTTAAGTGTTGAGTGATAAGTATGGATTTATTTATATTTCTTTACATGTAGCCATCCAGTTTGAATAGCACCATTTGTTAAAGGTGTTCTTTCTTCCAGTGTGTATTTATGATTCCTATATCAAAAAGTAGGTGTCCATAGTTGTGTGGACTACTTATGTTTGGGACTTCAATTTTATTTCAGTGATAAATGTGTCTGTTTTTGTTCAGATACCATGCTGTTTTTATTACTGTGGCTCTGTAGTACAATTTCAGATGGAGAGTAATGATGCTTCCAGGAGTTCTTTTAATAATTAAGATTATTTTAGCTATCCTGGGTTTTTGTATTTTCATATATAGCTGAAAATTGTCCTTTTAAGACCCATGCAGAAGTATTTTAGGGCTGGGTGGTGGTGGCACATGCCTTTAATCCCAGCACTCAGGAGGCAGAGCCAGGCGGTTCTCTGTGAGTTCGAGGCCAACCAAAAAAAGCCCTAGACCAGATGGTTTCAGTGCCAAATTCTACCAGAATTTTAAAGAAGAGCTAATACCAATACTCTTCAAATTGTTTCACACAATAGAAACAGAATGAACAGCACCAGTTCTTTTATTAATTAATAATATTTCATTGAATGAATATATCAGAGTTGGTTTCTTCACTCAGTTATTGAAGGACATTTTGATTGCTTCCAATTTTTAGAAACTGGGAATAAAGATATTATTAACATTTGTGTATAAATTTCAATATTGACATACTTTTCAACTCATTTGAACTACATCTAGAATCAGGCCTATGGAAACAAAGTATGGCAAGCCCACATTTAGCACTGATAGAGAGTGCTAAACAGTCTTCCATAGAGTCTGAATCATTCTGCATTGCTCCCAACAATACACAATAATCCTATTATTCTCATCATTTGCCATCATTTCGTGTTGCCAAAGTTTTGGATTTCAGCTATTCTAATAATAGGTTGATAGCTTATAGTTGTTTTAATTCACAGTATTCTAATGAGACAATATTGAGCTAATATTCATATATTTACTGCAGAGCTCAGGCTATGCCCTGCTCCACTTTACATCTTGTGGAACAGTAGCTTTCAGGCTGAGTATTGCCCTGAGTGATTCTATTTCACAGTGCAGAAGTTTGTTACATTTTGAGTTCACATGCTAAGTCAAAATAACTGTAGACATTTGTGAAAGTAAAACATCATCACCAACCCAGTATGGCTCTTGAGGAATAAAATTACAAATAACTTAATCAAACAAGTAAAGAAAATAAAACTAATGAATCAAAGTGGATGAGGAACACCTGGGCACATGGGCCTATCAAGACTTTATCATAAGCTGGGCGGTGGTGGCACAACCCTTTAATCCCAGCACTTGGGAGGCAGAGCCAGGCAGATCTTTGTGAGTTTGAGGCCAGCCTGGTCTAAAGAGCGAGATCCAGGAAAGGCACAAAGCTACACAGAGAAACCCTGTCTCGAAAAAAAAAAAAAAGACTATATCATAAAATGCAGGCCTGTTATTGAACATATCAGATCAATGGAGGTGGCAACCTTCTCATCTGTATCACACAAAAGGTGGAGGATTTAACATAAGTGAGCCACAGTGCCTGCCACACTCTCATCTACAAACCTTGTGCATGGATCACAAGACACACAGGCTGTGGATTGCCTAATGTCCCTGGAGCATCAGTTCAGCCATCTCCAGTACATGACACAGCCTACTCATATTATCATTTTCCCTGACCTAGTCTTGCATGGCCTTGATTTGCTTTCAATCTAGCCTGTCTTTGAAGTGGCTCAACACCTCCAGTAGGTCCTTAAAACCTTCTCTAACCATTTGTAGTAACACTTTCTGCTTCTGTATCAATTGTGTAATTAGTAATTAAAATAACTTTAGGATAAACAAAGTGATCTTAAGTCAAGTATGTGTGGATGCTTGAGGGGGCAGAAGATAGAAGAGGGAAAAACAGAGAGAATGACTTTAACAAAAGATGTGAACATGTTTACTACTTCACACTCTTTTCTTTGGATTATTATTGTCCTTCACAGAACAATTCAGAGTGATTGGCTCAGAGGGGCCAGTCCTGGCTCCATTGGGTGGAACCCTTGAACTCAGTTGTCAGTTGTCCCCACCACAACATGCACAGCACATGGAGATCCGGTGGTTCAGGAACCGCTATACTCAGCCAGTGCACCTGTACAGGGATGGTAAAGACATGCATGGACAAACTATCTCCAAGTATGTGGAGAGGACAGAACTCCTGAAAGATGCCATTGAAGAAGGAAAAGTGACCCTCAGGATTTTTAAAGTGACAGTTGATGATGATGGGCCATACCACTGCTTCTTCAAAGATGGTGAATTCTATGAAGAGCACATTACAGAGGTCAAGGTCACAGGTAAACATGGATTCCTCTGAATCTGTTGTGTGTACCCATGATTCAAAGCCTATGAATGGCTGAGTGGTTGGAAAAATCTTACTGTTAAATTCTAATTGTATGATTTGATTATCAAGCTGAATTCTATGCATTTAGTTTTTTAATTAAATGTCATGAAGACAAAAAATGAAAATTGCTAGAGTACAGCAACTGGTTCCATCAGTTAATACTTTCTTTTTATAGCTACATGCACTGTTAGATTTCTGACATATCATTAGATTTCTTTTAGGTTGTTTTGCTATGCTTTCAAATATTTCTGATAACACTATAGTAATTTTCCAAATGAACTGAATTTTAAAAATATACTTCTTACTAGAAAGTTGAGTGGTTGGGAGGTGGAAAGGATATGGGAGGTAGGGGGAAGAAGATAAACATGATCAAAATATATTGAATAAAAAATTTGAATTAAAAAAGAAAAACAATCTTTTTTCAGATGATACTTATTTCCATTTCTCTCCAAAGCAATTCAGTGACTACTTAGTACCTGATTAATTTTCCTAAACCTTTTTCAAAAGCTTTAACTATAATCATCATTATCCTGAGATATAATACTATATATGAAGTATAGGTAACAATATGGCATTTAATGTACTTTCCTCACTCTGAATTATTCTGGATGAAAAATAAGTGGAGGAAATGCAGAAGGTTTTAAGGAAAATGAACAAATCCATGAATGTGTGTACATACATGTAGGACTCTAGATCCAGATGAATCTTTATTGGATATCATGCAACATTCAACCCTATAGTTGAGAGAAGAGCTATACAATGTATCTCATTCCCATTTTTAGTAGTCTACTGTATTAGCACAGATACATAATATTTTTGTTATTACAGGGACATTGTACAAGGCAGAGCACTTTTGGTACAAAGCTTTAAATCTGTATTCATTCTTTCTTCGCCTATCCATTAGACAAGTTTTATGTCTCAGAAAATACCCTGAAAGTTTCAGATATGCTCATTTTCTCTGTAGATGAATTTATGAAGTCTTATTAAATAAATAAGAAGCACAGAGACAAATACAGGGGTGAAAACCATAGAGATCAGAGAAACAGTGAGAATCACCAGCTAGCCTTAGCTCACCATACCATTATAGCTTCCCAAAAGAACCAGCTTTTTCCTGTCTAACCTGAGCCTTTATTGACTTGCTGTTTGGCCTTCTCATTGGCTCTTAGCCCAGCCACCTCACTTCCTCATCACTGCCTGTCTATATAGACCTCCAGGTCTCCACAGTTGGTACTGGGATTAAAGGCGTGTATTACCAAGCATGGCTGTGTCATTGAATGCACAGAGACTCTGCCTGCCATGTGATCAGATTAAGGGCGTGTGCTACCACTGCCTGACTTTTGTTTATGGCTGGCTATGTCCTCTGATCTCTAGGCAAACTTTATTTATTAACATACAAATAAAATATCACCACATTCTCTAAATTTATATTTACTTTTCATACTATTAATGTATTGCATGTTTCATATGAAACTTATTTTATAAAATTTCCTACTATGGAAATAGGCAAAGTTTCAACTAAAGTTCCACAGTTGTGTTTATAATGAAATTCATTTTTATGAATTAATTTATAGTGGCTCGCAAATAATTAGTGACAATGATAGGAAAAATTTATAAATTCTATGAGCGTCAAAATCTTGACTTTTGTTCATCATGATCCAAAGGCCAACTTAGTAAGTAATCAAAAATTATTTTAAATAAATGAATAAACAAGTGAAACAGGCATTTCCTTAGCTGACTTAGTTTGGATAGATTGCTGACTGTGTATTATAGCCTTTCCATCTGGCTCTTGCCATTTTCATGAGCTTTTTTTTTAGTTTTTGTTTTTGTTTGTTTTTTCAAGACAAGGTTTCCTTGTGTGACATCCCTGGCTGTCCTGGAACTAGCTCTTTATACCAGGCTGTCCTCAAACTCACAGGGATCCACTTGCCTCCCAAGTCTGGGATTAAAGGCCTGTGCCACCACAGCCCAGCATCATGAGAATCTTAGGGCAACCTGAGTTCTGTAGAGTTTTGACTATTTTATCTTTTGAAACTGGAATTAAAGCTGAAAAGAGTTTTTACTTTTCCCCTGTTTCCTCTTCTAAAATATTGTTTGCCTCTGTTGTTTTCAACTAGCCACAAGCTCAGACATACAGATTCTTATGCATCCCCCTAATATCAAAGGTGTGATGTTGGAGTGTCATGCAGGAGGTTTGTTTCCACTGCCTCATATGGAATGGAGAGACAGCAAAGGGGAAGTCATTCCAGCAACATCAAAATCCCATTCACAGGATATAAACAAATTGTTCAACATGACAATAGCCCTTCTTATCGAAACCAGTTCCCACAGGAATGTCACTTGCTATCTTCAAAACCATCTAACTCACCAAGAAGAGAGCATATGTGTCGTCCTATCAGGTAAAATGTGTGTTTGTTCTTCGGTAACAGCCATTGTCACACATATTTACGTATCACTTCTTCCTTACTCTTGGCCTTACTCATCGCTTAGGTTGTTGTCTCTTACTTTCTTTGACTTATTTGTTTTCTCACTTTATAGTCTTGACCATTGTAGTTTGCTTTTCTGTCACTGTGATAAAAAATCATAAACAAAATGGAGTAGAGGAAAAGGCTATTTGGATTGCACTTCTACATCTTAGTGTTTCATCAAGGAAGCCCGAGAAGGAGATTAAAGTAGGAACTTGGAAGCAGGAACTGAAGTAGAGACCACAGAGCAATACTGTTCACTGGCTATCTCAGCTTTCTTTCTTATACAGCTCAGGAATACCTGCCAAGGATGGTACCACCCACCCACAGGGGCCTGGGTCCTACCACATCAACCATCAATCAAGCAAATGTCACACACATGGCCTAAGTCTAATCAGATGGATGGAATTCCTCAATTGGGGTTTCTTCTTCCCAGATGAATCTAGTTTGTGTCAAGGCAACAAAAACTAACTGGCATATTGACAATGAAAGTTCCAAGGCATAGCTTTTGAGGCCTTACTCTCTTCTGACTTCTTTTTATCTCATGGCTTTAAGTAACACCAGAACTGTCACTCTTCCTTAAGGTGTATCTCCTCCCTCCTTCTGCATTCATCTAAAAATTTGTAAGTCAACCCAAAATTCTAATAAATATTGTAAAATAACCATATCAAGAACTAAACTCAGTTACTCCAAAGCTTGCTTAATTTAGTGCTTTGAAGTAGTATTTTATATTTTCAGTTTCTGACAACGAAAGCATTAAAATTACTGTTGACTTCATTTTCTTTTTTTTAATTTCATAATTTCTTTTTTATTTTTTATTAAGAGATTTTCTATTTATTTTACATATCAACCTCAGATTATCCTGTTCTCCCTCCTCACAACCCCAGCCTTTCCCCCCAACCCACGCCCCATTCCTACCTCCTCCAAGGCAAGGTCTCCCATGGTGAATCTGCAGAGCTTGGTACATTCAGTTGAGGCAGGTCCAAGTCCCTCCTCCCTGCACCAAGGCTATGCAAAGGGACTTCATTTTCTATCACATCCCCATATGCAGATAACTAATATAAAGTCTACCATGAAAGTAGCATCCAGAGTCTCATTGTTACTGGAGTCCCAAGACAGATGTTTGACTCAGGGCCCCAGAGTCTGATGCTTCATTCCAATGACCAGATTTAGTCAGGTATCCTAAAAGTAAAACTAGGTGTAAAGCCTGATGATAAAACAAAAAAGACAATTTATTACACAGACATGAATGAACAAAAGCTAGAGATGAGAGGTTTTGCACATCTCACTGAATCTTTTTCATGCCAAGAATGTTCCCATATATCAAGGGGTCAGGGGTCATTCTCCATTCGGCATAGTCCTGGAATCATGGAATTTTAAATAAACTTAGGATTCCAGAAAAGAATGAATCATGGAGACAAAACAGCCAGGTTAATAATTGGATCCTCCTTCCTCATCACTTCTCACCAACTTTCACTGCTATATAAGTCTGAATTATGGATTATGATTTATAAATACCACACGAAAATGTTCCTGTTTTACATCTGGTTTATAATGTTATTTCCTGAACATAGGGATAGGATCAATTACTCAAAATACTGTCTGTGTTAAGTACTCTGAAATTGATCCCTGTTTAGTTATAGTTAAACATTTCCCAGTTTTTTCAGTCAGCTATGCCCTGTTACCTTCACGGCCTCACCCCCTAATGTTCTCCTTCTCTACCTCACCTATTCATATATCCATGTAGGGGGCTCTGCCTTCAGATTTTTTTCCTCTGGTTTTTTCCTCATCCAGCATAATGTAAATTCAACTAACTTTCCTTATCTCCTTCAATTCCATGTTTAAATCTCTCTTCCTAATAAGTATTACCTTGACAGCCAACCTTTATCATACAACACACCTATTTCCATGGACTTGGGAGTCCTTGTTCCCTTACCTTTTACTTTGCTTCCTTTCTTATTAGTCCCCTTTTACCTATTGTGCAACTGCATTATTATGCTATTTCTCTACAGCTCTATCCTTTCCTACAAAATAAATCCTTAGTGACTTTAAACACTAACCTATCCAACTGCTTCAAATATTAGATGCCACATTGTAATTAAACAAACAAAATTGATACTTTATAGGATTAAATAAACCAAAAATTGTGTTGTAAGCATGCATCAGTATTGTTAAATATCCATAAAATTAGCCAGATACTATCTAGAAGATACATTTAAAAGATTAATGCCACTGATTTAGTAGAAATATGTGTGAGGTGTGTGTGTGCATGTGTGTGTCTTTATGCATGCATAGTATATATTTATATTATATATGCATATAATATATGACACACATATATGTGTGTATAAATCAGGAAAGGAAAAACTGAAAAATTTTTAACTTATTTACAACTTCATTAAGTAAAAACAGTTTGGTTTTTTTTGGTTTTTGGTTTTTGGGTTTTTTTTTTTGTTTGTTTGTTTGTTTTGGTTTTTCGAGACAGGGTTTCTTTGTGTAGTTTTGTACCTTTCCTAGAACTTGCTTTGTAGACCAGGCTGGCCTCAAACTCACAGAGATCCTCCTGCCTCTGAATCCTGAGTGCTGGGATTAAAGGCATGTGCCACCACCACCCTGCTAAAACAGGTATAATTTATAATCTACTAGATTCTTACAGTACTTATGAATGCTAAACAACATGTTTTAAAATAATTGTAATTAACACATACTTTGGAGAATGAATTGCAGTTTTAGGAAATAGAACTATTTAGTCATATACTCCATTCACAGAACATAAAAAACGATTCAAGTTTGATGACAAAGATATATCATAATCAAATTTAATCATGCAGGAATTTGTTAATGACTGACTAGTAAGCTGGCAAAGTTCCATTTGGAGATGATTGGGTTATAAGGGATGAGAGCTTACTTGGGATAGGGACTAATTCCTGGGAATTACATGCATGACAGTAATAGCTCATAGAGGTTTATTCCACAATAATCAAACATTCAAAATAATGTAGGAGAATTCTTTGTGGTCTCTAAATAGCCTCCTGCTAGACACAGTGACTTGTTTTAGATGGTGTGGAATTTTCATCTGCGAAAAAAAAGATGTGAAAATTCATATGAATAAGAGCAAAGAAACACACAAACTTAAGTAACTAGATACATTCAGGAACAGTAGTACCAGATCCAATGAGTACACTGAATAGAGCAGGGTACATATCATGGTACATCAGACATGAGTACAGCAACACTTAGTTGGACTGACTTTATAATTCTCCTTGGAAGCCTGTATCTGAGCGTTGGGGTAGATTTAGCTCTGCCTCTTCCTTTTCAAACAGGAAGCTCATGAGGCAGGATGGATGGGAAGAAATGAGAGAAATGGCCTCCACATACCTTTTCATCAGCCTCACTCTAAATCTTATCTGGCTTATTTTGATTCTGGTCATGGTCTGCTCTTCACTCAGCCGGTCATAACTGCCTCTCCACACTTACCTAGGCCTAATATTCCAGGGTGGTAGACTCTTAAATTCTAACAAGTTTCAGATGAGTCACTATTCCTAAGTAAGTATATCTGAGCCAAGTGTTCTCAATGCTTACATTTGTGACTCACTGTTTCAGGTGAACTTTTCTCATGGAAAATTGTTTGGATAACAATTCTGAGTATAATACTGTCTGTGCTAATAGTCTTCCTCATAATTTCCTATGTTCCGCAACATGTCATACATGGTAAGTATATTTGAGTGGTGGGGAGCACAAGTGGGAGATTATCAAGGAGGTAAAGCTATCCAGTAACTGTATGCCAAGACAGTCTCCCCAGGAAGTCCTAAACTTTGGTGACATGTTACATAGGACCTTATCAAATTTGGTCCTACATTCTCTGTTTTTGCTGATAAGTTTCTCAGAATAATGGTTACAAAAGCTTGGGCAGCCTTTATTTTAACCAACTTAAACCCCTTTTACCTATGGTGACTGACATCAAAGTTGATCAGAGAGTTGTAAGATGTAACATCTGTATGTCATCACACATGCTGGAGTGAGACATTCAGTAGTATAACTATCTTTGAATTATTGGGAATCAAGGAAATAGTGGCTTACCTGTGATACAGTAAGTAATCCCAAATAAATGCATTGGTTCACTAATCACTTATGTGGAATCTTTATTCTTTCATGAGTGCTCTATTGAAGTGAATAAACTTTGTTTTTGTCTACCCAGAAAAAGTTAGGGAGGAGTCAGTTCAAAGCATACTCAGTGTGCACTCTGAGAGAGATCAACATGATGATGATCAATCTGAAGGTAAGGCATCTGCTTAGGTCAATCTCAATCTCAATATCTTTTTCCATGTGATATGGGATAATGACTTTCTTTCCTGTAGTGACAGTTGAATTCTTACTGTGATATATTATAACCCATGAAACAAAGACTGAGATATCTGAGAGTAGAGCATCCATTGGGAAGGATGGTTTTAGTGTAGACATATTCCTTTATATAGTATGGCATCAGGTGGAATGCTTCATTGATAAATGGGATCTGCTTCATATGAGTAAGAGATACAGCCTAAATTCCTGGTGCACTGTATATTACAATCTCTGAAAGTAATAAATATTACAGAAGATCATAAGAAAGCTCTGTCAGCAGTTACATGCCTTCGCTGTGGCATGTAACTGCCACATGTAACTGTCTACTCAGAAAGAAATTTCCCACATGAGTGAGGGATAATTATATACAAGACATACATATATTGCTCTTCCACACTAGTCTCATATTTGTCAAGAAAGGAAAAACAAAGGAAAGATAAGAAGATGTCAACTTCCCATTTTCCACAGCTGGAAATGGGGGGGGACAAGTTAGATCTTTGCTATGGAGATCTCCATGGGAACAAAATGATTTAGATTCTACTAGAAAAAATCAAACAATATGGAAGAAGAACATGATGTGATACTGATAGAAAATCAAGTACGTATATAATCATATGTAACACTAATATCCATCAAGTTTGTTTTTTTTAATATCAGGAAAGGAAAAGCAATGAATTTATAATGTTTAGGGAATACTCTCCATCTCAGATGCTTAAAATTGAGAAGATTTAAAACAATAAATGAGTTTCTCAGAACCTAGATTGTGATGCTGTGGGACATAGGATCAGATGGGATCAATATGGGTATCCCAGAATAGGAGAAACAGTAAAGTATCTATCTATCCGGTATAACCTTAAGCAATGAAAGGACATAAGTCTGGATGAACTGTCTTAAAGGAGACACAAGTGTCTTATAATCTTCACAGACCATAGAGGCTAATTCTACTGCTGCGGGTTGTGCCAAAACTAGATGATAAGAACCTACTGCTAAAGACACTGTACACTTTGGCTACAGAACATAAAAATCAGGATAAAATAGAGATGGAAGCTCCCTTCATGACTGCTGGCTTTCATAGTGCCTGTTGATGCAATGTTGACTACTATTGTTTTCATAAACAGTTGTGGAGTGTCCACCAAATTGCATTATAAACCCAAGTGTTTCTACCCATAGAGTACTTCTGTGTAGCTAAAAGTTTTCCTGGTCCACCTGGCTCCCACGTCCCTGTGTTCCTATAACCACTCAGACCCAAGTAAACACACAGAAGTTTATATTAATTAATACTGCTTGGCCATTAACTCAGGCTTTTTATATACTGGCTCTTACACTTAAATTAACCCATAATTCTTATTAATGTTTAGCCACATAGCTTGGCAACTTTTCTCAGTTCTGCCTTCACATCTTGCTTCCTCTGTGCCTGGTTAGCAACCCCCGACTCAGCCTTCCTCTTCCCAGAATTCTCCTTGTCTTTTTATCCTGCCTATACTTTCTGCCTAGCTACTGGCCAATCAGCATTTTATTTATCAACCAATGGGAGCAAAACATTCATAGCATGCAGAGCACCATCACCCATCATTTCTGCTTTTAGAATATAGAGGAAAATTACTTTTTTGCAGTATCTGTGGAAACTCATAACTAGCCAAGCTCCTGGAAATCAGTGACTTTTGTTATGACATAGTGTCTTAAATATCAGCCATAATAAAAAAAATTAATTGGCATCAACACAATTCTCTCCAAAATCCAGAAATGTCATGACTGCAAAAGCATACAAGATCTGGAGGAAGGGGTGGAATGTTGTGTAGGTAGGTCTTTTAACTAGAAACATTTCTTCCCACAGAGTGAAGGAAGACTCAAAAAACTGTAGACAAATTTCCAAGCAGTCTTATTAAATAACAAACACAGAGCCAAATACAGAGGTAATAGCCAAAGAGATCAGATTTGCAAAGAGCCATGACTACCTTATCTTACCATCTCACCACTGTCACTAACTCAAAGAGAGTTTCTTCCCATCTAACTTGTGTTTTTATTGCCTTACTGTTCTGCCCTTCTCCTTGGCTCTAAGTCCAGCCACATGACTTCCTCATCATTGCCTGTCTATACAGACCTACATGTCCTGATACATACAGTTTGTAAGCAATATAAGTCTCTGTGTTTACTTGGTTGGGTCTGAGCAGCTGTGGGACTGGCAGGTGAGAGAGATTTGTCCTGACTGTGGGCCAGGCAGGAAAACTCTAGCTACAGTTTGGTAGTAGGATTAAAGGCTCATGTCACCACACTTGGCTGTGTCCTTGACCACACAGAGACTCTGCCTGCCATGTGATTGGATTAAGGGCATATGCTACCAATGCCTGACTCCTGTTTATGGCTATGTGACCTAGCTATGTGGCCTCTGATCTCCAGGCAAACTTTATTTATTAACATCCACATATCACATTTAAGCACAAATAAAATATCACTAAATTTCCCCTTTTTATTCTAATAAAAATAAAAAGATAATTAATGGAAGAAAAACTATATACAATAAGTACAATGACTATATATAATATATACAAGCAATAAATACCTCAACAATATCTAGTCTATTTGCATTTGACAAACTCAGAGAAAATATTCCATTATCTATCCTATTTTGGTAAGTAATGTACCTGAATCACTTTCTATCCTAACTTATATTACTAACAAAGAACTATCTTATAATGTGTTTAAAATTTACACACTTACACCTCTTTAGTGAGTTTCTTTTCTGAAATTCTTAACAATGAAAACTATAACTACCTAATCTTTAACCATAACTATAAATATCTAATCTTCAACTCACTATAACTATCTAATTTTCAACTAACTATAACCATACCTATCTAATCTTCAACTCCCTCAGAGACCCAAGAAGGAAATAATATTTATTCCTAATAAAATAGGAAGTGCAAACAAGCAACTTCCAAAAAAAATGTGAGTTGACAGAAACAGCCAGCTGCCTAGACAGTCACCCAACTTATAGTCATATTAGTTGAGATATTATATATATATATATATATATATATATATATATATATATATATATAACCTATCTATCTGTATATAGATAGATAGATAGATAGATAGATAGATAGATAGATAGATAGATAGATAGATAGATAGGTAATCTTCAAACACTTCAAAGACCTACAGAATATGGCCGTTAAAATGTCTTAAAAACTTAGACTTTCCTGGACAATGAGACATGTCTGCTTCTGGCATCACCTATTTACTTCAGAGAGAAAGATGGGCATCAAAGACACTCCATATGGAGTTTACCTTCTTCTTGTAAAAAACAGCCATTTGGGGAAGAAACTATTCTTGCCTGGACTATTTGACAAAATGTTGTATTGACTGGACATGCAGGATCCATACTAAGGTAAATACTGAATTTTGCAAGGAGAGATGGTCCTTCAGGTTCCTGATTTGCAGAAGAACCTACCAGACATTATACAGGACACCAAAAGGAGCAGCTGAGAGATTTTAGGCCTGTGGGCTGAAGATGGATGCCCCAACATTGCAGAAGAACTTTGGGTGACTGTCCAGGCAGCCAGCTATCTCTGTCATTCTAAATTTTTGGAAGTTACTTACAATGCTCTTCCTGTTTACTTAGGTAATATTATATCCTTCTGAGGACTTTGATGTAGTTGAAGACTAGATAGTTATAATTATGGTTTTTCATTGGTTTTGATAGAAGATAAGACAGATATGAAAACTTGGACTCACAAATACAGGATAGATAGGATGTCTTCTTTGATTTTTGCTAAATACAAATAGACTAACTATTATAAATACAATTCTTCCTTGATAAATATTTGGTAATATGCAATTTTGCTATGTTAAAGTTAAAACTTTACTTTTTGATTAGACAGAAAAGGGGAAGTGCTATGGAATGTTCTGTATGCTGTTAATGTGTTGCTCTGATTGGTTGATAAATGAAAAGCTGATTGGCCTATAGCCAGGCAGGAAGTATAGGTGGGATAAACAGAAAAGAAAAATTCTGGGAAAAGGAAGGCTGAGTCTGGAGATTACAGCCTGCCATCCAGGGAGCAGCATGTAATGGCACACAGGAAAAGCCACAGAACACATGATCATATATAGAGATTAACAGAAAATAATTCACTTTACATGTAAGAGCGAATCAGAAGTAAGACTGTGTTAATGACCAAGCAGTTTTAGTTAATATAAGTCTCTGTGTGTTTGCTTGGGTCTGAGCAACTGTGGGACCATGGATCATTAGGAGCCAGGCAGGACCAGGCAAACGTCAGCTACAAAAAAATTAGGAATCTAAGGAAATTAAAGGGATCAGGAAACTCACACAACTTAAAAATCTCATGATTCTCACCCTCAGTATTGCTTACAAAATCAGTAAGCAAATTGGTGAGAAAAGATTTTCTAGTGTAAGTCATTTATAATTTGAGCACATAGCTCCAGGGAAGCAATATTCATAACTAACAAATGGTGTGTCATACTAAGGAGGATCATTTAGTTATAGAGTTACCCTTGAGATACATATGTTCCTTCAAGTAAACACAGGAAATTCATTGGTCCACCAAACTGAACTTGGTTGGAATACTTTCTTAGTTCTGTTGTAGATGTCATGTCTGAGATTGTTTTGGATTCACATCTCCCATGACTTTCATACAGAAAGGTATTTCAGAAACCTAAAATTTGAACATTGATATGCACTGGAATTTCCAGCACTGAGACTATACTCTCATAGACTTCAAGTCACCATAGCAATGAGATAAATGCACTTCTCAATGTATTGGAGGACTACTCAAAATTCTCAAATATGAAAGCAGTTTCAGAGTCTGTGAACAGGGGAGTGGATACAAATATATGAGACTGTCATATTTATGCACGTTGGAGATTTATTCTGTTATACAGAACAGAATTGTCATTTGTAGGACATGGAGTGAATGCACCAGGAAATTGATATTAAAAATGATATATCCCAGAAATACAGATATCACAAATTTCCTCATTTGGGACTGTAGAGTTAAATAGATACAAGAAACATTTTAAATATATGTGGTAATGGAACATTAGTACCTTTGCTGTGCCCAATAGTGGAATGTGATCTCTGTGACGTAGAAGAGGCTACTCACTGAAACTCATTAGTTCACTAATCACTTATATGAAATCTTCATCTGTCATGAGTGCTCAATTGAATTGAATAAACTTTTGTTTTTGTCTACCCAGAAAAAGTTAGGGAGGAGGTGAATCAAAGCATACTCAGTATGCACACTGAGACTGATCAACATTATAGTGATCAATCTGAAGGTAAGGTATCTGTGTAGGTCAATCTCAATATCATTATCTTTTGCCATGTGATATGGGATGATGACTTTCTTTCTTGTAGTGACAGTTGAACTCTCACTATGATGTATTATAACTCATGAAACAAAGACTGAGATATCTGAGAGTAGAACATCCATTGAGAAGGATGGTTTTAATGTAGACATATTCCTTTATATAGTATGGCTTCAGGTGTAATGCTTCATTGATGAATGGGATCTGCTTCATGTGAGTATGAGATATAGCCTAAATGCCTGGTGAACTGAATATCATAATCTCTGAAAGGAACTCATATTACAGCAGATCTTTAAAAAAGCTCTGTCAGCAGATACATGCCTTTGCTGTGGCTGATAAGGCATGAAATGGAGGCTCACCTTTCCACCCAGAAAGAAGTTTCCCACATGAGTGAGGGATGATTATATAAAGACATAAATATACCACTATCCTCCACACAAGTCTCAGTTTTGTCAGGAAAAGAGAAACAAAGGGAGGAAGAGAAGATGTCAACTTGTAACTTTCCACAGTTGGAAGGGGGGTTACAAGTTAGATCTTTGCAATGGAGCTCTATTTTATTCGAAAATAAATTGGATTCTACTGTAAAAAAATGAAATGTTATTTGAGGAAGAACATGATGTGATACTGGTGGATAATGAAGAATGTATATAATCATATGTAATACTGACATCCATCAAGTTTGATTTTTTTAATATCAAATAAAAAGCCTCAATGTTAAAATATTTAGGGAATACTCCACATCTGAATTACTTAAAATTGAAAAGATTTAAAACAATAAATGAGTTTCTTAGAACCTAGATTGTGATGCTGTGAGACATAGGATCAGATGGGACCAATATGGGTATCCCAGAATAGGAGAAACAGTAAAGTATCTATCCATCCTGTGAAACCTGAAGTAATAAAATGACAGAAGTTTGGATGAACTGACTTAAAAGAGTCAAAAGTGTCTTAAAATATTCACAGAACACAGAGGCTATTTCTACTGCTACTGGTTGTGCCAAAACTAGATGATAAGAAACTACTGCTAAAGACACTGTACACTTTGGTTATAGAACATAAAAATCAGGATAAGATAGAGATGGAAACTCCCTTTGTGACTGCTGGCTTTCATAGTGCCAGTTGATGCAATGTGGACTACTACTGTTTTCTTTTTCCTTTTTTTTGTCTTATTTTATTTTATTTTATTTTACAATATGATTCAGTTCTACATAACAGCCACAGATTCCCTTGTTCTCCCCCTCCCTGCAACCTCCCCTTCCCCCCAGCGCGCACCCCATTCCCACCTCCTTCAGAGCAAGGTCTCCCCCAAGGACTGAGATCTACCTGATAGACTCAGTCCAGGCAGGTCCAGTCCCCTCCTCCCAGATTGAGCCAAGCGTCCCTGCGTAAGTCCCAGGTTTCAAACAGCTATCTCATGCAATGAGCCCAGGACCTGGTACCACTGTCTAGATGCCTCCCAAACAGATCAAGCTAATCAACTGTCTCACCTATTCAGAGGGCCTGATCCAGTTGGGGGCCCCACAGCCTTTGGTTCATAGTTCATGTGTGTCCTTTCTTTTGGCTATTTGTCCCTGTGCTTTATCCAACCTTGGTTTCAACAATTCTCGCTCATATAAACCCTCCTCTTTCTCACTAATTAGACTCCCGGAGCTCCACCCGGGGCCTAACTGTGGATGTCTGCATCCAGATTCCTCAGTCCTTGGATGGGGTTTCTGGAAAAACTATTAGGGTGTTGGCCATCCCTTCACCAGAGTAGGTCAGTCCCGGCTGTCTCTTGGCCACTGCCAGCAGTCTTTTGTGGGGGTATCTTTGTGAATTTCTGTGGGCTTCTTTAGCACTTTGTTTCTTCCTTTTCTCATGTGGTCTTCATTTACCATGGTCTCCTATTCCTTGTTCTCCCTCTCTGATCTTGATCCAGCTGGGATCTCCTGCTCTCTTTCCCTCGACCATCGCCCTTCATTGCTCCCACTCATGTCCACGTTGTTCATGTAGATCTCAGCCATTTCTCCATCTTTGGGCAATCCTCGTGTCTTCCTTGGGTCCTGTTTTCCAGGTAGCCTCACTTTATGCTGGAGAGGCTATGGAACTAGGGGAACTCTCCTCCACTGCTGGTGGGAATGCAAGCTTGTGCAACCACTTTGGAAATCAATATGGCGCTTTCTTAAAAAATTGGGAATCAATCTCCCCAAAGATCCAGCTATCCCACTCTTGGGCATATACCCAAGAAATGCTCCATCATACCACATGAGCACTTGCTCAGCTATGTTTATATCAGCATTGTTTATAATAGCCAAAACCTGGAAATAACCTAGATGCCCTTCAACTGAAGAATGGATAAATAAATTGTGGCACATATATACAATGGAATACTACTCAGCAGAGAAAAACAATGACATCATGAGGTTTTCAGGCAAATGGATGGATCTAGAAAAAATAATCCTGAGTGAGGTAACCCAGACTCAGAAAGACAAATATGATATGTACTCACTCATAGGAGGATATTAGATGGTGAACAAGGATGACTGGACTGCTACTCACATCACCAGTGAGGCTACCTGGAAAATAGGACCCCAAGAAAGACACGAGGATCACCCAATAATGGAGAAATGGCTGAGATCTACATGAACAACCTGGACATGAGTTGTGGCAATGAAGAACTACTGCTGTTTTCATGAGCAGTTGTAGAGCATCCAACAATTTGCATTATAATCCCAAGTGTTTCTACTCATAGAGTAACTCTGCTATTAAAATGTAGAAGAAAATTCTCTTTTGCAGTATCTGTGGAAACTCAAAATAGCCAATATCCTAGATATTAGTGACTCTTGTTATAACATAATGTCTTATATTTCAGCCATAAAAAATTAATTGGAATCAACACAATTACCTCCAAATTTCAGAAAATGTCATGACTGAATTAAAAGCACACAATAGCTGGAGGAAGGGGTAGCGTGTTGTATAACTCTTTCCTTTAACTAGAAACATTTCTTCCTGAAAAGTGAAGGAACATTCACAACATTTTGGAAGCTAAGGAAACCTAAAAGGATCAGGAAGCTCACACAACTTACAAATCTCATGATTCTCATCCTCATTATTGCTTACAAACAGTAAGAACATTGTGGAGAGAAGATTTCTACAGTGTAAATCACTTATAATTTGAGCACATAGCTCCAGGGAAGCAATATTCATAACTCACCAAATGGTGTATCATACTAAGGAGGATCGTTTATTTATACAGTTACCCTTGAGATACCAATCTTCCTTTAAGTAACCACAGGAAACTCATTGGTCCACCAAACTGGACCAAGTTGGACTACTTTCTTTGTTCTGTTGTTGATGTCATATCTGAGATTATTTTGGATTCACATCTCCCATGACAAATCATAGAGAAAGGTACCTCAGAAATCTAAAATTTGAACTTTGATATGCTCCAGAATTACCAGTGCTGAGTGTATACTCCCATAGATTCCAATCACCATAGAATTGAGATAATTAAACATCTCTACTTATTGGAGCACTACTCACAATAGCCAAGTTTGAAAGCAGTTTCAATATCTGTGAACAGAGGAGTATATAAAAATATATGATACTGATATTCACACAGGGTGGAGTTTTATGCTGTTACACAAAATAGAGTTGTCATTTATAGGACATGGAATGAATACACAAGAAAATGGAAATTATACCTGATATACCCAGAAATACAGATATTACAAAATTCCTCATTTGGAGACTATAGAGTTATTTAGGTAAAAGAAACTTTTTAAATATATGTGATAATGTAATGTTTGTAGCTTTGCTGTGCCCCATAGTGGGATGTGATCTCTGTGAAGTAGAAGAGGCTACTCATTGAAACTCATTGGTTCATTAATTATTTATGTGGAATCTTCATTCTGTCATGAGTTCTCTACTGAAGTGAATACATTTTGTTTTTGTCTACCCAGAAAAAGTTAGGGAGGAAGCATTTCCAAGCATACTCAGTATTCACACTGAGTCTGATCAACATGATGGTGATCAATCTGAAGGTAAGGCATCTGTGTTGGTCAATTTCAATATCAATATCTTTTCCCATGTAATATGGGATGATGACTTTCTTTCCTGTAGTGACAGTTGAATTCTCACTATGATGTATTATAACTCATGAAACAGATTGAGATATCTGAAAGTAGAGCATCCATTGGGAAGGATACTCTTAGTGTGGACGTCTTCCTTTATAAAGCATGGCTTCAGGTAGAATGCTTCATTGATGAATGGTATCTGTTTCATGTGAGCATGCAGATACAGCCTAAATGCCTGAAGACTGTATATTGTATTCTCTGAAAGGAACTCATCTTAAGGAAGATTTTATAAAAAGCTCTGTCAGCAGTTACATGCCTTTGCTGTGTCTTCTAAGGCATAAAATGATGGTTCATATGTCTGCTCAAAAAGAAATTTTCTAAAGCAGTGAGGGGTGATTATATGAAAGACATAAATATATTGCTATCCTCCACACGAGTCTCAGATTTGTCAGGAAAAGAGAAAAAAGGGAGGATGAGAAGAAGTAAGCTTGCCAATTTCCAAGGCTGAATTGGAGGAGGTTAGATGTCTGCTATGGAGCTCTGCCTTGGAACAAGATAGATTTTAGATTCTACTTTAAAAAATTCAAATGATATGGAGGAAGAACATGATGTGATAGTAATAGAATATCAAGTATGTAATAATCATAAATACTACTGATATCCATAAATTTGGATTTTTTAATATTAGGAAGGCAAAAGCAATGAAATTATAATATTTAGGAAATACTCTGCATTTGATATGCTTTAAATTGAGAAGATTTAAAACAATAAATGTGTTTCTCAAACCTAGATCATGATGCTGTGAAACATATGAACAGATGGGACAAATATGGGCATCCCTGAGTAGGAGAAACAGTAGAGTATACATACACCTGTATAACTAGAGGCAATACAAATATTCAGTCTGGAAGAACTTACGTAAAAGACACACAAGTGTCTTATAGTCCTCAAAGGGCACAAAAGGTATTTCTACTGCTGTTGATTGTGCCAAAACTAGATGATAAGAACTTACTGGTAAAGACACTGTACCCTTTGACTACAAAATATAAAAGTCAGCATAGGACAGAGATGGAAGCCTATTCCTGACTGCTGGCTTTCATAGTGCCAGTTGATGCTCTGTGGACTACTATTGTTTTCATGAGCAGTTGTGGAGTGCCCACCAAAGTGAATTATAAGCCCAAGTGTTTCTACCCATAAGGTACTTCTGCTATTAGAATATAGAGGAAAATTAATCTTTGCAGTATCTGTGGAAACTTGTAAGTAGCTGAGGTTAGGGAATAAGTGACTTTTTTTATAATATAGTGATGTGAATTTTAATAAATAAATTAATTGCATTAACACAATTACCTCTAAAGTTCATAAAATGTCATGACTGAATCAAAAGCACACAAGATAAGGAGGAAGGGGAGAATATTGTGTAGTTCTGACCTTTAAGTAGAACCATTTCTTCTGTAGAGGGAAGGAAGACTCACAACACTTAGGAAGCTAAGCAAACCTAAAATGATCAGGAAGCTCACACAACTTACAAATTCCATGATTCCCACCTTCATTATTGCTTGTAAAATGAGTAAGCAAATTGTGGAGAGATCTTTCCAGTGTAAATCACTTATAAATTGAGCACAGAGCTCCAGAGAAGCAATATTCATAACTCACCAATGATGTGTCATACTAAGGAAAATCCTTTAGTTATACAATTACACTTGAGATACCTATGTTCCTACAAGTAATACCAGGAATCTCATTGGTCCACCAAACTGGACTTAGTTGGAATACTTTCTTTGTTTTGTTGTACATGTCATATCTGAGATTGTTTTGGATTCACATCGACCATGACAAATCATAAAGAAAGGTACCACAAAAACCTAAAATTTATGACCCAGAATTTCCTGTGATGATTGTTTATCTACATATACTGCATGTCACCATAGAACTGAGATAATTATACATCTCAACTTATTGGAACACTACGCGTAAGAGCAAAGTATGAAAGCACTTTCATTGTCTGTGAACAGAAGAGAATATGAAAACATGTGAGGTTGTGATATTCATGCATTTTGGAGTTTTATTTTGTTATTATTTATTTGTATTATAAATCATGAAACAAAGACTAATATGTGAGAGTAGAGCATCCACTGGGAAGTATGTTCTTAGTGTGGACATTTTAATTTACATGATATGGCATCCGGTAGAATGCTTCATTGGTGAATGGGATCTGCTACATTTGAGTATGAGATACAGCCTAAATGACTGGTGGACTGAATATCATAATCTCTGAATGGAACTCATGTTACAGAATATCTTTAAAAAAGTTCTGTCAGCAGTTACATGCCTTTGCTATGGCTGAAAAGGCATGATAGGGAGGGTCATCTGTCTGCCCAGAAAGAAATTTCCCACATGAGTGAGGGATGATTATATAAAGACATAAATGTTTTGCTATCCTGCACACCAGTCTCAGTTTTGTCAGGGATTAAAAAACAAAGGGAAGGTGAGAAGAAGTCAACTTGCTATTTTCCAAAGCTGGAGGAAGAGGATCAAGTTAGAATTTTGCAATGGAGCTCTCCCTTGGATAAAAAATAATTTTGATTCTACTGAAAAAAAAATCAATGTTAATAGAGGAAAAACATGATGTGATAGTGATGGACTATCAAGAATGTATATAATCACAGGTAATACTGACATCCATAAAGTTTAATTTTTTAATATCAGTTAACAAAATGCCACAAAGTTATAATATTTAGGGAATACTCTGCATCTGAGCTACTTAAAATTGAGAGGACTTAAAACAACAAATGAGTTTCTCAGAAGCTAGATTGTGATGCTGTGGGACATAGGATCAGAAGGGACCAATATGGGAATAGGAGAAGTGGTAATGTATCTATCCATCCTGCATAAATAACCTGAGGCAATAAAGGCACATAAGTCTGAATGAACTGACTTAAAGGAGACAAAGTTGTATTATAATATTCACAGACCTCAGAGGCTCTTTCTACTGCTGCTGGTTATGCCAAAACTAGATGATAAGAACCTACTGCTAAAATACTGTACACTTTGGCTACAGAACATAAAAATCAGGATAGGATAGAGATGGAAACTCCCTTCGTGACTGCTGGCTTCCATAGTGCCAGTTGATGCAATGTGGAGAACTATTGTTTTCATAAACAGATGTAGACTACCCACCAAATTATTTTCTAAGCCCAAGTGTGTCTGCACAAAAGGACTTTCTGCTATTAGAATATAGAGGAAAATTATTCTAGTGCAGTATGTGTGGAAACTCATAAATAGCCAAGAACCAGGGAATCAGTGACTTTGGTTATAACATAGTGACTTCAATTTCAGCCATATTAAAAAAAAAAATTAATTGGCCAAGTGTCCCTGCATAAGTCCCAGGTTTCAAACAGATAACTCATGCAATGAGCACAGGACAGGGTACCACTGCCTAGATGCCTCCCAAACAGGTTGGACTGAGTCTACCAGGTTGATCTCAGTCCTAGGGGGGGGAGGCTTTGCTCTGGAGGAGGTGGGAATGGGGGATAGGCTGGGGCAAAGGGGAAGGGGGCAGGAAGGGAGAGAACAAGGGAATCTGTGGCTATTATGTAGACCTGAATGGTATTGTGAAATAAAATAAAAGGGAAAAAAAACCTTTATTGGCAAATACACTATTTTCTCCAAAACTCAGAAAATGTCATGACTGAATCAAAATCATACAAGAGCTAGAGGAAGGGTAGAGTGTTGTGTAGTTCTGACTTTTAACTAGAAACATTTCTTCCTGGAGAGGGAAGGAAGACTCACAACACTTAGGAAGCTAAGCAAACCTAAAAAGATCATGAAGCGCACACAACTTACAAATTTCATGATTGTCATCCTCATTATTGCTTACAAAATCAGTAAGCAAATTGTGGAGAGAAGATCTTTCCAGTGTGAATCACTTATAAATTGAGCACAGAGCTCCAGAGAAGCAATATTCATAACTCATCAAATGGTGTGTCATACCAAGGAAGATCCTTTAGTTATATAGTTACCCTTGAGATACCTATGTTCCTACAAGTAATACCAGGAATCTCATTGGTCCACCAAACTGGACTTGATCAGAATACTTTCTTTGTTCTGTTGTACATATCATATCTGAGATTGTTTTGGATTCACATTACCCGTGACAAATCATAAAGAAATGTACCTCAGAAACTTAAAATTTGAACTGTGATATGCTCCAGAATTTCCTGTGCTGATTGTTTACCTACATATCCTGCAAGTCACCATAGAACTGAGATAATTATACACTTCAACTTATTGGAACACTACTCGCAAGAGCAAAGTATGAAAGCACTTTCATTGTCTGTGAACAGAAGAGAATATAAAAACATGTGAGGTTGTGATATTCATGCATTTTGGAGTTTTATTTTGTTATCCAAAACAGAATTGTCATTTGTATGTCATGGACGGAATATGCCAGGAAACTGATATTATAACTGATATATTCAGAAATAGAGATATCACAGATTTCTGAATTTCTGTGGATTGTAGAGTTAAATAGATACAAGAAACATTTTAAATATGAGTGATAGTAGAACATTAGTACTTTCGCTGTGCTCCATAGTGCGATGTAATCTCTGAGATAGAAGAGGCTACTCATTGAAACTAATTGGTTCACTAATCACTTATGTGGAATCTTCATTCCGTCATGAGTGCTCTATTGAAGTGAATAAACTTTTGATTTTGTCTACCCAGAAAAAATTAGGGAGAAGTCATTTCCAAGCAAGTTCAGCATACACATTGAGTGTAAAGCATGTGCTGTTGATCAATCTGAAGGTAAGACATCTGTGTAGGTCAATCTCAATATCAATATCATTTCTCATGTGATATGGGGTGATGACTTTCTTTCCTGTCATGACATTTGAATTCTCACTATGATGTATTAAAGCTCATGAAACAAAGACTGAGATCTCTGAGAGTAGAGAATCCACTGGGAAGGATGTCTCTAGTGTGATCATCTTCCTTTATATAGTATGGCATCAGGTGGAATGCTTCATTGATGAATGGGATCTGTTTCATGTGAGTGTGTTGATACACCCTAAAATGTCTGGTGCACTGAATATCATAATCTCTGAAAGGAACTCATATTTTGGAAGATCATAAAAAAGCTCTGTCAGCAGTTATATACTGATGTCGTGGCTGTTAAGCCATGATATTAAGGATCATCTGTCTCCCAGAAAGACGTTTCCCACAGGAGTGAGGGATGATTGTATGAAATACATAAAGATATTGCTGTACTCCACACTAATCAGATTTGTCTTGAAATAGAACAAAATGGCGGATGAGAAGATGTCAACTTGCCATTTTCCACAGCTGGAAGTCGGTGGGGACAAAATACATCTTTGCTATGGAGCTCTCCTGTGGAAGAAAATCATTTAGATTCCACTGAAAACAAACAATAGGGAGGAAGTAAATTATAGAACACTGATAGAATGTCAAGTATGAATATAATCATATGTAATAGTTATACCCATCGACTTTAATTATTTAATATCAGAAAAGGAAAAGCAATGAAGTTATAATGCTTAGGGAATATAAGCATCTAATCTGCTTAAAATTGAGAAAATTTAAAACAATAAATGAGTTTCTCAGAACCTAGATTATGATGCTGTGGGACATAGGATCAAATGGGATCAATATGTGTATCCAAGAATAAGAGAAACAGTAATGTATCTATCCATCCTGCATAATCTGAGGCAATAAAAGTACATCAGTCTGGATGAACTGACTTAAGGAGACAAAAGTGTCTAATAATCTTCACAGACCTCAGAGGCTAATCTACTGTTGGTGGTTGTGCCAAACCTAGATGATAAGAACCTGATAAAGACACTGTACACTTTAGCTACAGAACATAAAAATCAGGATAGGATAGAGATGGAAGCCCCCTCCCTGACTGCTGGCTGTCATAGCTCCAGTTGATGCTATGATGACTACTATTGTTTTCTTGAGCAGTTGTGGAGTGCCAACAAACTGTATTCTATACCTAAGTGTTTCTAACAATAAAGTACATCTTCTATTAGAATATAGAAGAAAATTACTCTTTTGCAGTATCTGTGGAAAATTGTAACTAGCCAAGAACCTGGGAATAGGTGACTTTTGTTAGGACATAAAGATTTAAATTTCAGCCTTAATAAAAAAAAATTAATTAGAATAAACACAATTCTCTCTAAATTCAAAAATTGTCCTGACTAAATGAAAAGGATATAGAGCTGGAGAAAGGGATGGAGTATTGTGTTACTCTTTCTTTTCACTAGAAACATTTCTTCCTAAAGTGTAAAGGAAGACTCACAACACTTAGGAAGCTAAGGAAACCTAAAGGGATCAGGAAGCTCACACAACTTACAAATCTCATGATTCTCATCCTCATTATTGCTTACAAAATCAGTAAGCAAATTGTGGATAGAAGATCTTACTATTGGAAGTCACTTATAAATTAAGCACAGAGCTCCAGGGAAGCAATTTTCATAACTCACCAAATGCTGTGTCATATTTAGGATGATCCATTAGTTATACAGTTACACTTGAGATACCTATGTTCCTTCAAGTAACCACCGGAAACATAATTGTACATCTCAACTTATTGGAGTACTACCCACAATTGCCAAGTGTTAAAGCAGTTTCACAGTCTGTGAACAAAGTTTAGGTAAAAATATATGATACTGTGATTTTCATATATGTTCACATTTTATTCTGTTATACAAAAACAGAATTATAATTAGTAGCATATGGTGTGAATGCACCAGAAAATTGATATTATAGCTGATATAGCCCAGAAATACAGATATCACAAATTTCCTCATTTGGGGATTATAGATTTGAATGGATTCAAGACCCATTTTAAATATGTGTGATAATGGAACTTTAGTAGCTTTGCTGTGCCCCATAGTGGGATGTGATCTCGGTGTAGAATAGGCTACTCATTGCAACACATTGGTTCACTAATGACTTCTTTAGAATCTTCATTCTGTCATGGGTGCTCTATTGAAGTAAATAAACTTTTTTTGTCTACCCAGAAAAAGTTGAAAATCCAGTTTTTGACATTTTGAATTCGATCTGTGAGACTGATCAAGGTAATAGTGATCAATCTGAAGGTAAGCCATCTGTGTAGTCAATCTCAATCTCAATGTCTTTTCCAATGTGATATGGGATGATGACTTTCTTTCCTGTAGTGACAGTTGAATTCTCACTGTGATGTATTATAAATCATGAAACAAAGACTAATATGTGAGAGTAGAGCATCCACTGGGAAGGATGTTCTTAGTGTGGACATTTTCATTTACATGATATGGCATCTGGTAGAATGCTTCATTGGTGAATGGGATCTGCTACATTTGAGTATGAGATACAGCCTAAATGACTGGTGGACTGAATATCATAATCTCTGAATGGAACTCATGTTACAGAATATCTTTAAAAAAGTTCTGTCAGCAGTTACATGCCTTTGCTATGGCTGAAAAGGCATGATAGGGAGGGTCATCTGTCTGCCCAGAAAGAAATTTCCCACATGAGTGAGGGATGATTATATAAAGACATAAATGTTTTGCTATCCTGCACACCAGTCTCAGTTTTGTCAGGGATTAAAAAACAAAGGGAAGGTGAGAAGAAGTCAACTTGCTATTTTCCAAAGCTGGAGGAAGAGGATCAAGTTAGAATTTTGCAATGGAGCTCTCCCTTGGATAAAAAATAATTTTGATTCTACTGAAAAAAAAATCAATGTTAATAGAGGAAAAACATGATGTGATAGTGATGGACTATCAAGAATGTATATAATCACAGGTAATACTGACATCCATAAAGTTTAATTTTTTAATATCAGTTAACAAAATGCCACAAAGTTATAATATTTAGGGAATACTCTGCATCTGAGCTACTTAAAATTGAGAGGACTTAAAACAACAAATGAGTTTCTCAGAAGCTAGATTGTGATGCTGTGGGACATAGGATCAGAAGGGACCAATATGGGAATAGGAGAAGTGGTAATGTATCTATCCATCCTGCATAAATAACCTGAGGCAATAAAGGCACATAAGTCTGAATGAACTGACTTAAAGGAGACAAAGTTGTATTATAATATTCACAGACCTCAGAGGCTCTTTCTACTGCTGCTGGTTATGCCAAAACTAGATGATAAGAACCTACTGCTAAAATACTGTACACTTTGGCTACAGAACATAAAAATCAGGATAGGATAGAGATGGAAACTCCCTTCGTGACTGCTGGCTTCCATAGTGCCAGTTGATGCAATGTGGAGAACTATTGTTTTCATAAACAGATGTAGACTACCCACCAAATTATTTTCTAAGCCCAAGTGTGTCTGCACAAAAGGACTTTCTGCTATTAGAATATAGAGGAAAATTATTCTAGTGCAGTATGTGTGGAAACTCATAAATAGCCAAGAACCAGGGAATCAGTGACTTTGGTTATAACATAGTGACTTCAATTTCAGCCATATTAAAAAAAAATTAATTGGCCAAGTGTCCCTGCATAAGTCCCAGGTTTCAAACAGATAACTCATGCAATGAGCACAGGACAGGGTACCACTGCCTAGATGCCTCCCAAACAGGTTGGACTGAGTCTACCAGGTTGATCTCAGTCCTAGGGGGGGGAGGCTTTGCTCTGGAGGAGGTGGGAATGGGGGATAGGCTGGGGCAAAGGGGAAGGGGGCAGGAAGGGAGAGAACAAGGGAATCTGTGGCTATTATGTAGACCTGAATGGTATTGTGAAATAAAATAAAAGGGAAAAAAAACCTTTATTGGCAAATACACTATTTTCTCCAAAACTCAGAAAATGTCATGACTGAATCAAAATCATACAAGAGCTAGAGGAAGGGTAGAGTGTTGTGTAGTTCTGACTTTTAACTAGAAACATTTCTTCCTGGAGAGGGAAGGAAGACTCACAACACTTAGGAAGCTAAGCAAACCTAAAAAGATCATGAAGCGCACACAACTTACAAATTTCATGATTGTCATCCTCATTATTGCTTACAAAATCAGTAAGCAAATTGTGGAGAGAAGATCTTTCCAGTGTGAATCACTTATAAATTGAGCACAGAGCTCCAGAGAAGCAATATTCATAACTCATCAAATGGTGTGTCATACCAAGGAAGATCCTTTAGTTATATAGTTACCCTTGAGATACCTATGTTCCTACAAGTAATACCAGGAATCTCATTGGTCCACCAAACTGGACTTGATCAGAATACTTTCTTTGTTCTGTTGTACATATCATATCTGAGATTGTTTTGGATTCACATTACCCGTGACAAATCATAAAGAAATGTACCTCAGAAACTTAAAATTTGAACTGTGATATGCTCCAGAATTTCCTGTGCTGATTGTTTACCTACATATCCTGCAAGTCACCATAGAACTGAGATAATTATACACTTCAACTTATTGGAACACTACTCGCAAGAGCAAAGTATGAAAGCACTTTCATTGTCTGTGAACAGAAGAGAATATAAAAACATGTGAGGTTGTGATATTCATGCATTTTGGAGTTTTATTTTGTTATCCAAAACAGAATTGTCATTTGTATGTCATGGACGGAATATGCCAGGAAACTGATATTATAACTGATATATTCAGAAATAGAGATATCACAGATTTCTGAATTTCTGTGGATTGTAGAGTTAAATAGATACAAGAAACATTTTAAATATGAGTGATAGTAGAACATTAGTACTTTCGCTGTGCTCCATAGTGCGATGTAATCTCTGAGATAGAAGAGGCTACTCATTGAAACTAATTGGTTCACTAATCACTTATGTGGAATCTTCATTCCGTCATGAGTGCTCTATTGAAGTGAATAAACTTTTGATTTTGTCTACCCAGAAAAAATTAGGGAGAAGTCATTTCCAAGCAAGTTCAGCATACACATTGAGTGTAAAGCATGTGCTGTTGATCAATCTGAAGGTAAGACATCTGTGTAGGTCAATCTCAATATCAATATCATTTCTCATGTGATATGGGGTGATGACTTTCTTTCCTGTCATGACATTTGAATTCTCACTATGATGTATTAAAGCTCATGAAACAAAGACTGAGATCTCTGAGAGTAGAGAATCCACTGGGAAGGATGTCTCTAGTGTGATCATCTTCCTTTATATAGTATGGCATCAGGTGGAATGCTTCATTGATGAATGGGATCTGTTTCATGTGAGTGTGTTGATACACCCTAAAATGTCTGGTGCACTGAATATCATAATCTCTGAAAGGAACTCATATTTTGGAAGATCATAAAAAAGCTCTGTCAGCAGTTATATACTGATGTCGTGGCTGTTAAGCCATGATATTAAGGATCATCTGTCTCCCAGAAAGACGTTTCCCACAGGAGTGAGGGATGATTGTATGAAATACATAAAGATATTGCTGTACTCCACACTAATCAGATTTGTCTTGAAATAGAACAAAATGGCGGATGAGAAGATGTCAACTTGCCATTTTCCACAGCTGGAAGTCGGTGGGGACAAAATACATCTTTGCTATGGAGCTCTCCTGTGGAAGAAAATCATTTAGATTCCACTGAAAACAAACAATAGGGAGGAAGTAAATTATAGAACACTGATAGAATGTCAAGTATGAATATAATCATATGTAATAGTTATACCCATCGACTTTAATTATTTAATATCAGAAAAGGAAAAGCAATGAAGTTATAATGCTTAGGGAATATAAGCATCTAATCTGCTTAAAATTGAGAAAATTTAAAACAATAAATGAGTTTCTCAGAACCTAGATTATGATGCTGTGGGACATAGGATCAAATGGGATCAATATGTGTATCCAAGAATAAGAGAAACAGTAATGTATCTATCCATCCTGCATAATCTGAGGCAATAAAAGTACATCAGTCTGGATGAACTGACTTAAGGAGACAAAAGTGTCTAATAATCTTCACAGACCTCAGAGGCTAATCTACTGTTGGTGGTTGTGCCAAACCTAGATGATAAGAACCTGATAAAGACACTGTACACTTTAGCTACAGAACATAAAAATCAGGATAGGATAGAGATGGAAGCCCCCTCCCTGACTGCTGGCTGTCATAGCTCCAGTTGATGCTATGATGACTACTATTGTTTTCTTGAGCAGTTGTGGAGTGCCAACAAACTGTATTCTATACCTAAGTGTTTCTAACAATAAAGTACATCTTCTATTAGAATATAGAAGAAAATTACTCTTTTGCAGTATCTGTGGAAAATTGTAACTAGCCAAGAACCTGGGAATAGGTGACTTTTGTTAGGACATAAAGATTTAAATTTCAGCCTTAATAAAAAAAAATTAATTAGAATAAACACAATTCTCTCTAAATTCAAAAATTGTCCTGACTAAATGAAAAGGATATAGAGCTGGAGAAAGGGATGGAGTATTGTGTTACTCTTTCTTTTCACTAGAAACATTTCTTCCTAAAGTGTAAAGGAAGACTCACAACACTTAGGAAGCTAAGGAAACCTAAAGGGATCAGGAAGCTCACACAACTTACAAATCTCATGATTCTCATCCTCATTATTGCTTACAAAATCAGTAAGCAAATTGTGGATAGAAGATCTTACTATTGGAAGTCACTTATAAATTAAGCACAGAGCTCCAGGGAAGCAATTTTCATAACTCACCAAATGCTGTGTCATATTTAGGATGATCCATTAGTTATACAGTTACACTTGAGATACCTATGTTCCTTCAAGTAACCACCGGAAACATAATTGTACATCTCAACTTATTGGAGTACTACCCACAATTGCCAAGTGTTAAAGCAGTTTCACAGTCTGTGAACAAAGTTTAGGTAAAAATATATGATACTGTGATTTTCATATATGTTCACATTTTATTCTGTTATACAAAAACAGAATTATAATTAGTAGCATATGGTGTGAATGCACCAGAAAATTGATATTATAGCTGATATAGCCCAGAAATACAGATATCACAAATTTCCTCATTTGGGGATTATAGATTTGAATGGATTCAAGACCCATTTTAAATATGTGTGATAATGGAACTTTAGTAGCTTTGCTGTGCCCCATAGTGGGATGTGATCTCGGTGTAGAATAGGCTACTCATTGCAACACATTGGTTCACTAATGACTTCTTTAGAATCTTCATTCTGTCATGGGTGCTCTATTGAAGTAAATAAACTTTTTTTGTCTACCCAGAAAAAGTTGAAAATCCAGTTTTTGACATTTTGAATTCGATCTGTGAGACTGATCAAGGTAATAGTGATCAATCTGAAGGTAAGCCATCTGTGTAGTCAATCTCAATCTCAATGTCTTTTCCAATGTGATATGGGATGATGACTTTCTTTCCTGTAGTGACAGTTGAATTCTCACTGTGATGTATTATAAATCATGAAACAAAGACTAATATGTGAGAGTAGAGCATCCACTGGGAAGGATGTTCTTAGTGTGGACATTTTCATTTACATGATATGGCATCTGGTAGAATGCTTCATTGGTGAATGGGATCTGCTACATTTGAGTATGAGATACAGCCTAAATGACTGGTGGACTGAATATCATAATCTCTGAATGGAACTCATGTTACAGAATATCTTTAAAAAAGTTCTGTCAGCAGTTACATGCCTTTGCTATGGCTGAAAAGGCATGATAGGGAGGGTCATCTGTCTGCCCAGAAAGAAATTTCCCACATGAGTGAGGGATGATTATATAAAGACATAAATGTTTTGCTATCCTGCACACCAGTCTCAGTTTTGTCAGGGATTAAAAAACAAAGGGAAGGTGAGAAGAAGTCAACTTGCTATTTTCCAAAGCTGGAGGAAGAGGATCAAGTTAGAATTTTGCAATGGAGCTCTCCCTTGGATAAAAAATAATTTTGATTCTACTGAAAAAAAAATCAATGTTAATAGAGGAAAAACATGATGTGATAGTGATGGACTATCAAGAATGTATATAATCACAGGTAATACTGACATCCATAAAGTTTAATTTTTTAATATCAGTTAACAAAATGCCACAAAGTTATAATATTTAGGGAATACTCTGCATCTGAGCTACTTAAAATTGAGAGGACTTAAAACAACAAATGAGTTTCTCAGAAGCTAGATTGTGATGCTGTGGGACATAGGATCAGAAGGGACCAATATGGGAATAGGAGAAGTGGTAATGTATCTATCCATCCTGCATAAATAACCTGAGGCAATAAAGGCACATAAGTCTGAATGAACTGACTTAAAGGAGACAAAGTTGTATTATAATATTCACAGACCTCAGAGGCTCTTTCTACTGCTGCTGGTTATGCCAAAACTAGATGATAAGAACCTACTGCTAAAATACTGTACACTTTGGCTACAGAACATAAAAATCAGGATAGGATAGAGATGGAAACTCCCTTCGTGACTGCTGGCTTCCATAGTGCCAGTTGATGCAATGTGGAGAACTATTGTTTTCATAAACAGATGTAGACTACCCACCAAATTATTTTCTAAGCCCAAGTGTGTCTGCACAAAAGGACTTTCTGCTATTAGAATATAGAGGAAAATTATTCTAGTGCAGTATGTGTGGAAACTCATAAATAGCCAAGAACCAGGGAATCAGTGACTTTGGTTATAACATAGTGACTTCAATTTCAGCCATATTAAAAAAAAATTAATTGGCCAAGTGTCCCTGCATAAGTCCCAGGTTTCAAACAGATAACTCATGCAATGAGCACAGGACAGGGTACCACTGCCTAGATGCCTCCCAAACAGGTTGGACTGAGTCTACCAGGTTGATCTCAGTCCTAGGGGGGGGAGGCTTTGCTCTGGAGGAGGTGGGAATGGGGGATAGGCTGGGGCAAAGGGGAAGGGGGCAGGAAGGGAGAGAACAAGGGAATCTGTGGCTATTATGTAGACCTGAATGGTATTGCGAAATAAAATAAAAGGGAAAAAAAACCTTTATTGGCAAATACACTATTTTCTCCAAAACTCAGAAAATGTCATGACTGAATCAAAATCATACAAGAGCTAGAGGAAGGGTAGAGTGTTGTGTAGTTCTGACTTTTAACTAGAAACATTTCTTCCTGGAGAGGGAAGGAAGACTCACAACACTTAGGAAGCTAAGCAAACCTAAAAAGATCATGAAGCGCACACAACTTACAAATTTCATGATTGTCATCCTCATTATTGCTTACAAAATCAGTAAGCAAATTGTGGAGAGAAGATCTTTCCAGTGTGAATCACTTATAAATTGAGCACAGAGCTCCAGAGAAGCAATATTCATAACTCATCAAATGGTGTGTCATACCAAGGAAGATCCTTTAGTTATATAGTTACCCTTGAGATACCTATGTTCCTACAAGTAATACCAGGAATCTCATTGGTCCACCAAACTGGACTTGATCAGAATACTTTCTTTGTTCTGTTGTACATATCATATCTGAGATTGTTTTGGATTCACATTACCCGTGACAAATCATAAAGAAATGTACCTCAGAAACTTAAAATTTGAACTGTGATATGCTCCAGAATTTCCTGTGCTGATTGTTTACCTACATATCCTGCAAGTCACCATAGAACTGAGATAATTATACACTTCAACTTATTGGAACACTACTCGCAAGAGCAAAGTATGAAAGCACTTTCATTGTCTGTGAACAGAAGAGAATATAAAAACATGTGAGGTTGTGATATTCATGCATTTTGGAGTTTTATTTTGTTATCCAAAACAGAATTGTCATTTGTATGTCATGGACGGAATATGCCAGGAAACTGATATTATAACTGATATATTCAGAAATAGAGATATCACAGATTTCTGAATTTCTGTGGATTGTAGAGTTAAATAGATACAAGAAACATTTTAAATATGAGTGATAGTAGAACATTAGTACTTTCGCTGTGCTCCATAGTGCGATGTAATCTCTGAGATAGAAGAGGCTACTCATTGAAACTAATTGGTTCACTAATCACTTATGTGGAATCTTCATTCCGTCATGAGTGCTCTATTGAAGTGAATAAACTTTTGATTTTGTCTACCCAGAAAAAATTAGGGAGAAGTCATTTCCAAGCAAGTTCAGCATACACATTGAGTGTAAAGCATGTGCTGTTGATCAATCTGAAGGTAAGACATCTGTGTAGGTCAATCTCAATATCAATATCATTTCTCATGTGATATGGGGTGATGACTTTCTTTCCTGTCATGACATTTGAATTCTCACTATGATGTATTAAAGCTCATGAAACAAAGACTGAGATCTCTGAGAGTAGAGAATCCACTGGGAAGGATGTCTCTAGTGTGATCATCTTCCTTTATATAGTATGGCATCAGGTGGAATGCTTCATTGATGAATGGGATCTGTTTCATGTGAGTGTGTTGATACACCCTAAAATGTCTGGTGCACTGAATATCATAATCTCTGAAAGGAACTCATATTTTGGAAGATCATAAAAAAGCTCTGTCAGCAGTTATATACTGATGTCGTGGCTGTTAAGCCATGATATTAAGGATCATCTGTCTCCCAGAAAGACGTTTCCCACAGGAGTGAGGGATGATTGTATGAAATACATAAAGATATTGCTGTACTCCACACTAATCAGATTTGTCTTGAAATAGAACAAAATGGCGGATGAGAAGATGTCAACTTGCCATTTTCCACAGCTGGAAGTCGGTGGGGACAAAATACATCTTTGCTATGGAGCTCTCCTGTGGAAGAAAATCATTTAGATTCCACTGAAAACAAACAATAGGGAGGAAGTAAATTATAGAACACTGATAGAATGTCAAGTATGAATATAATCATATGTAATAGTTATACCCATCGACTTTAATTATTTAATATCAGAAAAGGAAAAGCAATGAAGTTATAATGCTTAGGGAATATAAGCATCTAATCTGCTTAAAATTGAGAAAATTTAAAACAATAAATGAGTTTCTCAGAACCTAGATTATGATGCTGTGGGACATAGGATCAAATGGGATCAATATGTGTATCCAAGAATAAGAGAAACAGTAATGTATCTATCCATCCTGCATAATCTGAGGCAATAAAAGTACATCAGTCTGGATGAACTGACTTAAGGAGACAAAAGTGTCTAATAATCTTCACAGACCTCAGAGGCTAATCTACTGTTGGTGGTTGTGCCAAACCTAGATGATAAGAACCTGATAAAGACACTGTACACTTTAGCTACAGAACATAAAAATCAGGATAGGATAGAGATGGAAGCCCCCTCCCTGACTGCTGGCTGTCATAGCTCCAGTTGATGCTATGATGACTACTATTGTTTTCTTGAGCAGTTGTGGAGTGCCAACAAACTGTATTCTATACCTAAGTGTTTCTAACAATAAAGTACATCTTCTATTAGAATATAGAAGAAAATTACTCTTTTGCAGTATCTGTGGAAAATTGTAACTAGCCAAGAACCTGGGAATAGGTGACTTTTGTTAGGACATAAAGATTTAAATTTCAGCCTTAATAAAAAAAAATTAATTAGAATAAACACAATTCTCTCTAAATTCAAAAATTGTCCTGACTAAATGAAAAGGATATAGAGCTGGAGAAAGGGATGGAGTATTGTGTTACTCTTTCTTTTCACTAGAAACATTTCTTCCTAAAGTGTAAAGGAAGACTCACAACACTTAGGAAGCTAAGGAAACCTAAAGGGATCAGGAAGCTCACACAACTTACAAATCTCATGATTCTCATCCTCATTATTGCTTACAAAATCAGTAAGCAAATTGTGGATAGAAGATCTTACTATTGGAAGTCACTTATAAATTAAGCACAGAGCTCCAGGGAAGCAATTTTCATAACTCACCAAATGCTGTGTCATATTTAGGATGATCCATTAGTTATACAGTTACACTTGAGATACCTATGTTCCTTCAAGTAACCACCGGAAACATAATTGTACATCTCAACTTATTGGAGTACTACCCACAATTGCCAAGTGTTAAAGCAGTTTCACAGTCTGTGAACAAAGTTTAGGTAAAAATATATGATACTGTGATTTTCATATATGTTCACATTTTATTCTGTTATACAAAAACAGAATTATAATTAGTAGCATATGGTGTGAATGCACCAGAAAATTGATATTATAGCTGATATAGCCCAGAAATACAGATATCACAAATTTCCTCATTTGGGGATTATAGATTTGAATGGATTCAAGACCCATTTTAAATATGTGTGATAATGGAACTTTAGTAGCTTTGCTGTGCCCCATAGTGGGATGTGATCTCGGTGTAGAATAGGCTACTCATTGCAACACATTGGTTCACTAATGACTTCTTTAGAATCTTCATTCTGTCATGGGTGCTCTATTGAAGTAAATAAACTTTTTTTGTCTACCCAGAAAAAGTTGAAAATCCAGTTTTTGACATTTTGAATTCGATCTGTGAGACTGATCAAGGTAATAGTGATCAATCTGAAGGTAAGCCATCTGTGTAGTCAATCTCAATCTCAATGTCTTTTCCAATGTGATATGGGATGATGACTTTCTTTCCTGTAGTGACAGTTGAATTCTCACTGTGATGTATTATAAATCATGAAACAAAGACTAATATGTGAGAGTAGAGCATCCACTGGGAAGGATGTTCTTAGTGTGGACATTTTCATTTACATGATATGGCATCTGGTAGAATGCTTCATTGGTGAATGGGATCTGCTACATTTGAGTATGAGATACAGCCTAAATGACTGGTGGACTGAATATCATAATCTCTGAATGGAACTCATGTTACAGAATATCTTTAAAAAAGTTCTGTCAGCAGTTACATGCCTTTGCTATGGCTGAAAAGGCATGATAGGGAGGGTCATCTGTCTGCCCAGAAAGAAATTTCCCACATGAGTGAGGGATGATTATATAAAGACATAAATGTTTTGCTATCCTGCACACCAGTCTCAGTTTTGTCAGGGATTAAAAAACAAAGGGAAGGTGAGAAGAAGTCAACTTGCTATTTTCCAAAGCTGGAGGAAGAGGATCAAGTTAGAATTTTGCAATGGAGCTCTCCCTTGGATAAAAAATAATTTTGATTCTACTGAAAAAAAAATCAATGTTAATAGAGGAAAAACATGATGTGATAGTGATGGACTATCAAGAATGTATATAATCACAGGTAATACTGACATCCATAAAGTTTAATTTTTTAATATCAGTTAACAAAATGCCACAAAGTTATAATATTTAGGGAATACTCTGCATCTGAGCTACTTAAAATTGAGAGGACTTAAAACAACAAATGAGTTTCTCAGAAGCTAGATTGTGATGCTGTGGGACATAGGATCAGAAGGGACCAATATGGGAATAGGAGAAGTGGTAATGTATCTATCCATCCTGCATAAATAACCTGAGGCAATAAAGGCACATAAGTCTGAATGAACTGACTTAAAGGAGACAAAGTTGTATTATAATATTCACAGACCTCAGAGGCTCTTTCTACTGCTGCTGGTTATGCCAAAACTAGATGATAAGAACCTACTGCTAAAATACTGTACACTTTGGCTACAGAACATAAAAATCAGGATAGGATAGAGATGGAAACTCCCTTCGTGACTGCTGGCTTCCATAGTGCCAGTTGATGCAATGTGGAGAACTATTGTTTTCATAAACAGATGTAGACTACCCACCAAATTATTTTCTAAGCCCAAGTGTGTCTGCACAAAAGGACTTTCTGCTATTAGAATATAGAGGAAAATTATTCTAGTGCAGTATGTGTGGAAACTCATAAATAGCCAAGAACCAGGGAATCAGTGACTTTGGTTATAACATAGTGACTTCAATTTCAGCCATATTAAAAAAAAAATTAATTGGCCAAGTGTCCCTGCATAAGTCCCAGGTTTCAAACAGATAACTCATGCAATGAGCACAGGACAGGGTACCACTGCCTAGATGCCTCCCAAACAGGTTGGACTGAGTCTACCAGGTTGATCTCAGTCCTAGGGGGGGGAGGCTTTGCTCTGGAGGAGGTGGGAATGGGGGATAGGCTGGGGCAAAGGGGAAGGGGGCAGGAAGGGAGAGAACAAGGGAATCTGTGGCTATTATGTAGACCTGAATGGTATTGTGAAATAAAATAAAAGGGAAAAAAAACCTTTATTGGCAAATACACTATTTTCTCCAAAACTCAGAAAATGTCATGACTGAATCAAAATCATACAAGAGCTAGAGGAAGGGTAGAGTGTTGTGTAGTTCTGACTTTTAACTAGAAACATTTCTTCCTGGAGAGGGAAGGAAGACTCACAACACTTAGGAAGCTAAGCAAACCTAAAAAGATCATGAAGCGCACACAACTTACAAATTTCATGATTGTCATCCTCATTATTGCTTACAAAATCAGTAAGCAAATTGTGGAGAGAAGATCTTTCCAGTGTGAATCACTTATAAATTGAGCACAGAGCTCCAGAGAAGCAATATTCATAACTCATCAAATGGTGTGTCATACCAAGGAAGATCCTTTAGTTATATAGTTACCCTTGAGATACCTATGTTCCTACAAGTAATACCAGGAATCTCATTGGTCCACCAAACTGGACTTGATCAGAATACTTTCTTTGTTCTGTTGTACATATCATATCTGAGATTGTTTTGGATTCACATTACCCGTGACAAATCATAAAGAAATGTACCTCAGAAACTTAAAATTTGAACTGTGATATGCTCCAGAATTTCCTGTGCTGATTGTTTACCTACATATCCTGCAAGTCACCATAGAACTGAGATAATTATACACTTCAACTTATTGGAACACTACTCGTAAGAGCAAAGTATGAAAGCACTTTCATTGTCTGTGAACAGAAGAGAATATAAAAACATGTGAGGTTGTGATATTCATGCATTTTGGAGTTTTATTTTGTTATCCAAAACAGAATTGTCATTTGTATGTCATGGACGGAATATGCCAGGAAACTGATATTATAACTGATATATTCAGAAATAGAGATATCACAGATTTCTGAATTTCTGTGGATTGTAGAGTTAAATAGATACAAGAAACATTTTAAATATGAGTGATAGTAGAACATTAGTACTTTCGCTGTGCTCCATAGTGCGATGTAATCTCTGTGAGATAGAAGAGGCTACTCATTGAAACTAATTGGTTCACTAATCACTTATGTGGAATCTTCATTCCGTCATGAGTGCTCTATTGAAGTGAATAAACTTTTGATTTTGTCTACCCAGAAAAAGTTAGGGAGAAGTCATTTCCAGGCAAGTTCAGAATGCACATTGAATCTAAAGTATGTGCTGTGGATCAATCTAAAGGTAAGGCATCTGTGTAGGTCAATATCAATATCTTTTCCCATGTGATATGAGATGATGACTTTCTTTCCTGTAGTGACAGTTGAATTCTCACTGTGATGTATTATAACTCATGAAGCAAAGACTGAGATATCTGAGAGTGTAGCATCCATTGGGAACAATGTTCTTAGTGTGATCATCTTCCTTTATATAGGATGACATCAGGTGGAATGCTTCTTTGATGAATAGGATCTGTTTCATGTGGGTGTGGAGACACATCATAAAATGCCTGGTGGACATAATACCATAATCTCTGAAAGGAACTCATTTTTTGGAAGTTCATAAGAAAGTTCTGTCATGAGTTACATACCTTTGCTGTGGCTGTTAAACCATGAAATTAAGGATCATCTGTCTACCCAGAAAGAAGTTTCTCACACAGGAGTGAGGGATGATTGTATGAAAGACATAAATAAAAATAGTGCTGTCCTCCACATTAATCTCAGATTTGTCAGGAAAGAGAAAGAAAGAAGTGGAGGATGAGAAGATTTCAACTTGCCATTTTCCACATCTGGAAGTTGGTGGGGACAAAAGAAATCTTTGTTATGGAGCTCTCCCTTGGAAGAAAATCATTTAGATTCCACTGGGAAAAAAATCAAACAATAGGGAGGAAGTAAATTATGGAATACTGATATAATGTCAAGTATTGTGTAATCATATGTAATAGTGATATCCATCAAGTTTTATTTTTTTTAATATCAGGAAAAGAAAAGCAATGAAATTATAATATTTAGGGGATATTCTGCATCTACTTAAAATTGAGAAGATTTAAAACAATAAATGTGTTTCTAAGAACCTAGATTGCCATGCTGTGGGACATAGGATCAAATGGGAACAATATGGGTATCCCAGAATAAGAGAAACAGTAATGTATCTATCCATCCTGCATAATCTATGGCAATAAAAGGACGTCAGTCTGGATGAACTGACTTAAGGAGACTAAAGTGTCTTATAATCTTCACAGACCTCAGAGGCGAATCTACAGCTGCTAGTTGTGCCAAAACTAAGTGATAAGAACCTACTGATAAAGACAATGTAGACTTTGGCTACAGAAAATAAAAATCAAGATAGGATAGAGATGGAAGCTCCCTCACTAACTGCTTGCTTTCATAGTGCCTGTTGATGCTATGTTGACTACTATTGTTCTCATGTGCAGTGGTGGGGTGCCTAACAAATTGCACTCTAAACACAAGTGTTTCTACCCAGAAGGTACGTCTCCTATTAGAATGTGGAGGAAAATTACTCTTTTGTAATATCTGTGGAAACTAGTAGCTAGCCAAAAACCTGAGGATCAGTGATTATTGTTATATCATAGTGATTTAATTTTAGCCATGACAAATAACTGATTAGCATAAACACAATTCTCTCCAAATTCAAAAAAAATTCTGACTAAATCAAAAGCATGTAAGATCTGGAGGAAGGGTTGTAGTGTTGTGTTACTCTTTCCTTTACTAGAAACATTTTTTTTCCTGAAGAGCTAAGGAAGACTCACAACACTTAGGAAGTTAAGGAAACCTAAAGAGATCAGGAAGCTCACACAACTTACAAATCTCATGATTCTCATCCTCATTATTGCTTACAAAATCAGTATGCAAACTGTAGAGAGAAGATCTTTCCAGTGTAAGTCACTTATAATTTGGGCACACAATTCAAGAAAAGAAATATTCATAACTCACCAAATGGTTTATCATAATAAGGAGGATCCTTTAGTTATACAGTTACCCTTGAGATACCTATGTTCCTTCAAGTAACCACAGGAAACTCATTGGTTCACCAAACTGGACTTGGTTGGAAACTTACTTTGTTCTGTTGTAGATGTCATATCTGAGATTATTTTGGATTCACCTCTCCCATGACAAATCATACATAAAGGTACCTCAGAAACTGAAAATTTGAACTTTGATGTGCTCCATAATTTCCAGCGCTGAGTGTTTACTCCCATACTCCAAGTCACCATAGCACTGAGATAATTGTAAATCTCAATTTATTGGAGAATTACTCAAAATTCCCAAATATTAAAGCAGTTTCAAAGTCTGTGAACAGAGGAGTAGATACAAATATATGAGACTGTGATATTCATGCATGTTGGAGTTTTATTCTGTTATACAAAACAGATATCATTTGTAGAATATGGAGTGAAAGCACCATGAAAGTTGACATTATAACTGATATACCCAGAAATACAGATATCACAAATTTTCTCATTTGGGGACCATATAATTAAATAGATACAAGAAACATTTTAAATATGTGTGATAATGGAACATTAATACTTTTGCTGTACTCCATAGTGGAATGTAAACTCTGTGAGATAGAAGAGGCTCCTTATTGAAAATGATTGGTTCACTAATTATTTATGTGGAATCATCATTCTGTCATAAGTGCTCTATTGAAGTGAATAAACTTTTGTTTCTGTATACCCAGAAAAAGTTAAGGAGAAGTTGTTTCCAGACAACCTCAGAATGCACATTGAGTCTAATATATGTGCTGTTGATCAGTCTGAAGGTAAGACATCTGTGTAGGTCAATCTCAATATCAATATATTTTCCCATGTGATATGGGATGATGACTTTCTTTCCTGTAGTGACATGAATTCTCACTATGATGTTTTATAACTCATGAAACAAAGTCTGAAATATCTGTGAGTAGAGCATCCATTGGGAAGGATGTTCTTAGTGTGGACATCTTCTTTATATAGTATGGCATCAGGTGGAATGGTTCATTGATGAATGGGATCTGCTTCATGTGAGTGTGGTGATACATCCTAAAAAGCCTGGTGGACTGAATATCGTAATCTCTGAAAGGAATTCATTTTTTGGAAGATTGAAAAAAAGTTCTGTCAGCAGTTATATACCTTTGCTGTGGCTATTAAGCCATGAAATTAAGGATCATCTGTATACCCAGAAAGAATTTTCCCACAGGAGTGAGGGATGATTGTATGAAAGACATAAATAAAAATATTGCTGTCCTCCACACTAATCTCAGATTTGTAAGGAAAGAGAGAGAAAGAAATGGAGGATGAGAAGAAGTCAACTTGCCATTTTGCACATCTGGAAGTTGGTGAAGGGAAAATAGATCTTTGCTACAGAGCTCTTACCTTGGAAGAAAATCACTTAGATTCTACTTAAAAAAAAAACAATAGGGAGGAAATAAATTATGTAACACTGATAGAATGTCAAGTATGTATATAATCACATGCAATAGTGATATCCATCAAGTTTGATTTTTTAATATCAGGAAAGGAAAAGTAGTGAAATTATCATGTTTAGGGAATATTTTGCATCTAATCTACTTAAAATTGAGAAGATTTAAAACAATAAATGTGTTTCTAAGAACCTAGATTGTGATGCTGTGGGACATAGGATCAAATGGGAACAATATGGGTATCCCAGAATAAGAGAAACAGTAATGTATCTATCCACCCTGCCTAATCTAAGGCAATCAAAGGACATCAGTCTGAATGAACTGACTTAAGGAGACCAACGTGTCTTATACTCTTCACAGACCTCAGAGGCTAATCTACTGCTGCTGGTTGTGCCAAAACTAAGTGATAAGAACCTACTGATAAAGATACTGTAGACTTTTGCTACAGAAGATAAAAATCAACATAGGATAGAGATGGAAGCTCCCTCCCTGACTGCTGGCTCTCATAGTGCCAGGTGATACTATGTGGACTAAAATTGTTTTCATAGAAGTTGTGGAGTGTCCACCAAATTGCATTATACACTTAATTGTTTCTACCCGTAAGGTACATCTTCTATTAGAATGTAGAGGAAAATTAGTCTGTTGTAGTATCTGTGGAAACTTGTAACTAGCCAAGAACCTGGGAATCATTTATTTTGTTATGTCATAGTGACTAAATTTTCAGCCATACTAAAAAATTAATTGGCTTCAACACAATTCTCTCCATATTCAAAAAAAATGTCTTGACTGAAGCAAAAGCATATAAGATGGAGGAAGTGGTGGAGTCTTGTTTAGCTCTTTCCTTTAAGTAGAAACATATATTCCTGGAAAGTGAAGGAAGATTCACACCACTTAGGAAGCTAAGGATACCTAAAGGGATAAGGAAGCTCACACAACTTACAAATCTCATGATTCTCATCCTCATTATTGCTTACAAAATCATTAATCAAATTGTGGAGAGAAGATCTTTCCAGTATAATTCACTTATAATTTGAGCAAAGAGCTACAGAGATGCAATATTCATAACTCACCAAATATTGTGTCATACTAAGGGGGATTGTTTACTTATACAGTTACCCTTGAGATACCTATGTTCCTTCAAGTAAACACAGGAAACTCATTGGTCCACCAAACAGGACTTGGTTGGAATACTTACTTTACTCTGTTGTAGATGTCATATCTGAGATTGTTTTGGATTCACATCTCCCATGACAAATCATACAGAAAGGTACCTCAGAAGCTGAAAATTTGAATTTTGATATGCCTCAGAAATTCCAGCACTGAATCTATACTCTCATAGACTTCAAGTCACCATAGCAATGAGATAATTGTACATCTCAATTTATGGGAGGACTACTCAAAATTTCCAAATTATTAAAGCAGTTTCAAAGTCTGTGAACAGAGGAGTAGATACAAATATATGAGACTGTATTATTCATGCATGTTAGAGTTTTATTCTGTTATACAAAACAGAACTGTCATTTGTAGGACATGGAGTGAATGCGCCAGATAATTGATATTAAAACTGATATACCCAGAAATACAGCTATCACAAAGTTCCTCATTTTGGGACTGTAAAGTTAAATAGATACAAGAAAAATTTTAAATATATGTGATAGTAGAACATTAGTACCTTTGCTGTGCCCCATTGTGAGATGTGATCTCTGTGAGGTAGAAGAGGCTACTCACTGAATCTCATTGGTTCACTAATCACTTATGTGGAATCTTCATTCTGTCATGAGTGCTCTATTGAAGTAAATAAACTTTTGTTTTTGTCTACCCAGAAAAAGTTAGGGAGGAGTCATTTCAAAGCATACTCAGTGTGCACACTGAGAGAGATCAACATGATGGTGATCAATCTGAAGGGAAGGCATCTGCTTACGTCAATCTCAATCTCAATATCTTTTTCCATGTGATATGGGATGATAACTTTCTTTCCTGTAGTGACAGTTGAATTCTCACTGTGATATATTATAACTCATGAAACAAAGACTGAAATATGTGAGAGTACAGCATCCACTGGGAAGGATGTTCTTAATGTGGACATTTTCATTTACATGATATGGCATCAGGTGGAATGCTTCATTGATAAATGAGGTCTGCTACATGTGAGTGTGGAGCTACAGCCAAAATGACTGGTGGACTGAATATCATAATCTCTGAATAGAACTCATATTAAGGAAGATTTTATAAACAAAAAAACTCTGTCAGCAGTTATATGCCTTTGCTGTGGCTGATAAGACATGATACGGAGGCTCATCTGTCTGCCCAGAAAGAAATTTCCCACATGAGTGAGGGATGATTATATAAAGACATAAATATATTGCTATCCTCCACACTAGTCTCAGTTTTGTCAGGAAAAGGGAAACAAAGAGAAGGTGAGAAGAAGTCAATTGGCCATTTTCAACAGTTGGAGGAAGTGGGGCCAATTTAGATATTTGCAAGTGAGCTCTCCCTTAGACAAAAATTGTTTTGATTTTACTGAGAAAAAAAATGTTATTAGGGGAAAAACATGATGTGATAGTGATGGACTTATCAAGAATGTATATAATCATAGGTAATACTGACATCCATAAAGTTTAATTTTTTAATATCAGGAAACAAAATGCTACAAAGTTATAATATTTAGGGAATACTCTGCATCTGAGCTACTTAATATTGAGAAGATAAAAAACAATAAATGAGTTTCTTGGAACCTAGATTGTGATACTATGGGACACAGGATCAGAAGGAACCAATATGGGTATCCAAGAATAGGAGAAACAGTAATGTATCTATCCATCCTCCATAGCCTGAGGCATTTATTGTCATTTTATATGACATCAGTCTGGATGAACTGACTTAAAGAAGACAAAGCTGACTTATAATCTTAACAGACCACAGAGGCTAATTCTACTGCTGCTGGTTGTGCCAAAACTAAGTGATAAGAACCTACTGATAAACATACTGTACATTTTGGCTACAAAACACAAAATCAGGATAGGATAGAGATGGAAGCTCCCTCCCTGATTGTTGGCTTTCATAGTAACAGATGATGATATGTGGCTTACTATTGTTTTCATAAACAGATATGGATTGCCCACCAAATTGCATTAAAGCCCAAGTATTTCTATGCATAAGGTCCTTCTGCTATTAGAATATAGAGGAAAATTAGTCTCATGCAGGATCTGTGGAAACTGGTAGCAAGACAAGATCCAGGGAATCAGTCACTTTTGTTATAACATAATGACTTGAATTTCAGCCATATTAAAATATTTAATTGGCAAAAACACTATTCTTTCCAAAATTCAGAAAATGTCGTGACTGGATCAAAAGCATACAAGATCTGGAGGAAGGGGAGAGTGTTTTGTAGTTCTGAACTTTAACTAGAAACATTTCTACCTGGAGTGGGAAGGAAAACACCCAAAACTTAGGAACCAAAAGGGATTAAGAAGTCCACAAAGCTTTCAAATCTCATGATTATCATCTTCATTATTGCTTACAAAATCAGTAAGCAAATTGTAGAAAGAAGATCTTACCAGTGGATGTTCCTTATTAGTTGAGCAAAGAATTCCAGGGAAGCAATATTGCACAGCATAATGCACCAAATGGTGTGTTGTGCTAAGGAAGATCCTTTAGTTATACAATTATTCTTGAGATACCTAAGTTTCTACAAGTAATCCCAGGAATCTCATTAGTCCACCAAACTGGACTTGCTTGGAATACTTTTTGTTCTGTTGTAGATGTCATATCTGAGATTGTTTTGGATTCACATCTCCTATGACAAATCATACAGAAAGGTACCTCAGAAACCTAACATTTGAACTGTGATATGCTCCAGAATTTCCAGCACTGAGTGTTCACTCCCATATACTCCTCGTCACCATAGAACTGAGATAATTATACATCTCAACATATTGGAGCACTACTCACAAGAGTATAAAAGCCCTTTCATTGTCTGTGAACAGAAGAGAATATAAAAACACGTGAGGCTGTGATATTTATGCATTTTGGGGTTTTATTTTGTTATCCAAAACAGAATTTCATTTATATGACATGGCCTGAATATACCAGGAAATTGATATTATAACTGATTTACCAAGAAATACAGATATCACAAATTTCTTCATTTCGGTGGACTGTAGAGTTAAATAGACACAAGAAACACATTGAATATGTGTGAGAGTGGAACATTTCCACTTTTGCTATACTCCATAGTGGGAAGTGATCTCTGTGAGGTAGAAGAGGCTACTCATTGAAACTCATTGGTTCACTAATCACTTATGTGGAATCTTCATTTTGTCATGAGTGCTCTTTTGAAGTGAATAAACTTTTGTTTTTCTCTGCTCAGAAAAAGTTAGGGAGAAGACATGTCCAGGCAAGATCAGAATGCAGATTGAGAGTGATATATGTTCTGTTGATCAATCTAAAGGTAAGGCATCTGTGTAGGTCAATCTCAATATCAATATTTTTTCCTATGTTATATGGGATGATGACTTTCTTTCCTGTAGTGACAGTTGAATTCTCATTGTGATGTATTATAACTCATGAAACAAAGACTGAGATATCTGAGAGTGTAGCATCCATTGGAAAGGATGTTCTTAATGTGGACATTTTCCTTTATATAGTATGGAATCAGGTGGAATGCTTCATTGATGAATGGAATCTGCTTCAAGTGCATATGGAGATACAGCCTAAATGCCTGGTGGACTGAATATCGTAATCTCTGAAAGTACCTCATATTATGAAGATCATAAGTAAATCTGTCAGCAGTTACACACCTTTGCTGTGGCTGTTAAGGCATGAAATTAAGGCTCATATCTCTGCCCAGAAAGAAGTTTCTCCCACAGGAGTGAGGGATGATTGTATGAAAGATATAAATAAAGATAATGCTCTCCTCCACACTGATCTCAGATTTGTCAGGAAAAGAGAAAGAAATGGCAGATGAGAAGATGTCAACTTGCCATTTTCCACATCTGGAAGAGCGTGGGGACAAAGTAGATCTTTACTATGGAGCTCTCCCTTGGAGGAAAAACATTAAATACCACTGCAAAAAAAATCAAATGACAGGGAGGAAGAAATTTATGGAATACTGATAGAATATCAAGTATGTATATAAACATATGCAATAGTGATATCCATCGAGTTAGATTTTTTTAATATCAGAAAAGCAAAATCAATGAAATTATAATGTTCAGAGAATACTCTCCATCTGAGATTCTTAAAATTGAGAAGATTTAACACAATAAATGAGTTTCTCAGAACCTAGATTGTGATGCTGTGGGGCATAGGATCACATAGGACCAAGATGGGTATCCCTGAACAGGAGAAACAGTAAAGTAACTATCCACCCTGCATAAGCTAAAGCAATAAAATGACATCAGTCTGGATGAACTGAATTAAAGGAGAAAAAAGTGTCTTAAAGTCCTCACAGACCACAGAGGCCAATTCTACTGCTGCTGGTTGTGCCAAACCTAGATGATAAGAACCTACTGCTAAAGACACTGTACCCTTGGCTTCAGAACGCAAAAATAAGGATAGGAGAGAGAAGGAATCTCCCAAGCTTACTGCTGGCTTTCATAGTGCCAGGTGATGCTATGTGGACTACTATTGTTTTCATGAGTAGTTGTGGAGTGCCCAACAAATTGCATTCTGAACTCAAGTGTTTCTACCCATAGAGAACCTCTGCTGTTAGAATGTAGAGGAAAATTATTCTTTTGTAGTACCTGTGGCAACTCATAACTAGCCAAAGACCTGGGAATCAGTGACTTTTGTTATGACACACTGACTTAAATTTCAGCCATAATAAATAATAATAATTGGCATCAACACAATTCCCTCCAAAATTCACAAAATGCCATGACTGAATCAAAAGCATATAAGATCTGGAGGAACGGGTAGAGTTTTGTGTAGTTCTTTCCTTTAACTAGAAACATTACTTCCTGGAAAATGCAGGAAGACACACGACACTTAGGAACCTAAGGAAACTTAAAGGGATCAGGAAGCTCACACAACTTACAAATCTCATGATTCTCATCCTCATCATTGCTTACAAAACAGTAAGCAGGTTGTGGAGAGATCTTTCCAGTATAAATCACTTACAAATTATGCACAGAGCTCCAGGGAAGCAATATTCATAACTCACCCAATGGTGTATCATACTAAGAAGGATCCTTTAGTTATACAGCTACCCTTGAGTTACCTATGTTCTTTTAAGTAACCTCAGGAAACTTATTGGTCCACCAAACTGGACTTGGTTGGAATACTTTCTTTGTCTGATGTAGATGTCATATCTGAAATTGTTTTGGATTCACATCTCCCATGACAAATCATACAGAAAGGTACCTCAGAAATTGAAAATTTGAACTTTGTTATGCCCCAGAATTTTTAGCGCTGAGTGTATACGCTCATAGACTCCAAGTCATCATAGCTCTGAGATAATTGTACTTCTCAACTTATTAGAGTACTACTTACAATTGCCAAGTGTGAAAGCATTTTCAAAGTCTGTGAACAAAGTTTTAGGTAAAAATATATGATACTGTGATGTTCATGTGTGTTCACATTTTATTGTGTTATACAAAACAGAATTATAATTAGTAGCATATGGTGTGAATGCACCAGAAAATTGATATTATAACTGATATAGCCCAGAAATACAGATATCACAAATTTCCTCATTTGGGGATTATAGATTTGAATGGATTCAAGACACATTTTAAATATGTGTGATAACGGAACTTTAGTAGCTTTGCTGTGCCCCATAGTGGGATGTGATCTTGGTGTAGAATAGGCTACTCATTGAAACACATTGGTTCACTAATGACTTCTTTAGAATCTTCATTCTGTCATGGGTGCTCTATTGAAGTAAATAAACTTTTTTTTTGTCTACCCAGAAAAAGTTGAGAATCCAGTTTTTGACATTTTGAATTCGATCTGTGAGACTGATCAAGGTAATAGTGATCAATCTGAAGGTAAGCCATCTGTGTAGTCAATCTCAATCTCAATATCTTTTCCTATGTGATATGGGATGATGACTTTCTTTCCTGTAGTGACAGTTGAATTCTTACTGTGCTGTGTTATACATCATGAAACACAGACTGAGATATCTGGGAGTCGAGCATTTATTGAGAAGGATGTTCTAAGTATGGATATTTTCCTTTTTGTGGTATGGCATCAGGTGGAATGCTTCATTCATGAATTGGATCTGCTACATGTGAGTGTGGAGATATAGCCTAAATGACTGATGGACTGAATATCGTAATCTGTAAAAGGAACTCTTATTATGGAAGAACTTAAAAAAAGCTCTGTCAGCAGTTACATGCCTTTGCTTTGGCTTATAAGGCATGAAATGTAGGTTCATCTGCCTGCCCAGAAAGAAATTTCCCACATGAGTTAGGGATGGTTATATAGAAGACAAAAATATATTGCTATCCTCCACACTAGTCTCAGTTTTGTGAGGAAAATAGAAACAAGGAAGAATGAGAACCCATCAACATGCCATTTTCCACAGCTGGATTTGAGGGGGACAAAATAAATCTTTGCTATGTATCTCTTCCTTGAAAACAAAATAACTTAGATTCTACTGTAAAAAAAATCTAATGATATAGAGTAAGAACATGATGTGATAGTAATAAATTATCAAGTATGTATATAATCATATGTGATTCTGATATCTATCAAGTTTGATTTTTTAATATTATGAAAGCAAAAGCAATGAAATTATAATATTTAGGGAATACTCTGCATCTGAGATGCTTAAAATTGAGAAGATTTAAAAACAATAATGAGTTTGTTAGAACCTAGATCATGATGCCATGGGACAAGAATCAGATGGGACCAATATGGTCATCCCTGAATAGGAGAAACTATAAGGTAAACATCCATTCTGTATAATCTGCAGCAATACAAAGATATCAGTCTGGATGAACAGACTTAAAAGAGACACAAGTGTCTTATTGTCCTCACAGACCACAAAAGCTATTTCTACTGCTGTTGGTTTTGCCAAAGCTAGATGATAAGAACCTACTGCTAAAGATGCTGTACACTTTGGCTACAGAACATAAAAATCAGGATTTGATAGAGATGGAATTTCCCTAGCTGATTGCTGGCTTTCATAGTGCCAGTTGATGCTATGTTGACTACTGTTGTTTTCATGAGCGGTTATGGAGTACCCACCAAACTGCATTCTAAACTCAAGTGTTTCTACCCATAGAGTACCTCTGCTATTACTTATAGAGGAAAATTAATCTTTTGCAGTATCTGTGGAAACTTGTAACTAACCAAGAACCTGGGAATCAGTGACTTTTGTTATGACACAGTAACTTAAATTTCAGCCATAATAAAAAAAAATAATTGGCATCAACACAATTCTCTCCAAAATTCACAAAATGTCATGACTGAATAAAAAGCATATAAGATCTGGAGGAAGGGGTAGAGTGTTGTGTAGCTCTTTACTTTAACTAGAAACATTATTCCTGGAAAATGCAGGAAGACTCACAACACTTAGGAAGCTATGGAAACTTAAAGGGATCAGGAAGCTCACACAACTTACAAATATCATGATTCTCATCCTCATTATTGCTTACAAAATCAGTAAGCACATTGTAGAGAGAAGATTTTTCCAGTGTAAGTCACTTATTAGTTGAGCATAGAGTTCCAGTGACCCAATATTCATAACTCATCAAATGATGCATAATACTAAGGAGGATCCTGTAGCTAGAGTTTTCCTGCCTGGCCCACAGTCAGGACAAATCTCTTTCACCCACCAGTCCCACAGCCGCTCAAACCCAACCAAGTAAAGACAGAGACTTATATTGCTTACAAACTGTATGGCCATGGCAGGCTTCTTGCTAACTGTTCTTATAGCTTAAATTAATCCATTTCTATAATTCTATACCTTGCCATGTGGCTCGTGGCTTACCAGCATCTTCACATGCTGCTTGTCATGGCAGCAGCTAGCAGTGTCTCTCCCTTCCTTCCTGTTCTCTCAATTCTCCTCTCTGTTAGGCAGCCTATACTTCCTGCCTGGCCACTGGCCAATCAGTGTTTTATTTCTTGACCAATCAGAGCAATTTGACATACAGACCATCCCACAGCAGGATCCTTTAGTTATTCAGTTACCCTTGAGATACCTATGTTCTTTCAAGTAACCACAGGAAACTCATTGGTCCACCAAACTAGACTTGTTTGGAATACTTTCTTGTTCTTTTGTACATGTCATAGCTGAGATTGTTTTGGATTCACATCTCCTATGACAATTCATACAGAAAGGTACCTCAGAAACCTAAAATTTGAACTTTGATATGCTCCAGAATTTCCAGTGCTGAGTGTATACTCTCATATATTCCAAGTCAACATAGAACTGAGATAATTATACATCTCAAATTATTGGAGGACTGCTCACAATAGCCAAGTATGAAAGTAGTTTCATTGTCTGTGATTGGAGGAATATATAAAAATATATGGGTTTTAGTCTGTTCCACAAAACAGAATTGTCATTTGTAGGACATGAATTGATTGCACCAGGAAATTCATATTATATCTGCTATAGCCCAGAAATACAGATATCACAGATTTCCTCATTTGGGGGTTTGCAGAGTTAAATAGATAGAAGAAACATTTCAAGTAAGTGTAATATGACTGTAAATGCAAGATTGTGTGGGCAAAGAGAAGTAATCCTAAAATGAAAGGGAGACAAAAGATTTTGTGAGTAAGTAATAGGCCAATGATTATGTTATATCTGGAAAAATATTAAAGAATTTCATTACTATGTGTGATAAATATATCTATATATATATATATGATAATAAAAAATAAAATTCTCAAATGTATAAATTTTTTGCCATAGTTCTAAATCTCAGGAGCAAAATCAGTTCCTTTAGATCTCCTACAAGAGATGCAATATGTCCATCCCCTATGGATTTGGGTTAGACTGTTTCTGTATTTCTCTGAAGTATCTCTTTTAGGTTTCTAGCTGCTCTTCTTTATACTGCTATCTAAAGAAACAGCTGTCTTTTCTATCCTCTCTTGTGTGGGGCATAGGGAGTGCTTACTCATTTGAAAGCACAAATTTACAACTTTCTTTATAGTAGATAATACCCTGTAGAGATAAGCTTTTTCAAAAGATTTCTTCTTATTGATATTATCCAAGATTATTTACATCTTTATTTTCAAATGAGAGGTGGAAAGAAAGACACACAGGAAATGACAGAAATCTTTTGAAACCTTAACGTCCTCCCCCAGTAACACACCACCTCCAACAAGATACACCGTGTAATTCTTCCCAAAAATTTCCAAAGGATGACTATATATATATATATATATATATATATATATATATATATATATATATGACTATGGTTGCCATTCCCATTCAAAACATCACAGTGACTATAACACATTAACAGAAGAATGGAAACTGCCTATGCCAGTAAGTTCTTACACTATGGAAATTAGGGTATTTTAGGCAGTTTAGAAGTCTTCAGATTTATTCTTCTATCAGCTTCTTTCAAACTTAGAAAAAATGATAATAATAAATACCTACGTCTATTTCTTGCTTTTAATAATGCCTACTCATGGCAAGTGAGATGGAGTAAAGGTCAGCTACTTTCCTAAGGTACTGTTTAATATTATCTCAAATCTGCCCACAACTTAAAAACAGCTATCCCTTTTACTCCCATCTTCTTATATTCTAATCTTAATTCTTTCTTCTTTTATGAATACAAAGAGGAAGCATTTAAAAAATAGCCCTTACCCTTATACCTTGGTATTTCCCCTCTCTATTGATTTCCAAATTACCCTGAAAATAGTCCATTTAGAAAGGGAAGGGAGAAATTATGTAATTATATTATAATCTCAAAAATTAAAAGAAATTTTAAAACACAAATTTAAAATAATAAATACTCACACACAATAACTCTTGCTTACTTTATGGTAAGGTGGCAGAGGGGAGGTAGGGGAGGGAATGGGATGAGGGTAGAAACTGAGATTGAAATGTAATAAATGAAAACAATGAATAATAAAAAAATTTAAAAGAAATAATTTTAAAATGCAACTTTAAAGTATCACACACTACACACATGCAGAATAGCTCTGGCTTTCTTGATGAATTTTTTCCAATGTTGCATGTTTCCGTATAAATATCAAGTGATTATAACATAATTTAATTTTTTTTTAGATATCTGCTCTGGGAGATTTTCTCATTGGTTAAAGGATTCAATGGTATCCATGATTTCAGTGTTTGCAATTATAGGAGTCATGCTCATTTTGCATCTAAAACAAAGAGGTATGTAAGCAATAAGCTGGTGTCATCCTATAAAAGTCTTCTTCCAACTGCCCAGGAAAACATTTAGCAAAAGAGGAGTAATTGTTGCTTGAACAATAGGGTCAATAAATAGGCCATGAGAACACATGCTATAATGTCTAGATTTCAATATCAAGTAACTTTTGCCATAATAAAAATAATATCTTTCTGCTTTATGAGAGTCTCTGTTATAAACATAAAAATTCAAGTTATAGACTAAAGAACAGATTTATAAACACATTGACAAATAAATCAAACCTAGAATATTTCATTTCTTCTTTCACAAGACAGCTGGGACAAAGCATCACTTTATATTTCATGATGTTTTGACTTCTGTTTAGAACAGGCTTAAAGAATAAAAGTATGGATTGTGCATCTGTTCACTATTGGTCACAATACTTTTGTAAACACAGGCATACAGATACCTCTTCTAGAGAATATTTTCCATTCTTCTGTTCATACGTCCAAAAATGGAGTTTCTGGATCACATGGTAATTCTATTTTTTCTTGAGAAGATAACATACCCACCATTTCACATTCCCACCAATAGTGCACAAGAATGCTCATTAATTCATGCACTTGCCAGTACTTGTCATTTTATTGTCTTCTTACTCCACCACCCGACCAGATTGGAAAGTTTGTGGGGAGCTTTACTCCAGAGGAAATCCATCTATTCAGTTTACTAATGGTTCCAATGCTGACTAAAGCAGTACCTGATGCCCAGAGGGTATTGTTGAGATTCTGAACATGATAATACAAAATATGAGACCTCGACACATTGTTCATTTATAACTGAAAAAGATTCCAAATGGCATTAGTGGGCCATTCATTCTGCCCTCCTTCCTCCTTCTCTCATTTTTCCAAGGCAGCCCTAAAACTAGAATTTCTCTTTTCCAGATTGGATCTGGAACCTAGATACTTTCTTCCCAAACTTGGAAACCCTGATCTAGCTTCCACACCTTTGTTTTTAAGAGCTGGCCTGGCAGAAATGCTCTTTCCTGCCTTTGGCAGTAGGAACTAACAACTTCATCTGGGAAAATATCCATCTTACATCAGGGAGGAGAAAAGAGACCTCCTAAAGAGTTCTAAAGAACTCATGGACTGTTGAGTCTGTCCGTCGGTCTAATCATATTTCCATAGAACTGCCTATGCTTCACCAAACAGAAGCATAAAAATGGATATTCATCCTGAGTCAGGGGACTTCATTCTAAAGTATGCTCTTTCATATAGAACTTTTATGGAATACATCTGTTATTTTCTACTGTGAATCTGTCTCTTTCAATTTCATTTCAGAGCTAGCCACAAACCTGAAGAGGGATAATGAAACTATTCCCCACTTGAAGTTATTCAGAAGGATGTGTTGAATGAATCTCTGTGTCCTACACTGGAGGGTGCATCTGTGGGTGGATGGGGAGAAACCAAACTTCCCTCTTCACAATGATCTAGAATGTTAATGAGTAGGAGGTGGATCTTGAACAGATACCCCTGGTGAGAGAGGAAATAGTACAGATTGGTATCAGGGAAGATGTGAAGCAGCTGGAATGTTAAAACAGAAAGGAAGATGAGGATAGAGAGATCATGCTTCCCAGAGAATATGATGGCTGACAATTTAAGACCTCTTCCATTTCACTGATCCTGATCATCTAAGAATGTTCTATTTCACTATACTCTGTATGGTCCAGAACTCTTGAGGAGCCTCAGCACTAAAAACAAACAACAACAACAATTAACAAAAAAAAAAAACAGAAAAAAACATGATCTATCCATGTGCTCTTCAGACAGACTCATAAAAGCAAGAGCCATGCTCCTTGAGGAGAATGGGTACATGTCTCCTTATAACCTCTTCTAGCTTTAAAAACCATGCTTATCTCCAAAATCAAGTAGGCCAAATTTCTTCTGGATTGTTCTTGTACATGTAGGGGGCATGGAGCAACAGGAACCTGAAAAGAAAAGCTACTTTTCATGTGTAATATAGTCTTGCTCTTTACTGCACCTGTCCTGACTCTTTCTTCTTTTCCTAGTCCCTGTTTCAGATTCACATTTTGAATTGGACACTTTGTGGTTGGAAGATATTAGTGTGATCCTCTGTGTGCTGATAGTGTTCAACATCAAGCTGATTTCATTAACTTACTTCAGATTGGAAGGTGAATATGATGGTAATGGTGGCAACTCAGATGACCTGATGTGGTCATCATTCATGTGGCTGTAGCTCAGATGTCTAGAAGGTGTCCTTTCTGCTCCTTTTGTCTTAGTAACTATAAGAAAAACCAAATAAAGAACTGTGTGTTGTATAAAGGCTGGTGGAGTACAGCCTGCTTTTTAGGACTCCTGAGGCTTTTACTGGTATCAGTGTTGGTACCTCACATATTAATGTCTGTTGCTGGGTCTTACTACACAATTATGAAAACCCACTGTTGTGAAGGCAGTTACTTCATCAAAACATTCTCGAAAGCCTCTGTACACTACAATCTTTGCAAGAACCATATGCTTTAAAAAAAAGATCTCTGATAGTTTAATCTGAAATTTTAAAGAGTACAAACATTTATTTAAATTTTAATAGTTTTTTTTCTTTTAAAACCATCTAAAAGTCCCCTAAGAGCCAGATAAGCAACATTTATAAACTTGTGTTCATGAAGGCTACATCTTTGAAACATTCTCTAACTCATGTCTAAAGCTGAAAGGCCTGTCTTTGTTGTACAAACATATTTTCCTTATGGTCATGGATGAGAGTGTAGAACTGATAACCCTAGAAGAAAAACTTCCATAATAGATTCTTGTGATTTATCAATAACATACAGTCCTAAATTGTTCCAGTAGAAATGTACACATATGAGGCTGGAGAAATGGCTAAGCAGTTAAGAGAACTTGCTTTTTTTTAAGTATTTGTTTTGTGAATTTAATATATGAGTAATATATTTATATCATTTCCTACAGAAGTAACATAGGTACTTGTGCTCACAGATAAGCACTAGGGAAACCAGAAGTGTTAAATACACAGGGTTGTCTCCTCAAAGGAAGATATGCATTCCCCGTTTTCTGCCTAAAAGTTTGAGAGCTGAGGTGACTAATAGCCTGGTGACCTCTGTGATATCTCTATGGCCAGGCCAGACAAGCTCCACAGATTCTTATCTTGAGCCTGTTTATCTCAGTTGTGCTAGAGTGCTGCCTTCCCCAAGACCCTTACCATGAGCTTTGTTTGCCTTGAACCTGCTTCCTTAGGTAATGTATAGAAGCTATCTTTATGAAAGACATCTCTTGTACTTTTCGAGAGTTGATATAATCATATCCTTAACTTTGTTGTGAATATGGGATTAAGTTAATTATCACCAAGAAACTTTTTTCCAAATTGTGCTGTGGTAAAATATGTAAAAAAATAAAATACCTGTTGTCATATTCTCAAAATTTGAAGCAACACCAACTACTGAGTCATGTTGAACCAAACTGTCTTCTTATCTCACACAGATCAACACTCGACTGGCCATGGTGTTAGAGATTCTTCCCCGAAAACTGACACAAAAAGTGAGGAAATAGATCCTCAGAGGAGTTAAGCATTTTTCCCCTAAGCCAGGGGTGGTGGCCCATGCCTTTAATCTCAGCACTTGGGAGGCAAAAGCAGGCAGATCTCTGTGAGTTCAAGGCCAGCCTGGGCTACAGAGTGAGTTCCAGGAAAGTTGCAATGCTACACAGAGAAACCCTGTCTCAAAGAGAAAAAAAAAAGAAAAGAAAAGAAAACCCTTAAAACAAATATGCAAACTGAGGGAGTGAAGGCTGGGAAGAGGTAAGAAATTTTTTCCTGAAATAGTAGCAGGGAGATAGAAGTTTAGTCTTCTTACTCAAGAGATCACAACCACAAGTGAGAGTAAAGGAAACATAGTTTCTTTTCAGTCCTTTTAGACAAAGCATTTTATTCAATTATTGAAATGTTTGTTAAGGTCCAGAAGAGAAAAATAATCAGAACAGCAACAGTTCTGCAACTCTGTACAAGTAAATGTAAATTCAATCCTTGGTTTCCTAAAAAAAAGGAACCATAGATGTTGATAATTGGAAGCACAATGGGGCTAAAGTGAACAGAGCCCATGAAAGGTGAAATAAAATCCCTGTCGATTATGTTGAAAGCTGGAGTACAGAAATGTATTGTTGGGACCCTCTCAGGAGATTGTCCTACAAGTATTTGTGTTTATAAATTTCACGCCATATCATTATGCTATTACATGCAGTACTTGTTTTCAAGTTTCTTCTTGCACATCTTCCATACTATGGAGATGGCTTAAGTCATTGAAATAGTCTATTCCTCTGTTATGAGAAATTTATTCTCTTTCAATATCAGATAATTTCTACATGATATGTCCAGTGATAATTTCAAAAACACACAAAAAAAATGTTCTGATTCCCTGTCTCTCAGAGACTGAAAGTCAAAACTGTGCTATCTTGTCTAAAGTATGTTTCTAGTTACTTCAAAAATCTCATTCATCCTTTTCTGGAAGGTGATATGAAGATTAACTATCCTATGGATACATATTTGGTAATCTATGGAGAGACACGTGTACTGTTTGTTCAATTTAAGAAGTGAGTCTTTGAGCAGGGTCCTAGCAGCTCAAAGGTGAGAGTGTGTTTATTAACACTGGTGAAAGAGCAGGTCACTTCTGTTCTCATGATCTCTGGGTAGAACTCAATCCCCTTATTCCAGCTAATGCTGCTCTCATAGCTATTCTTGCCCAAGATTGAAACTGATGAGGATTCCTATGAGCTGAGCTATCTCCAGCCCCCACAACCGCTGATTTTGTTCTCTGTTAGGTTAAGGTCAGAAAAGGAAATTCCTCTTAGCTCTGGTCGTTTTACACATCCCACTGAGATATCCTAGTCTCAAAACAAGCCTGATGCTTCAGTTCTACTTATGATGTGAGCAGGAATGGGATAATGATGCCCACCTTTTCAGTCGGTTTCGCTGTCTCACACTGCTAAGCTCCTTTTGTTAATTCTAACTCTCTCTGTTCTAGAACGTGCACCTGGACTCAAACAATGTTCCTGTCGATTAAACACAATTGCAAAGATATTGCAGTTGCTGTGCTTCATAGTCTTCTCTGTAATGATCCTTCTTGTGTATCTGCAGTTACGGAAAAAAGGTAAATAGCATTAATGGTGGTAGCATCTTTAGTTCTCCTGTTTTTCTAGATGTAGACCTCTTTGGGATTGTTCAGTTACATCATCTCCGGGAGGATCTGTATTTTGGGTGTAATCTCAAAGGGTCATATTCCAACATAGTATAGTAGGAGGAAACAACTAAAGCTGCCAGTGTTTTCAGCTGTGTTGGGGATCTGATCCTTCTATCGCTGCCATAAGAGGAAAAGCTTAAGAAAATATTGTTGAATCAACTCTCATTTACCTTAAATATTAACTCACCATTTAATAGTCAATATACATATATGAAAAGATAAAATTTTTATTAGTTTTTGTCTTAGACCTGATAATGAAAATGTGTGAAATATAAAGAGTTTCTATTTAATTCCAATAGTAATATTTCACTTATATGGAATTTCATGAGGCTTTTTAAACTCTAAAAACCTTCTGTGGTTCTAGTAAATGTAAAATATGGTTGCTATTTAGAAATGGAGTCTATGATGACTATTCTAACACTAAAATATGATTTTGACATTTGACGATATTTTATTCTTTAAAGGCTTATAGGGGAAACATGTATAGAGAATACTTAGGAGCAATCAGTGCAGAGAAAGACTGTGTGTTAACATACACATTTCTTTCAAACCATAAAAGGGAACTTCAGGGTCACAGTGGTCACCAGCAGGGCTCTCTTTGTTTTCTCATTTTCCAATCTCTTGCTAAATAGGCCTTGGATCATAGGAATATACTTCTACCATTTCCATGAAAAAAATTTCCTTGCCATTTATAAAACCAGGCAATCAATTCTCCTATGCTTTCATCACTGAAGACACACAATTTGCTTTTATGTTCATAATCAAATACCCAGAAAATAAAGCACCTAAAGCCCTTGCCGGGCAGTGGTGGCGCACGCCTTTAATCCCAGCACTCGGGAGACAGAGGCAGGCGGATCTCTGTGAGTTCGAGGCCAGCCTGGTCTACCAAGTGAGTTCCAGGAAAGGTGCAAAGCTACACAAAAGAAACCCTGTCTCGAAGAAGAAAAAAAAAAAGCACCTAAAGCCCAAAAATCTTTGAACATCTCCATTCAAGTAACTGCTTATTATAACTTCTGAAGACTCTGCAGGAAAAAATGTGGAAAGCATAGACACAATACAGATTATCTCAGCCATTTCAACAGCCATCAGAATTTAATTCCTCATTATTATAGGAGGTTTGGCAGCCTTAATGACTACATAGCTGCAGTCAGCTATTGTGGATGGATTAATGAGTTGAGCTGGATCATATGTTGGTACTCAGATTTATGAGCAACTAATCATCATATCACTTTGCATATCACTAACATTAGACAAGGAAACCCTTACTATTGACTTAGTTAAGTGTGTGTGTGTGTGTGTGTGTGTGTGTGTGTGTATGTTGTGTGTGCATATGTGTTATTACCTTTATCTGGTTTATGGTTCATAAAATGTTTTTCTGGCATTCTGAAGGTCATCATGACCTTACACTTTGTTGATCATTTCCTTTGTTGTGCACAAACATTTTTATTTCTTGAAGTTTCACTTAATCTTTCTAATGTCTACTATACCTTTGAGGTCATATTTAAGAAATCCTTGCCAAGCTTTGCTCCTATGTTTTAGGAATCTTATCATCTCAGGTCTTAGCTTTACATATTTTATTTCCTGAGTTGATTTTTGTATAGATTAAAGACCAGGCTTTAATTTCATTTCTGTAGACACACAGTTTACCCAGAACCATACACTGAAGAGACTATTCTATTCCATTGAGTGTTCTTGGTGCCTTATCAACCTCTGATATAGGATGGCCTTTTTGTATGCTGTGAATATGTGTTGTCATATTGGTTAATAAAGAAGCTGTTCTGGCCTATGACAAGTCAGGTTATAGCCAGGCAGGAAGTCTAAGAAGGAGACAGGAAGAAGAAAAGAAGAAGTGGAAGAGATGCCAGCTTGCCACCCAAGGAGCAACATGCCAGCAGACTGGTAATGCTGTGGCCACATGGCAATACATAGTTAATAGAAATGGGTTAAATTAAGATGAAAGAGCTAGCTAGCAAGAATTGTTAGCCATAGGCCATACAGTTTGTAATTAATATTAAGCCTCTGAGTGATTATTTTGTAAGTGCCTGCAGGACCTCCAGGGGGAGGGTGGAACCAGAGGAATTTCTGACTACAAACCTCAGTTGAAAATGTATACCTGGGTTCATTTGTGGCACGTCTATTTTGTTCCTATAGGTCTGTTTTAACTCCAGTTCCATGCTAATTCCATTACTGTCACTTTGTATTTTGACATTTAAGAAGTGCAATGCCTTAAAATTAGCTACTTATCCATTCTTTGGTTGAGAGGCATCTAGGTTGTTTCCAGGTTCTGGCTATTACAAATAATGTTGCTATAAACATAGTTGAGTAAATATCCTTGTGTTATGAATGTGCATCCTTTGAGTATATGCCCAAGAGTGGTATTGCTGGATCATGAAGTAGATTGATTCCCAGTTTTTTGAGAAACTGCCATACTGATTACCAAAATGGCTATACAAGTTTGTACTCCCACCAGCAAAGGAGGAGTGTTCCCCTTACTCCACATCTTCTCCAGCATTGGCTGTCATCAATGTTTTTGATCTTAGCCTTTCTGATAGGTGCCTCAATACAGGGAGGAAGGGGCTTAGTCCCACCTCAACTTGATATGCCAGATTTTGTTGACTCTTCATGGGAGGCCTTACCTTCTCTGAGGAGCAGATGGGGGGTGGGGTAAGGAGAAAGTAGATATGAGAAGGGAGAGGAGAGAGAGGGAGAACTGTGGTTGGTATGTAAAATGGAAAAAAAAACTTTTAAATTAAAAAAAAGTAAAACTAGATAGTGGTTAACAGAACTCCTTTGGAGTTTGGTGGGAAAATCTTATAGATCAATGCAAATTTTATAATTGTTTTCCTTTAGTGTGGAGGCTAGGTTACACTACTGAGTATAATTAGTATTATAAGACTATAGCCTGCTACAAAAGTGTATTGGGGTGTTAGCTAGACTTCAGACGTGAATGCATAAGGGCTTCTCTACATTAAGATAATATACATTCTTAATGTATATTCACTCTAAATACTGCATCCTGATGCAGAAACCTAGGTTCTAGAGATTGTAGAAGAGACTATGTGAATTCCTTCTTTGAAGCAAAGCTCCTGTACAGAACCCAGGCTGCTACATAGTTGAAATCCAAAATTAACGTTAATGTAGAGCACTTAATTTGTTAAGACTTAGAGTGTTTGTGATAGGGCTGACTTTGACTTTCTGATTTATCTTTCCACTATGACTGCAGTACCTTCTTTTGGGGAGACAGAGGGTTCTGTACCTATGTCTTTGCCATTGCTTTTGGTCTTTGTGTCTTACAGGGTTCACACCTTTTACTTGCTTAGTTCACATATTCTCTTTTAGCTTCAGCTTCTATAGTACAAATATCCATTTCTTGTTTTAGTTCTTAATTTTAGAGGCTCTAAGAACTGGTCATCATCTCTGTTTAGCATTCTCTTAAAATTTATTATTATTATTATTATTATTATTATTATTATTATTATTGACTTTTAAAGACATGGTTTCTTCATGTAGTCCTGGCTATCCTATAACTTGTTATGTAGACTAAGATGGCCTCAAACTCTACAATCCACCTGTCTCTGCCTCCTAAAAACTGGAATTAAAGATATGTACTACCACACTGGACTAACATTGTATGATCACAGGTACCTGAATATCATATTCTCTATTGTATATTTGAGTATCTAGGAATTGTCCTCTGTGATATTTATTTATAGACTTCTGTGTTAGGGAATGATAAATGACAAAGTCATATTCCTTCCTTAGGTAATATTACTTAGATTACTAAGTATTGTTCGAGATCTACAGATTAAAAAATGTATGTAAGATGAAAAAAAATAAATAAAAAAGGTTAGAGAAAACCCATAAAAAAGATGTGAGTGATTGCATTAAAGTAGAAGTTACAAAATAAAATAATAATAATAATAATGTGAAACCATTGAGGTCCTAATTAATTGGTCCTAATTTCTTTGGACCAATTCATGGGTCCTTGTTTCTTTGGGATCTATTACTAGAATTCATTGTTTCCTTTTCCTTACAAACCTTTTCCTTGATAAGCACAACAAATTACCTTAAATTTAGTGATTTAAACCAAGAGATATTTGCTCTTACAGTTCTGGGTGTCAGAGCCCTGAAATAGGGCTCACTGGACTAAACCCAGTTTTCCTTAGAGTCTAAGAAGAATTGACATACTTGCTTGTTTAGCTTCTGATTGTATAGATTATAAAATTATATTGTTAGTTGGAGCATCATTTGTGCATTTCCAAATATATATATATATATATATATATATATATATACTTGGAATCAGCATTCAGTAGGTTGAGGCAGGAGGATTGAGTACAGACTCTGTTACATAAGAAATCTGGTATCAAAAAAGAAAGGAAAGAAAGAAGGAAAGGAAGGAAGGAAGAAAGGAAGGGAGGGAGGGAGGGAGGGAGGGAGGGAGGGAGGGAGGGAGGGAGGGAAAGAATGAAGAGAAAAACAATTTAACCCATAAAGGCATTCTTTTGCTACTTATGATTCAACCAATTCTTACAACTCAAATAGATATTTTATATCCTTTTGTTATAATCCTGCATTGCTAACTTTGATTTGATGCTTCAATAGGATGAAAATTTGGGGGAACCTTAGAATGAGTTGAATGAATTTTGTGTTTAAGAGAGATCTTTGGAGGCCATATATATATATATATATATATATATATATATATATATATATATATATATATATATATGGATGATTTTAGTTACCTGCAAATGTGATTATGGAGCCCTGTTTTCTTGCTAGCTGTCATGGAGAGACTGAGTTGAATTATACGATATGCTTCCCATGAGACTTGGCAAGCAATGATGGATCATATGTCTGTCCATCTTATATTAATCACTCTGTATCTTCTTCATTCTGACTCCAGCTAGTGAAAGTCTCTGCTTTTAAGAGTTTATATTATTAGATTGGGTCTACCCAAATAATTCCAAATAGTCTTTTTATGATTTATAGCTTTAATTATATCATCAAATTCATTTTTCTGTATAATATGTTGCAAATTTCCAGGAGTAAGTATAGAAATTTCTGAGATCAATTCTGCTTAATACAGTATGGCCTCCAAAGATCTCTCTTAAACACAAAATTCATTCAACTCATTCTAAGGTTCCCCCAAATTTTCATCCTATTGAAGCATCAAATCAAAGTTAGCATTGCAGGATTATAACAAAAGGATATAAAATATCTATTTGAGTTGTAAGAATTGGTTGAATCATAAGTAGCAAAAGAATGCCTTTATAGGTTAAATTGTTTTTCTCTTCATTCTTTCCCTCCCTCCCTCCCTCCCTCCCTCCCTCCCTCCCTCCCTTCCTTTCTTCCTTCCTTCCTTTCCTTCTTTCTTTCCTTTCTTTTTTGATACCAGATTTCTTATGTAACAGAGTCTGTACTCAATCCTCCTGCCTCAACCTACTGAATGCTGATTACAGGCATCTATCACCACATTCAGCTCTAAGAATTCTAAGAGGTAGTAAAATGGTATTCTGTGATATCACTTAACTTCTCTTTGTCTAGTACAGAGACTCATTAATGTTCCTATTTTTGAACTTTCTTTACATCTATTTCAGATCCCTCATTTCCCTTGTACAAGAAGTGGTTGATGAATATGGCAATGGTGGTAGGATTTCTGACAGCAATTTTCACTATTATAACAATTGCATTATCATGGACACACATAAGAAGTAAGTAAACATGAAAGGGTCATTGCATTAAAACTAACACAGGGCTTTTCTTCTCTTGAAGGTCTAGCTTTATAATTTATTATTGGCCAAGATTCACTCAGTTTCTCAAGAGAAGACAATTTAATTCCTAGACTCTCTTTTTAAAAGTTATACATTATCATTTTAAAGTCAAGTTGCCATTTTCTCCTGCTTGAGTTTCTATTTCAAGTGTGCAATCAAAAAATAAAAGGTTTGGTCTCGAAAGATGGCTCAGTGGTTAAGAATACTGGCTCTTGTTCCAGAGAACCTGGGTTTGATTACCAGCATTCACATGGCAGTTGACAACTGTCTGTCATTCCAGTTCCAGGAGATCTGATATCTTCTTCTGACCTCCAGAGGTACCAAGTGGTGCTCAGACATACATGTAGCCAAACACATACATATAGAATAATAAAATAATTTTGAAGACATTTTTTAAGTAGTAGGCTTTTTTGTTCTCTTACTAATAACATACAGAATTCTAACTGTGTTGCTCAGATTTTATTACCCCATGCTTCAATGAGTGAATCAATTTGTTTGATGACATTTTTTGGAACCTTCCAAAAATACAAAGTTTGCCTCTTCAAAAATATTTTGATGACATTATTTTCTATACAGATCATTTTGTCCTACTCTTATATATTTCAGGAATTTTAAATTACCACAATTTAATCCTACTTGGATATTATTTAACTCTTTCACTATGTATGTGAAGAAAGTTCACTGTTTCCCATTTTTGTTCAGCTAAATAATTTAAAGTAATAGGCTTTAAGTTAGAGATGCAACAATTTTATCATTAAAATATTGTTTTTATATAAGGGTCAGTGTATTTTCAGGTATTTGATATTCCCCAATACTGATATTATTCAGATGGCAATTCAAAATGTTATATTAAATTTCGTTTTCCTTACTATAATACCTTTAAATGAATATTGAATAAATGATGTGCATCAATAAATATTTTTTTAAAAAAACAATGTATGAAATTCTGAGAAGGAGATTCTGAGCTCATAATTATACCCATTCTAAATAGTTTTGTTTAAGAGGAAACATAGTCAAAGTATTTAAAATACACTAACATAATTGAATCTCTGAAATCATTTGAGAAATATTTCCCTCAAATGGGAATAAGGAAAGATAAAAATATTAATATGTAGGAAATATGCAAAAGTAAATTATCAACATGTTAATGTAAAAATTATATTATGGTTATAATTTAATGAGTATTTAAATGATAGAAACTGAAAGTATAGTTGGGCCTCTGAATCTACAAATTATACCTCCCCAAATTCAACCATTGTAGATAAACATATTTTTAAAGGATTATACTTGACTAGAACACCAATCCAGGCACAAAATCTTTCTGTCCTGTCTCCAACATGTGCCGGGGCAATGGTGGTACAGAACTTGTAGGAGTGGCCAACTAATGACTGGTCTAACTTGAAGCCGATGTCACAAGAGAGAGCACAAGCCTGACACTGCATGGATGGACAGAAACTAGAGACTGGATAGTCTAGAGTTCTAGGACAGAACCAAATATGACTATCCAAAAATAAGTTGAAATGATTCCTAATGATATTCTGCTATATTCATAGGTTGGTGCAAAACCCAATGGACTACAACAGATGGTAAGGAAAGCAGACGCAATAAAAAACAGATAAACATTAGTTTCACCTTGAAAAACTTGAAGAAGAAGAAAAAGAAGAAGAAGAAGAAGAAAAAGGGAAGGAAGGATTGTAGTAGTCAGAGGGATGGAGAACACTAGGAGAGTATGGTCTACAAATCAATTAAGCAGGGCTCATAGGAACTCACAGAGACTTAAGTGGCAATCACATAGCCTGCATGTTTCTGTACTAGGTCCTCTACATTATATGTTATGGTTGTTTAGTTTGTATTCTTATGGTACTCCTAACAGTGGAAGTGTGTGTACATAGGAGGTGTCTTGACTCTCTTGCCTGACCTTGGGACCCTTTTCCTTCAACTTAATTGCCTCATTGAGATTCAATATGAGGGCTTGTGCCCAGTCTTACTGTAACTTGTTTTGCTATGTTTGATAGATATCCCTTGGAGGCCTGCTCTTATCTCAAGGGAAACTGCAGAGGAGTGAATTTGAGGTAGAGGGGAGGTGAGGGGAGGGGGGTGTGGTTTGGGGAGTAGTGGAGAGACTGGAAACTGCAAGCTGGATGTATTAGGTGAGAGAAGAATAAATACAAAAACATATGCTGTACTTGTGCTGAACATGTGAGGACATTTTTCTTGTCAATACAACATTAAAGGGGAAGAAAATAAGAGACCACAGAAGGCTCAGCAATAAAAAGAATATACCATACTACTGCCTCCAAAGACTCACAGATTATTATTTATGAAGAGAGGTGAAAAGATTACAAAAGCCAGAAACAATGATGTACTACAAGGAAACAATGTCTTCTGGATATGCAGGGTTGTGCATATAGGAATTCACAGTGGTTGAGACACTATGCATACTACCTGTGCAAGCTCAAGCCAGGTCAAATTCTGACATGCAGAAGAGAGGTTGGCATGAAGTCCCATCCCTAGCAGAAGAGCTATTGACAATTGTTAGCTGTTGTGGGAAGGAGGATCAATTTTTGTGAAAAGGAAAGCTGCCAATAAGTTGCTCATGCTGCATTGGAAGGCCACACTGCAAAAAAATATTTAGGAAACACAAATTGACTTTGAATAAAAAGCAAAAATACACAGAGTTAGGTCAGGAAAGAAAAAAGGGTACATCTTGGAGGAGTTACAGGAAGAAGAGGAATATAATAAAACTTGTACAAAATTCTAAAATAATTCAGGAAAATATATTTTAAAGCTGATAAAAAATCTTTAAGTAATATCATAAACTCTTGAGGGAGGGGAGGATCTGGTCAGGATGTATTGTGTGAAAGAAGAATAAATAAAAAGAAAAAATTTCATAGAACACATTTAACATTTCCATTATATTAAGTATTGTAAGAAAATTTGATTTAACTTATGAAGTATATAGGAGAATGATTACTGGATATAAGTAAATTATGTATCATTTTATATAAAGTACTTGAACAATGAACAGACTTTTATATTCACAGGGGTTGTTGTGAGTGACTAACTTGTAAGCCAAGGGATGGCCATCTTGGGGAGCTCAGCTGTATCCACTTGTAAAATTATTTTCCTAGTGAGATTTATTTATTGCTTATGCCTCCTTCTGGAGGCATAAAGATGGTCATAGGACCCTCAGTTGAGTATCCAGAGCCTCCTTATCATGTGTTGTTTACAACTCTTCCTTATTTGCCTGGGCTATGATGCATAGGTTAAAGGAGAGGAGAATAGATAGACTCCATCTATGTGGCTAAGGGGAAAACCTTATCTCTACTGAGTAAATGCTTTCTAAGTGCAGCCAGTTTCAGGGAGAAGAAGGGGCAGTCACATCCTTGTAAGTAACTTCTCACCTAGGCTTTATTAGGAATCTCAATAAAATCATTGGTTCCTCAGCATGAACTTTGGTAGGATCATGCCTTGGCTTACTTTGGGACCTTAGGAGAATGGGTAGATGTTGCTGATGTTCCTCCCTATGAAGTATTTGTAGCAACAGGGTCTTGGAATCAATATTCCATGGATACCAATAGGTAACTCTATAGTCACTACCTAACCAATGAGTATCAATAGCTGCTACTATCACAAAAGCAGAGATTGGATTGTTAATGGAGATAAAATAACTAATCTACCCATTATACTACTCTACCTATTATGGCTTCTGATAAAGGAACTTGAAAGATAATGATATAACCTGTATTCTAACCTCCATTTACACCAAAGAGAAAAAATAACATACTAAACAAAATTGGCAGAGATGCAACCAACAAAATTTAGACTCATACTGTAGTTTCTCCTCTCATATTGTTTGTTTCTTTTTTTATTTTATAATTTAATTTAATTTTACATATCAGCCACGGATTCCCCTGTCCTCCCTCCTCCCCCTCCCCACCCCCCCCAATCCACTCCCCCCCGTCTCCTCCAGGGCAACTCATTGAAGAATTTGGACAATAAGGCAGATGTAAAAATATGTCCACTGCTACTGTTTAGATTTTAGTACCCTTCAAAAGTCCAAATGGCAAAAGCTTGGTCCTCAGTATGGTTAACACTGAAGGACAGTGAAATCTTTAAAAAGGGAAGACCAATGGGTGATCTCTGAGTAATTGTGGGCACACACTTAGAAGGATGATGGGAAATTGGTCTTATCATATTTATTTATTTTGTTTTCTAACCATTGTGTGAGTGGCTTTGCTCTGCCATTTACTCATTCCATGATGTACAGCCCCCTGTTCAGACTCCTGGAAACAATGGGCCTACCTGTATATTTACAGAGAAAATTGACTGAGGTAGGGAAAGTGGGGAGACCTGACCTCAAAGTAGGTGTTGCTTTTGAAGTCTGAAAATTGGATGTTGTCACCTGCTTGACTTTGCTTCTTATTAAGCAAGTGTGTCTTTGACTGTTCCTGTCACCATCCTCTGATGAGATACTCAAGCATCTTTGGCCTTCAAATGTGGACTGAGTAATATCAGGACCTATACCCATAGAATTATGACTGCCCATGCTGAACACGTGAGCTGTTCAAAGATGTAAACAGAACAAAGATGACATTAATGAACATACCAAACTTAATTGAGAGAAGCCCATGAGTCTTCAACCATACATAAAGAACTATAAACAACTGAAGAAGGCTGAGAACGGGAGAGGTGGCCTTCCCCAGGGAAGGGAATGCCAATTGGTGGTCCAGTACCAAATTGTCACCCTAGAAACATACATACAGGTAGAACTATACAGATTTAACAGCTTATGTTTATATGTATATGTATATAGATATAGATATAGATATAAACATACAAACATTTAAATATATGCATGCAATAGGAACTAGTAAAATATAGGCCATGAATTTGAAGGAGAGTGGAGAGGTGGTATATGGGAAATTTGGATAGAGGAAATGGAAGGGAGAAATATAATTAAAAGATAATTCCAAAATAAAAGATATGGGAGAAAAGAGGCTTCTCTGATGACTTAGAGAGATAAATAAATTTATAAATGATGAGTCATTAGGAGTCGGTTTAATAATATATCTCATTAGCAAAATAATTAAAAGGTTTTCCCTAGGATCTATATCCTATCTAGTCACAGATTACTTGTCCCAATATCAGCACCTGACATTAATGCCACTATTGTACCAGTGGGCATGTATTACCTGGCAGGTCACAGTTATAGCTCACAGGGTTTATAGCTGGGTAAGATTGGATATTATTTTCTCTTCCAAAGAACCTCTCAGCTTGATCTCTTAAGTGTTCTGTAACTCAAATATGTAATGTCTTCAGCTTTAAGGCCTTACTCCTAATTTCTGGAGGCTAAGTGCATTGAAATGTTTGGGGACCTGTAGGAACTCACTGGCCAACAAGTCCAAAAGAGGTAGTCTATTCCTGCCACTGAGCTTTTCATTTATTAGTCTGTAGGTGTCTAGTAGGGATAAGGGTATTGTTGCACCATTATAGGATAACTCTATATAAACTCTTTTTATATATGTGTATGTATATATTTTAGGAAAATTCTAGAGTAGTATACTTCCTTATGGCTATGTAGGGTAGGAAGAAAGGTCAGGATGAAGGATGGAATGTTAGAAGTAATAACTAACAATTAATACAAATTCACTCTTCATAACAGCTGAATAATACTCCATTATATTAATGTACCACATTTTTAAACTTCATCTTATTTTTTTTAATATATTTTTCTTTATTTTATTTTACATACTAGCCACAGTTTCCTCTCCCTCCTCTCCTCCCATGCCCTCCTCCTATCTCCCTTCTATTTCCCCATCCACTCCTCCTTCATTTCTGGGGTACACCCTAGTAAAAGTTGCCTGAAGATCAGAGAACAGAACAAGCCACTAGATTAAACATAAGAGGTCAGGCAGTGGTGGCACACACTGTTAATCCTAGCACTCGATAATCCTAATCCACTCCAGATGGATCTCTGTGAGTTGAAAGCCACCCTGGACTACATGAGATTGACTCAGTTTAGGAGAGAAACAGAGCCAGGCATTGGTAGCACACACCTTTAATCCCAGTATTTAGGAATCACAGGACTTTAATCCCAGCACTTGAGATCTCTTGCCTTTGCTTGGGAAGCACACACTCCTTTAATCTCAAGAAGTGATGGCTGGGCAGAGAAAGATATATAAGGCATGAAAAGAGAGGAACTAAAAGCTTTTAAGGCTGAGGAGTCTTAGAAGTAAGAGGTGGCTTGTTCCTTTTGTCTCTCTGATCTTTCAGCATTTACTCCAAGTTCTTGCTCAGGGTTTTCATTAAAATAACACTTAGAAATTCATGTTTACTTCTCCATTCAGATAGGATAAGGTCTTCCTTGGGAATCAACAAAGCATGGCATATCAAGTTGCAGCAGGACCAAGCTCCTCCCTCCTGCATCAAGGCTGAACAACGCATCTCACTATAAAGAAAAGGTTCCAAAGAGACAGCTCATGCATCAGGGACAGGTCCTGGTCTCACTGTTAGCGGTCCCACCAAAGACCAAGCTACACAACCATCACCCAGATGTAGAGAGCCTAGGTCAGGCCCATGCCATCTCCCTAGCTGATTGTCCAGAAAAATGTACCACATTTTTACTATCCTTTTGTCAGTTAATGGATATCTCCTAATATATAGCTATTTCCTGACTATCATCAATATCACAATGAACTTGAATGAGCAATTATCCCTTTATTAGAATGTCAAGTCCTCTGGGTATATGCCTAAAAGTGGTGCAGCTGGATCTTGTGGTAAATCTATTTCTAGCTTCTTTAGTAACCTCTGCACTGAATTTCATAATGGCTGTACCAGTTTCCACTACAACTAGCAGAGAATAAGTGCTGCAAGCTGCAGAAATATTAAGTAGGAACTCAGCTGGCATTGACAAGGAGCCAGGGACTCTGGTGGAAATTGAAGCCAAAACTCAAGGAGTTTTGGTTATATTGGCTTTTGAATATATTAGCTGTTTCCTGCAGTGAATTTCTTGTGTGCTATTGTAGGCTTCCCATCTGATTCTTTTCCCAAGGACATCTAACAGTATGATTTGATTATTTATTTGGCACAATTTCCCCTACACATTGGGGCACATGGATAACTTTCCTTTAGCTACATGTGAAAACAGTCACGCAAACAAAGACCCCTTTCTCATAATTATGTCTTTGTTCCTCTTATTCTAGCATAGACTTAGAGTCTGCTTTCCTGTAGTTATCTCCATTAGCAGACATCTGGCCATTGCCATCTCTGGGCCAAAGTATTTCATTTGAGACACTTCCCAGTCATCCAAGGACAGACTTCAGATAGATGAACACTAGCATGCCCTGGGCTCACCCTGCCAGCAGAGAGGAAAGTGCTGCCCCAAGCTAACTTCACACTAACAAATTCTTAACTCCTTTTACTTTCACCTTGGTTTATTAATCAGCTTATTATTTAACCACAATTAGGAATGCAGTATTACACACAGATTCCTCCTATTCCCTTCTTAGATTCCCCTAATAGATTTAAGGTCTCTCTCCCTCTCATTTGACCTGTTCCCTTTAAGAGTTCACTGAGGCTTTTACAAGTCACTCCCTCTTAAGTCATAAAGAAAGCCTGCTAGTCACTGCCTGGTATAAACTCTTATCTGCTTTTATGACCCTAAAAGAATTCAAGCCTTGTGACCTTGCCTTGGCCAGAGAATTGCTGATTGTATGTGTATAAAAGCTGGGAACTTCAGAGATTTGAGGAAGAACTAAGGTAGAACAAAGAGAGGACAGCAGAAAAAGGTACAGAAAATCAGACAGGAAAGGAGCTAAGAATGAGAGTTGGAAGAAGCTGTAGCTTTAGGTGAAAGAACTAACTTAGAACAATAAAGTGAATGGATTTTAAGAGCATGGTGTGTGTAGATTCTTTTGATATCCCTAATATTAAATTCCCAGCTGGTTGTAGATTCTTCCAAGGACCCTGAGAGAAAATTACTGGGGCAGGACCCCAATAGTTTTTGATAAATAAGTATTTCCCTTTCATCACATTCACACTAATGTTTATTACTATTTATTTTGTTGATCTTAGTCATTGGTTGCCTATAGCAATTAATCTTACATGAGCACCTATGAAATGTTCCACATTCTTATTGTCATGTTATGTCAGTCTTATTTAGTCAGTCATATTATTATTTCATGGGTGCAGCTTCCCTGTCATGTATAGGAAACATGTTCTCACAGCAGGTGTCCTGGTCCTTCTACTCTTACTATCATTATTAACTACCACAGTCACTTATTCTCTGCATTTTGACTAGTTGTGGATGTTTACAATAGTCATCTGCTACAAAAAGAAGCTTCTTTGATGAGTAGTAGGAGCCATATTCATCTGTGTGAATGAGGATTAGAAAGTACAGCACAGAAATTATATTGGTTTTATAAACTGTCTATAACAGGTTCTTCTCTAGGGTCATTAAACTCACCAGGTATGGGTAGTTGGCTATGTTTATAGTACCTGGCATAATTCTCTCCTAATTAGTGATCCTTAAGTCCTTAGGTCATTGTTGATTACTCCCAAGATAAAGGTGCCACTATGCTCAAGCCACATACAGTGTTGCTCCCTCTTCCTGCTGCCTGCCGATCCAGATGTAGAACTCTCAGCTACCATTCCAGCACCATGTCTGCCTGTGTGGTGCCATGCTTCCCACCATGATGATAATGGACTAAACCTCTGAACCTGTAACCCAGCCCCAGTTAAATACTTTCCTTTATAAAGTTTTCTATGATCATGATGTCTCTTCACAATAATAGAAACCCTACCTATACAGGCACATGCCTTTAATTCCAGCATGAGACAGCCAGAGGTATGCAGATCTCTGTGAGTTTCAGGCCACCCTGGTCTACAGACTTACTTCCAGGACAGCCAAGGAAGCACAAAGAAATCCTGTCTAAAACAACAACAACAGCAACAAAACAAAACTAAACAACAGCAACAACAACAAAAACAAAACAGTTTCATGAGGTATCATTTGTATGATCTTCATGCCTGAGTTTCTGGAGTCCTATTCAAAAAGTCCTTTCCCGTACATACAAACTGAAGCATACTCCATACTTTGTCCTCTAGTAAATGAAAGGTATCAGGTCATAAAGTTGAAGTCCTTGATTCTTTTGGAGTTGAGTTTTATGCAGGGTGAGAGAGAATCATCTAGTTTCATTATTATTCTACATGTAGCTATTCAGTTTGACCAGCACCATTTGTTAAAGAAGCTATCTTTTCTCCAATGTATATTTTTGATCTCTGTTAGAAATCAGGTGGCTGTAGGAGTGTGGGTCAATGCCTCATCCTTATTTCTATTCAATTATCAATATGTCTATTTTTATTCATGCACCATGTTCATTTAATTATTGTATCTCTTTAGTATAACTTGAAATGAGGGATAATGATACCTCCAATAATATTTTTATTCAAGATTTCTTTGTTATTCTTGGTCTTTTGTGTTTCCCTGTAATTTTGATTTTTTTTATTTTCAATTTCTGTAAAGAATTACAGTGGAATTTTAATTGGGATCATGCTGAATTAGTACATTGCTTTTGTTAAGTCAACCATTTTCACAATATTGATCCTACCACTCTATGAACATGGGAGATGTTTTTCATTTTCTCATATTTTCCTCAATTTCTTTTTGCTGCATCTTTAGGTTTTAGTTGTACAAATATTCCACTTTCTTTGGTTAAATTGTTCTGTGACATCTTTTGTAACTGTTGTTGGTCTGGTTTCTGACTTTGTTTGCCATTGGTACACTGGAATGATACCTCTTGGTGTTAATTTTGTGTCTTGCTACAATGGTAAAATTTTCTTTAGCTGTGGGATATTTCTAACATGTTTTTAGTGTCTTTTATGGGTAGAATTAAGTATTCTTTGACTTCTCTTTTACAATTCTTGTCTTTTTTGTCTCCGTTTTTATCTTATTGTTATAGCTAAAACTTCCAGTTCTATGTTGAATAGTAGTTATGAGAGTGGACATCCTTGTCTTGTTTCTGATTTTAGTGGAAATGTATCAAATTTTTCTCCTTCAGTGTGTTGTTGGTTGTGGGCTTGTTGCATATTGTCTTTATTATGTAGAGCTATGTCCCTGTATCTCTAGATTCTCCAGGATTGTTATCATAAAAGTATCTTTCATTATGTTCAAGACCTTTTCTGCATCTAATGAGTTGATCATTTGGTTTCTATCAATTTAGTCTGTTTATATGTTTGAATACATTTATTGATTTACACATATTGATCTTTCCTGCACTACTGGAATAAAGCAGACCTGTTCATCATGGATTGTCTTTTTATGTGTTCTTGACTTTGGATTACAAATATTTCATTGATAATTTTTCGTCTATGTTCATGAGGGAGATTGATTTATAATTCTCCTTTTTTGGTGAAATGCCTCATTTTGTCATTAAGGTAATACTAGCTTCATATAAAGAATTTTTATGTTCCTTTTCCTATTTTATACAATAATTCGAGAAGTATTAATGTTAGTAAAAGTTTTTAGTGTCTTTTGTGGGTAGAACTAAGTATTGGTGTTAGTAAAAAGAAGATCTGGTAGAAGGTGCTACATCCTTCTGGCCCTGGGTTTTATTTTTTTAATTGGGGAACTTTAATTACTGTTTCTATCTTGTTTGTGGTTTAAAATTGGTTTAAATTATTTACTTCCTTTGTTTGGGGCATGCATGTATACAAACTAAGCCATTTCTTTTCTATTTTTCCAGGTGAGAGATTTTTTTTTATTTTTTAAATTTATTTATTAAATTTAATTTTACATATCAGCCACTGATTCCCTTGTTCTCCCTCCTCCTACCCCCTTCCCCCCCCAGTCCAAGTGAGAGATTTTAAATCAATGCTTCTATCTCATGGTTTTTATGCATCTGTTTAAATTATTTACATCACTTCTATTTATCTTTGGCAGATTATTGCATTTAAAAATTCCACCTTCTCTATACATTTTGTTTTAGTGGAATTAAAATTCATGTATCTCTCAACACTTATCAAAGAAGCTTCTTTTTCCCATAGATAATGATTAGTACAGAGACCCAAAATCAGGAGATGTGAAAATAAGAGATGGTGAAGTGCTCAGATTTAAGTGAGACATTTATATCACATTTCCCCTCCCCAGTACTCAGTGATCAAGACAGAAGAGGAGGCAAAAAGACCATAATAGTCAGAGAGAGTGGATTATTAAAGTAAAACACTACATTACATACATGCAGCACATTGAACATACAAACTCACACCATCTGGGACTGAAAATAAGACTATACAAAATCAACCCAGCCAAAATTTCACCATGGATGAGTTGGGGGCTCCTGAAGTCCCATCTTTAATTAAATAGCTATTGACAACTGATGGGTACTGGGAGAGCTGGTTTCATTATTAATGTGGTTCATTATTAATAATCATTCATTATTAATGCCAAAGAGGCATTCCATGCTTCTGTAGATACTCCCACACCACTACACAAACAGTCATCACTAAATGGACTCAGTGAGAGTGAGAGAAGAAGAAGAGAAAGAGAAAGAATGCAAAGTTGGAAGGAAATTATTATAAGGAATTTAATTATTGTGGATAATCTGTGTAATATGTTCTTCAATTCAATTTGCAAATATTATAAATTTTGCCTCTCTGTTCATCAAAAATATTGTCTTATAATATTTTATTTGTTGTATCTTTGTCTGTGTACACACACACACACACACACACACACACACACACAATTTATTTTAGATTTTCCAATTTGGTGGAATACCATAAATGGCACCATTATTGGGTTAGAACTTTTGTCTGCATAGGCCACATTCCCTAAAAGAGAACCTTCTGCTATTATCCTGACAAATGCCACAGTGCTAAACTGACTCAATTACCTATGTCTATAACCATAAACCAATGCCTATCTCGACCCATTGCAGTAGATGGTGATTAACACATAGACCCTCAATTGAACAAGGTATAGAGAAAAAGAAACTGAGGAATGCTCAGCCTGAAGTGAGACATCTAAGCTATCCCCCACTTCCCAAGCTTAGGAATCAATGTGGAAGAAATGAAGGAGTACAGGAGCCAGAGATGTTACATTAACACAAAGAAACAATGTCTTCTGGACACAGCAGGACAGTTGCACATATGAACTCACAGTGGTCACAACAGCATGTACAAAACCTATTCAAGTTCAAGACAGACCAAATCCCTGCATGGAGAAAGAAGTTTGGGATGTAATTACCCCCCATAGTTGCAGAGTCATTGACAACAGATAGCTGCTGAGAGAGGGAGAAGGAGTCTTCTCCAAGAGTGGAGTCCCTGGTAAGCCAACTATACTAGGGTAGAAGACTGTACATATGAAAATATTTGAATAGCACAAATTGGTCTTGATGGCTGTTTTGGTTAGATTTTGCAAACTTGGCACAAACCAAGACTTTTCAGCAAAGAAGGAATCCAAACTGAAAAAATGACCAATCATAAGTTTGATCTGTACACAAGACTGTGGTATTTTCTTGATAATTACTAATGTGAGAGAATCCAGAACATTCTGTGTTGTTTCAAGCCTGGACAAGTGGTAAGAAATCAAGCTGAACAAGGCATAAGGATCAAGCCAAGAAGCAGTTTTCCCTCCAAGGCTTCTGCCTTAGTTCCTGCCTCCAAGTTCCCAAACTGATTGAGTTCCTATTTTTGTTTCCATCATTAATGGAGTGTGACCTAAATTGTAACTGAAATAAGCTCTTTCCTTGCCATGTTGCTTTTGGTCATGGTGTTTTATCATAGCAATAAAAATGTTTATTTTTTTTAAATAAAGGACACAAAATTGATTGAATAGGGAAAGGCAATGGATCTGGGATAAACTGGGAGTGAATATGATCAATCAACTTTGTACAAAAATCTCAAAGAACTAAGAAAATATATTTAATTTTTTTAGTCTATATATTTTTTATTTTATAATTTGATTTAATTTTACATATCAACCATGGATTCCCCTGTCATCCCTCCTCCCACCCTCTGTTCCCTTCCCCCAGCCCCACCACCACCACCCCGGCCCCATTCCCATCTCCTCCAGAGCAAGGACTCCCCTGGGGTTTCAGCTCAGCCTGGTAGATTCAGTTGAGGCAAGTCCAATCCCATCCTCCCTTCACCCAGGCTGAGCAAAGTGTCCCTGCATAGGCCCCAGGCTCCAAACAGCCAGCTTATGCACTAAGGACAGGTCCAGGTCCCACTGCCTGGGTGCCTCCCAAACAGTTCAAGCTAATCAACTGTCTCACTTATCCAGAGGGCCTGATCCAGTTGGGGGCTCCTCAGCTATTGGCTCATAGTTCATGTGTTTCCACCTGTTTGGCTATTTGTCCCTGTGCTTTTTTCCAAACTTGGTCTCAGCATAATATAATAATAACATAGTAAAAATGGTAATCTTACCAAAAGCAATCTATAGATTCAATGCAAGCCCCATCAAAATACCAACACAATTCTCACAGACCTGGAAAAAATAATTCTCAACTTCATATGGAAAAACAAAAAACCCAGGATAGCAAAAAAAATCCTGTACAACAAAATAACCTCTGGAGGTATCATAATCCCTGACTTTCAGCTCTACTATAGAGCTACAGTAATAAAACAGCTTGGTACTGGCATAAAAACTGACATGTGGACCAATGGAATCTAATTGAAGACCCTGACATTAATCCCCACACCTATGAACACATAATTTTTGACAAAGATGCCAAAACTGTACAATGGAAAAAGAAAGCATCTTCAACAAATGGTGCTTGCATAACTGGATGTCAACATGTAGAAGGCTACAAATAGATCCATATCTGTCACCGTGCACAAAACTTAAGTCCAAGTGGATCAAAGACCTTAACATAAATCCGGTTACTCTGAACCTGATAGAAGAGAAAGTAGGAAGTAGTCTTGAAAGCATTGGCATGGGAGATCACTTCCTAAATATAACATCAGTAGCATAGACACTGAGAGAAACAAATCAATCAATGGGACCTCTTGAAACTGAGAAGCTTTTGTAGAGCAAAGGATATGGTCAACAAGACAAAGCGACAGCCTACAGAATGGGAAAAGATCTTCACTAACCCCACATCTGACAGAGGGCTGATATCCAGAATATATAAGGAACTCAAGAAATTAGACATCAAAATGCCCAACAGTCCAATTAAGAAATGGGCTATAGAGCTAAACACAGAATTCTCAACAGAGGAAGCTCAAATGGCTGAAAGACATTTAAGGAATTGCTCAACATCCCTAATCATCAGGGAAATGCAAATCAAAACAACTCTGAGATACCACCTTACTCCCATCAGAATGGCTAAGATAAAAAACAAGAAAATATATTTTAAATCATTTACATGTGTAGATTTACAATCACTTACATATGCATGAAAAATTTACCAAGATTTATGTGACTTATTTGTGGAGATATAATTACACATTTGCTGAAATGTGCTTTTATATGTATGTGCACATACTTGTATAAAATACCTGCAATATTTTATAAGTATATGTGTGTACATAAGTTTCTATATGCATTCATATTCAGTCTATACTTATATATGTATGACATCTATATTAAACCTTGACTGCACATATATACATACACTTAAATATAAAACATTTATGTCTCCTAAATTATTATAACTTCCTTTATTTCTTCCTGAAGTTTACCTCTCCTTTTTCCTTATAATCCTATCTCCCAGCAACTACTGCAAATTTCTGGGAGTATTTTGAATTGACTACTCTCTTTCCTCTCCTCAAGATAAAGTTACTCTGTCAGCCTGAGAAACTTCTGTGCTCCTGTGCTTAACTGGACTAACTGGTTTTTTGCTTCAATGTTATTGTTATTTCTTGTCAACTGAGTGAGGTCTCATGGGATGCTTCATCTGTACTTAAAGCCATTTACTTGTGCTTCTACGACTCTCTCCTCTTTCTACGTATTGGTCCAGCATTCAAAATACAGTTATCATAGCTTTTCCTTTGGCACTCAGTATATGACAGGTATGGATCAGGTTTTGTTTTGCTTATTCCCTGGGTGAGGCGAGTCTTGCTAGTACTTGAATAATACCAGATGCAGACATTGAGCTAAACAATGATTTCACTCATGGGTTGATAAATTAGTCCCTTAGGAACTTCCCTTGGAAAGACACCAAGTATCAGGCTTGTGGAATCATAGAGCCAGACTTTCAGGTTAGGAGAGGGGGTGTTGGTAGTTAACCTGATCTCCATCTAACTCTGGCATGCTTGGTAGCTTCAGTAAAACTGCTGGAGCATTATAAAAAAAAAAAAACCCAGACGAGTCAACTGATGCTTTCATAGGGACAACAGAGAGCTGACTTGGGATCTTCAGGCTCAGGTAAGTAGGAGATTTAGTAAGCTTTTGGGATGTGGTTCTATCTTCACAGATAATTTTTTCTACTTTTTCTTCCTTATGCTTCCTTGGAGGAATACTGTCCCCCTAGAAACAAGTTCCAAAGACTTAGACAGAAGTGTATTTAAGGATTAGTAAATCTTGGGGTTCAGAAAGGTGGGGAGTTAGTGTCTGGGGGAAGAAAGTTCCCACGTTTTCTTTATGAATCAGTTGAAAATTACTCTGTATCATTGAATCTTAGTGAATACTGAGATCAAGCTCTGGACTGTCATTTGATCAAGGCTAAAGACAGTATATTCTTATGATTATTATTTCTCAGCTACATTAAATGAGACTTTTGCCCATCCCATGGTCTTCTCAACAAGGATAACTTCTCTATTGTATCCAATTATAATGAACAAAGTCAGAAAGGGACAGAATATGTGAGATGTCCCTGTTGAGTTTTTACAATGTATCTTTAAAAATTCAATTTCTAAAATAGGCTAGCACAAAAAGACAAATACTTCATGTTCTCAGTCGTACATGGAAATTTAGAAAGTTGATTTCCTATAAATAGCTACGTAAGCAAGACTGGAATGCTGGAATTAATGGACATGTTAATGTAAAAGGGAGAAATTTTCTAAAGTTTCCACATCTATATAAAGAACTACAGAGAGCTAATGACTCGTGGGAGAAGGAGAATTAGACTCTTCCAGGAATGAGCCCCATGATTGGTTGTCCAATGTAGAGTGGTCAGCCTTGAAACCATACACACACAAATCAGAAAAAAATGACTCATTATGTTACATATATATATATATGTATATATATATATACACATATGTGTGTATGTGTGTTTATACATATATACATGCACACACATACACATACATGCATTTGTGTATATATGTGTATTCATATTTGTGTGTATGTGTATAACAATAATAAAGAAATAGAGGTAGAGTCATTGTCATTAAAATCTGTAAAGAGGAAGGTGATGGAGAAGTGAGAGATATGTTTTCTTTTAAAAATGTATGAAAATACAATTATCTAGGAGAAATAGTGGGGCAACTGTGATTATCTGCACAAGACCTGAACAAGATTAGTGCCATAATTTCATTGTGGCAAAGGGAGAACCTCACAAGACCTCATCCCACTCTGAGGCTTTATAGGAAGCTAATAATTGCTAGGGAGGAGAGAATACACTTTTTCAGTGGTGTAGCCATGGGTGATCCATGTTTTTATAAACAAACCTTTACCATGTCCTGTAAAATACCCTAATTAAATTCAAAGGATTATTCTAAAGATTAAAAGATGTGATATTATAAGGAAAAGTCGTTGGAAAGAGGAAGAAGATTAGTGGGACTGGGAGGCCACAAGAGAGGGCAATGGTAGTAAGTTCAAAGTATATGCATCTATGAAAATGTCATATGACATCCATTATGCATAATTAATATATACTAATAAAATATTTTAAAAGACAAATGGAGAGATGGATTAGCAATTAAGAGTACTTTTTGCTCTTGAAGAAGACCCAGGTTTAGTTCTGGTATCCATATAGTTTAAAACCATGTTTAACTCCAGTTCCAGGAGATCAAACAAACTCTTCTGGCTTTTGTGGGCACCAGGAATGCAAATGTTATATATATATATATATATATATATATATATATATATATATATATATATGTAAACACACACACACACACATGAAAATAAAATAATTTTAGGAAAAAATTGTGAAACACATTATATATATATATATGCACTTTTATTTTGTTCATTCAAAATTCAAGAAGGATATGTCATAAACATTTCATTTTTTTTTAAATAAGTTACTTAGTATTTTGGCCTTTATTCCAGTAGTCATATGATAGATTTTTATTACTATAATACACATATCATGCAAGATACTATGGTTATAGGGAAATTGGAAACTTAATGGACAGTTAAAATAAATATAATCTATACTTTCATCTAATATGTTTCATCGCAGGTGTCATGGGAGCTACAGAAGTACTTCTTGTCACACACTGTGCTGTCTTGTACCTCCCTCAGATGGTGGCACTGAGTTCAGGTATGACTCTCACTTGTTCTTATGAGTCTTAGCAATGTCAAGTATGCCAGGAAAATCAAGGTATGGTACAAAGAACAAGGCATTGAAATCATTGTCCCTAAAGTTTGAATGTAGCAATGAGTTGAAGACGGTCACAAGAGAATCCAGCTTAGAGGAGCAAGTAATTATGCCTAATCAGCAAATAGCCTTTCCTTGGGTTTGTTTCAGCTTCTAGGAAGAAAGTGCAATGAAAGAGATAGAATACTTACCTTGAGGACTCAATATTTAAAGTGAATGCACAGGACTTACATATCACTTTTACACTGAGTTACTTGTACAGCAGATACAGATTAAAATTCATCAAAGCTAAGAATACAGAGGGGGGAAGGAAGATGAGGGAAGATAAAAATGGGCTAGAATAATGAGATTTTGCCTTTGTAGAGACAACTGTGTAAGCCACAAATAAATACAGATTTCTTGAAGACATTTAAAAGAAAAGACTTAGACAACAAATGATATAAAAGATGTAGAATATTCTAGCAAAAGCTGATTTTCCAATGATAAATTTCAATGATGCACATTTACTTGGGTATCACCTGAATTAGACTCATTCCTGGTACCAGAAGCTTCCTTTGGTGACAAGAGATATCCAGTCGTGGCTTTGTCTCCCCAAGTATTGTGTGATTTCATTTGGATTGCCTTCATATATATACGAAGCAACTTTAGTAATCTACTGTACTGTGTTTCCCCAGAAATGAGCCTCAGTTTTGGCTGTCCCTCACTGTATTTCCTCCCCTTTCCTTCTTCTTCACACCCCATCCCCTTTTGACCCTCCCATTACATCCCTTTCCATGCATTGGTACATAATTTATTTTTCCTTATTAGGCAAGTCCATCTCTCCCTCCAACACCTTATTTTATACCTAACCTCTGTGGTTATATGGATTGTAGCATTCTTATTGAAGACTTAAAGAGAACATCCACATATAAATCAATACATACATGTGTTTTTCTCAGTCTGGATTATCTCACTCAGAATGATTTTTTTTCCTAGCTCCATCCATTTACTGTGAACTTCATTTCATATTTAAGTGGATGAATAAAATGTTTCAGTGTGTAGATGTACAACATTTTCTTTATTCATTCATCCATTGAAAAACATCTAGGCTGTTTCCAATTTTTGATTATTATGAATAGAGGTGCAATTAATATGATTGAGCAAGTGTCTCTGTGCTATGATAAAGTGTCTTTTGGGTATATGCTTAAGAATAGAATAGCTAGATCTTTAGGTAGGACTGTCTTCAGCTTCCTGAGAAATGACCACAGTGATAATTTTTGTGATTGTACAATCTTGAACTCCCATTAGCAATGGATGTTTGTGCCTCTTACTTCATATCCTCACCAGCAGGAGCTGGCATTTCTTTTATTGACAAGTGTAACTAAAGGGTATAAGATGAAATCTCAAGGTATTTTTGAGTTTCATTTCCCTGGTGTATAAAGATGGTGAACAATTCTTTAAGTGTTTCACAGCCATTTGGCTGTGCTCTTTGAGAATTCTCTGTTTAGATCTTTATCACATTTTTAGTTGGATTATTTGTTTTCTTGATGTCTAGATTATTAAAGTTTTTATATAATGTAAATAGTATCCCTCTATCAAATGTGTAGTTGGTAAAAATCTTTCTCCAAATGGCACTGCCCTTTGCTGTGCATAGTTTTTCAGTTTCATGAGGTCCCATTTCTTTGTTGTTCTTAGTTCCTGTGCTAATGGTGTTCTGTTCAAAAAGTCTTTCTTGTGCTAATGAGTTCAAGACCATTCTACACTTTCTCTTCTATCAGACTCAATGTATGTACATTTATGTTAAGATCCTTGATACATTCAGAGTTAAGTTTTGTGCTTAGTGTTAAGTATGGATCTATTTTCATTTTTTTACATGCAGCCATACAGTTTGACCAGTACCATTTGTTAAAGATGCTATCTTTTATCCAGTGTGTATTTAGGCTTCTTTTTCATAGAAACAGATATCCATAGGAATATGAACTACTTATGTCTGGGTCATCAATTTGATACCAAAGATAAATGTGTCTGGTTTTCCTTCAACATCATACTGTTTTTATTACTATATCTCTGTAGTATGCAATTTGAGATGGAGAGTGTGATGCCTCTAACAGTTCTGTTATTATTCAAGAGTGTTTTAACTATCCTGGGTTTTGTGTTTCCATATGCACCTGAAAATTGTCCTTCAAGATCCATGGTGATGGATTTTGGAATTCTGTTGGGTATTTCATTTAATCTACAGGTTGCTTTTGGTAGGGTGGCCATTTTTACTATGTAATTCTACCAATTCTACATGGAAGATCTTTCCATCTACTGATATCTTCTTTTCTGTCTTTCTTCAATGCTTAACATTTTTTATCATACAAGTCTTTCACTTGCTTGGTTAGAATTACCATAAGATATTTTATATAATTTGAGGCTACCATGAAAGGTGTTGTTTCCATGATTTCTTTCTCAGCCCATTTGTATTTGTAAATAGGATGACTGATAATTTTTGTGAGTTAATTTTGGATCCACCTACTTTACTGAAAGGAAACTCTGTGTTTCCTGGTTATACTTTTAGGTTCACTTATGTGTACAATCATATTATCATCAAAAAGTGTTTTGACTTCATCCCTTCATATTTTATCTTTATCTGTACATTTTATGCTTTATTATGAGCTGTGGGAAATTTCTTTTCTGGTCCAGTCTGTTTTGTGTTCTGTATGCCTTTGTACCTTGATAGCCCTCTGTTTTTTTAGGTTAAGGAAATTTTCTTCTATGATTTTGTTGAAAATGTTTTCTGTGCCATTGACCTGGATGTCTTTTGCTTCTCTTGTTATTATTCTTCAATTTGATTTTTTCACAGGTATTTTGTGCCTGAATTTTATTAGGTTCAACATTTTCTTTGTCCTAGGTATCCATTTCTTATATCTTGTCTTCAATGCCTGAGATTCTCTCTTCTATCTCTTGTGTTCTGTTGGTGATTTTTATCTCTGAGGTTGTTGTTCAAGTTCCTAAATTTTTCAATTCCAGTTTTTCCTCAGTTTAGGTGTGTATTTATTCTATTTTCACTTTTATGTCTTGAAATATTTTCATTTCATTCCACTGTTTGTGTTTTCATAGATTTCTTTAATAGATTCCTCCATTTCCCCTTTCAAGAGCTTTAACATATTCATAATAGCTATTTTGAAGCCCTTGTCTTGTGCTTCTGTTATATTTCCTTTCTCAAGGCCTGTGTAGTAGGGGCAGTGGGCTCTCCTGGAGACATGCTGTCTTTGCTGTTATTTATTGTGTTTTTATGCTGGTGTCTAGGCATCTGGGTTTGGGATGATTATAATTCTAAATGCTGATATCTGGTTTTGTCTTTGTTGAGTGGGTGTTCTATTCCTTGGTTTCTGTTGCCTTCTCTGATTCTTAGGAGAGAGTAGTGGCTGAGAGTTGGGTTTGGGAATGATCCTGAAGTCCCTCCAGATGTGGTAAATAGAGGTCCTGGATAGAATGTATTTCTAGGTACTGGGAATTGACACTAAGGAATGGAATAGACTAGAAGGGGAGGTTGAAAAAGTCCAGTGGAGGGAGTAAAGTTGGATGTGTTACTAGGATCAACATAGACCCGCCCCCTTCTGTAACAAGAGTTTTCTACAGAGCCTAGGATAAAACTGGAATAGTGGAATTAGAAGACTGGCAGGAGGGTGAATATTCCCTACATGATTTCTTTGCCTTCATCCCCATTGTGTTTCCAGGGAGTGCCTTTGGGAGATGGCAGTTGAGATAAAAGGATGGTGTGGTAGAGGTAGTCTATAGGAGAAGATTTGCATGCTCCATGAAGATTGTGAGAGGGAAGAAAGGAGACCACAGCAGGTGGTCTGTTACAGAGCTGAGCTTGAGCCTAAGGGATTGGAATTGGAGGAAAGAAGGGAAAGTGAAGATCTCCTAACTGATTCCCTTGCAAGTGGGTTCCAGGGAGTTCCTAAGGGAGTTGGTAGCTGAGACAAAGTGATTTTTATTTTTCTTAGCTTTCAGGTGGAAAACAAAATCCAACCTTTATTACATTTTCTATTTATGTTAATGGGCAATATTGAATATCCTTCAAAAATGTTTCTTTTTATCTGAAGTGTTGATGATGCTCTAAATCCTTATTTTCTTTTCATTAGTAGTCATTTGCTCCTTGCTATTTTTTATTCAATAATTTTGTTCTCTTACAATTTTATACATATCTATAATGCATTGTGGCTACTCACAACCACCTTTTCTTGTCTCCCTCCTCAATTCCCCTTCTTTCCTACAGGTGACTTTCCCATGTTTGTGTTTTATGTTTTGGGGTTTTTTGTTTGTTTTGTCTTGTCTTCTTTTATGACCTACTGAATTTAATCAGGGTGAGCTCACCAATATGTACACATCTGAAGATAATAACTCTTATACCCCAAAACTTTCAATAACCAACAGTTCAGTGGAGGGGAGGTAGGGAAGAGCTACATGAGTCCTTCCTGTTCCCATGACCAGCAGTTGACAGGTCTAGTCTTCTATAGGCCCAGAGTAGGCAAACTCAGCTGCTGTATATCCATGATTGCAATGATTAAGCTGAACCCAGATAATAACATTTCATCATTCTTCTCTTTGTCTTCTAGTTATTACATTTTGTCTGTCTCTTCTTCTACAACATTGCCTGAATTTAGGGTAGTTTAAGTACATTGATTAATGAATTTCTCTTAGATGTTTAGGAATCAATTTGACACCACATCATCAATTTAGCTAAACAACAGTAGTAAGTTACCCATAGTAGTAAGTTACCTGACCTCCCCAACCATAAGTTTTTGGCCAAATTTACAGTATCAGGCTTGAAATCCCTCCTATAGAGCAGGCCTTGAATCCAATTGTAATTGTCACTTCAGTTCACTCCCTTCAGATAACTTCAATACTTTCACCTACTTCATTATGTCTTCTTTTTATCTGAGTCCAACTATTGCCATCTGCACGCACATGGGTGTGAGGCAATCCACCCACTGTGGAATGGGCAACCTGCTAACAGCCACACCCTATAGAAAAGTGATTCCCCCTCCCCTGAGCAACCATCAATTGCTAATAAGTTTCTCAGTGGTGGGGATTCATGAATTGGAATGTTGACTGGCTTGACCCTGTGCAGTTCTCCTGCTGGTATTAATAGCCACTGTAATTCATGAGTGCAGCAGCCATGTTGTGCCCAGAATATAGTATATTGCAGCACTCCTCCTCATCCTTCAGCTCTTACATCCATTCTTTCTTCTTCTACCATTCCACTAAGTTCCCTAGCCCTCAAGAACATTGCTATAAATGATTTATTTCGGGTTGATCACTAAACAGTCACTAATTCTCAGTACTCTTGCCAGTCAAAAACCTAATTGACTGTTGCCCACTATAAAAAGATACTTCTCTAATAAAGCAGCACTAATCTATGATTATAAATGTAAAAATATTTAGAAAGCAGTTTACATAATTCCACTTAACAAAACATTGGTAATAATTTGCCTATGATCTATGACGTCAACAGCCATGGCCTTTTGACCAAATTTACAGTACCAGAGATTGTATTCTCTCCTGTGGTACAGGCTTCAAATACAATAAGGAAATGATGGTTATCCCCATAAATAGTCCTGTTACTATTGCACAGGTAGGTACATCTTGCTTATTGAGACATACAGAGTCTACTGTTGGGTAAGTCCATTGATGACTTTTATACCTAGGGACTTTCATAGAAATTCCATCACTGTGAAAGCTATCTAGGTGGGAGAAAGTTTCCAGGTCAGTCCCAGTTTGATTTCTCTTTACTCTTCAATCAAGATGTTTTATGTCACTCACAATAGGTTCCTAACCTCTGGCTATTACTTTTAAATTTTAATAAACTTGGGCTTGAAAGATGATGTATCTATTAAAGCACCTGCTGTTCTTCCAGAGGACGTGTTTTGATTCCTAGCACCCACATGATAGCTCAAAACTCTACTTTAAGGAGATCTGATGCTTCTACAGTCACCAGGCATACACATGGTTTACATATATATACAGGCAGGAAAATACTCATGAACATAACATAAAAAATATTTTTTAAGTTTTAATAAACTTTATTCTCTTAATCACTTTCTTCTTATTGAAAATCTATGTGTCAAATGAACAGAATAAGGAAGTCACCATACTTTTATTTTCTCTAACACAGGTTTCCCCCTACTATCTAACATCTTGACTTAGTATGGTATATTTGGTAGACCTGAACAACTGTGGACAGATTATCATTAGTTAAAAATTCAAATTTATAATAGTGGTCACTCATGTTGTACTACTGAGTCTTAACACCTTGTTATAATGATGAGGTGAAGATAGATTTTGCTCATTGAATTTATGTTGCTTGCCTCAAAACTGAGACCCATTAATGCAAAAGTTCATCAATGTCAAATTCATACTTTTGCATAGCTAATTATTTTGAATATATTACAGATAAGTTGTTTTTTACTCATTCAGTGCCATCCTGCTTTGGATGCTGTGTAGGGTGCACCTAAAACATTCTAGACAAAGACAAGATAAACTCAGTCATTGTGACAATGAACAAAATCAAAACACTGAAATTGCTGATACTCTTCATAGTTCTTTGGCCAGGGACTCCCTTCTGTGCTGTGGAGAGGTGTCACACATACAAACACACACACACACACACACACACACACACACACACACACACACACACACGCCTCCTCTCAAACTATGGGAATTTCTTGGTCCTTATGTCCTTCCAGAACCATCCAGTTGTCTCAGCTTTGAGAGCTATCTCCTGTGAAACTGCTAAAGTGCTTCCCAAACAGAAGAGCATTGTGTGCTACTTTTACCCTGTAGTTTTATCTTTTTCCATGATCAGACCCAAAATTCCTGATATCTATTTTGTATGTGCATAATGTCATATATCTACCATTTCATTATCATGCATAAAGCCTTCATCATCCTAAGATTTCTGTAAGCTGTACCCACTTGTCCCTCTTTCCCTCCCCCCAAGACAAAAGGTTACAGCTATTTGTTCTGCATCTGTGCCACTGTTTTCTAGAATGTAGCATAGTGAGTATCATATAAGATATGTCCATTTTAAACTTATTTTTTTCACGTGCAAAGATTGAATTTATCCATGTAACTCATTACTGTTTAAAAATTATTTTTTGAGCCGGGCGTGGTGGCGCACGCCTTTAATCCCAGCACTTGGGAGGTAGAGGCAGGCGGATCTCTGTGAGTTCGAGGCCAGCCTGGGCTACCAAGTGAGCTCCAGGAAAGGCGCAAAGCTACACAAGAGAAACCCTGTCTCGAAAAAACCAAAAAAAAAAAAAAAAAAAAATTATTTTTTGAAAACAAAATTGAATACAATCTACTTTGGTCATATCCTCCCTCCGTTCCTCCCAGATCTTGTTTAGCCAGTCAACTTTATAATCTTTCTTTGTCTCTGTCTCTCTGTTTCTCTCTTTTCAATCTTTCTCTTTTACTCTCACTCTTGCCTTCTCTTTTGTTATATTTCTCTCTATTGCTCTCAATCTCTTGCTCTCTCTTTAGCAAGAAACAAAACATAAGAAAAAAAAGTGAAAACAAAAAAGAAACACAAAAACAGAAAACCAGAACAAATAAGCAAAAGACATATGTGACAAAAAGAAAAAAAAATGCAATAAAATGGAAAACCAAACAAAAAGTCCTCTAAAATTCTGTTAAATCAGTTTTGGATTGACCAGCTACTCCTGGGCTTGGGCCTGCCCTGGAGTGTGGTTAACATACTCAGTGAGAATCCATTGGAGAAAAGTGCGTTTCCCTTTCCCAGTGGGTATCAATTGCAGATAGCTTTTGTTAAGGGTGGGACCTCATTTCCACTTCCCCCTCTCTGTGCTGGGACTCTGTCTGTCTTAAACCTGTGCAGGTTTTGAGTGTGCTGCCCCAGTCTCTGAGAGTGCATATGTGGATCAGTCTTGCTGTGTCTGAAAGATATTGTTTCCTTGCATTGTTTCCTTCCTCATCCATCACTTCTTGGTCATAAAATCTTTCTGACTCCTCTTCTGCTTAGATCCCCGAACCTTAAACAAGAGGAGTTTGATGAAGACATCTCATTGAGTGTACCAAAGTTATAACTCTCTGCATATTGTCCAGCTGTTGGTCTTTGCATTATTTCCCACCTACTGCAAGACGAAACTTCTCTGATGAGGGTTGAGCTGGGCACTGATCTATGGGTATAGCAGTATGTTATTAGTCATTTTATTACTATACTCTTTTCACAGAACAGTAATACTGGGTTTCTCCTGGGGCACATGACTTATCTGATCTCAGGTTCTGGCCACTTTAGGAGTGTCAGGTATGGTTTCTGTCTCATGGGGTAGGTCTTAAATTGAATCAAAATTGGTTGGTCACTGCACTAATATTTGTGTCACTGTTGCACAAGTTCTTTTACTAATTCATAATATTTCATTGAATGAGTGAACCAGAGTTCGATTCTTCATTTACCTCTTAAAGGGCATTTTGATTGCTTCCAATTTTTAGCAACTGGGAATAAAGAAGTTATTTGCATTTGTGTTGTGTATACATTTCAATATATAAGTACTTTATAACTCATTTGAAGTACATATGGAATCATAACTACAGAAAGAAATTATGGTAAGTCCACATCTAGCACTGTTAGAGAATGCCAAACTGTCTTCCATAGTGTCTGAATCATTCTATATTGCTGCCAACAAAAAATAACAGTCATATTGTCCTCATCTTTTGATCATTTAGTGTTGTCAATGTTTTGGATTTCAGTTATTCTGATAATTGATTGATGGCTTGTTGTTTTGATTCACAATATTCTAATGTCACACTATTGAGCTAATTTTCATCTTTATTTACTGTAGAGTGTCAAGGCTATGCCCAGCTCCACCTTACTCTACATCATGTGAAACAATAGCTTTTAAGCTGAATATTGCCCTGAGTAACTCCATTTAACCATGCAGCCGTTTGTTAAATTTTTTTTTTTTTTTTTTTTTTTTTTTTTTTTTTTTTTTTGGTTTTTCGAGACAGGGTTTCTCTGTGTAGCTTTGCGCCTTTCCTGGAACTCACTTTGGAGATCAGGCTGGCCTCGAACTCACAGAGATCCGCCTGCCTCTGCCTCCCGAGTGCTGGGATTAAAGGCGTGCGCCACCACCGCCCGACCCCGTTTGTTAAATTTTGAGTGCACATGGTGAGTCAGAATAACTGTGTACATTTGTGCAAATAAACTATCATTACCAACTCAGTATGAATCACAAGGAACAAAATTACAAACAGCTTAATTATACAAGTAAAGAAAATAACACCTATTAAATTATCAGGGTGGAGCAGGAACCCCAGGGCACAAGGGCACATCAAGACTATATCATAAAATGCAGGCCTGTTATTGAACACACCAGACCAAAGGAGGTGGCATCTCTTTCATCTGGATCATATAAAAGGTAGAGGATTTAACACAAAGGGGCAGCAGTGCCTGTCACACTTTCATCTACAAACCTTGAGCATGCTTCACAAGACACACAGGCTGTTGATTCCCTATTGTCCCTGGAGCCTCAGTTCAGCAAAATTTCCACTACATGACATGGCCTACTCATTTTGCAATTTTACCTGACCCAGACTTGCACATTGCCTTGATTTATCTTGAATCCAGCCTGTCTTGAAGTAGCTCGGCATCTCCAATAGTTCCATAAAATCTTCTCTAACCATTTGTAGTAACACTTTTTGCTTTAATATCAATTAAATAATTAGTAATTAAAATACCTTCAGGATAAACAACGTGATCTTAAGTCAAGTATATATATATGCTTGAGGGGGCAGAAGATAGAAGAGGGAAAAACAGACAGAATGACTTTAACAAAAGGTGTGAATATATTTACTCATTTACACTCTTGTCTTTTGATTTCTCCTTCACAGAAAAATTCACAGTGACTGGATTGACTAGGCCAGTCTTGACTCCCTTGGGTGGAACTCTTGAACTCAGTTGTCAGTTGTCTCCACCACAACAAGCACAGCACATGGAGATACGCTGGTTCAGGAACCATTATACGCAGCCAGTGTACCTGTACAGGGATGGTAAAGACCTGCATGGAGAAACTATCTCCAAGTATGTGGAGAGGACAGAACTCCTGAAAGATGCCATTGGAGAAGGGAAAGTGACCCTCAGGATCTTTAATGTGACTGCTGATGACGATGGACCATACCACTGCATCTTCAAAGATGGTGAATTCTATGAAGAGCACATCACAGAGGTCAAGGTCACAGGTAGGCATGGATTCCTGAGACTGCTGTGTGCCCATGATTCAAAGTCTATGAGGGTTTAGTGGTTGGAAAATTATCAGTGTTTGACTCTTTTTGCATGGTTTGACTAGCAAGATGAATTCTATACTATTAGTTTTGAATTGAATGTCATGGAAGATCAAAAATGAAAATAACTACAGTGCAGAAAGTAGTTCTATCAGTAAACACTTTCTTATTATTCCTCCATACATTGTTATATTTCTAACATACAATCAAATTCCTTTTAGGTTGTTTTATTATCCTTTCAAATATCTCTAACAACACTTTAGTAATTTTCTAAATGAACTGAATTTTTAAAATATGTTTCTTACTAAAAAGTTGGGGGGGGGGTAAGGAGGTAGAAAAGATATGGGAGGAGTTGCAGGGGAAAACAAGATCAAAAATATTCTATGAAAAATGTTTAATAAAAGAAAGAAAAATATTCTTTTTACTAATAATACTTATTTCCATTTCTTTCAAGATCAATTTACTGACTACCTAGTACTTGATTAATTTTCCTAAATATTTTTCAAAAGATTTTAACTACAATCATCACTATCCTCATATATAATATATGAAATAGAGGCAGCTATATGGCATTTATGCTACTTTCCTTACTCTGAATTATTCTGGATGAAAAAATTAGGAGGGAAGGTTAAGAATTTAAAACGAACTGAATAAATCCACAAATGTGTGCACATACATGTAGGACTCTAGACTCAGATGATTAATGTTCATTGGATGTCATATGAAACTCACCTCTGTAGTGTAGAGCAAAATTACACAATTGTAGCTCATTGCGACATTTCATGGTCTAATGGGACAAAAAGCCAATCATCGCTATTTTTAGTAGTCTTATGGGGCTAACAGCAACTGTGTTAGCACAGATATGTAGTGTTACCATTATTCCAGGAACATTTTACTAGACAGAGAAGCTTTGGTACAGTGTTTTAAATTTCTATTCATTTTCTTTTTAACTATACATTAGGCAAGTTTTATGTCTCAGAAAATGTGCTGAAAATTTTCAGACATATTCATTTCCTCTAAATTTATTAAATTTCAGACATATTTATTTCCTCTAAATTTTCACACTATTAATGTATTACCTGATTTATATTAAATACATTTTGAATATAAATTTTATTGATTGTTTGGGAATTTTACATCGTTCACCCCAATCCCACTCACCTCCCAGTCACTCTGTGTCAGCCCTTCACCCTTGTAGTGCCCCCCTCCCAAAGGAAAATTAGAAAACAAAAAGAATAAAAAGAACTAAAACGTTAATTGAGAAACTAATAACAAGAAAAGCCAAACAAGACCATACAAATAAACAAATAAACATACAGATACTTTGCTCCTCCGTCTTTCCCACTCCCATTATCCCTTCATTGGTTTTAGTGGCAATAGGAGCTACCTTGTCCCACATAATATATTCTTTTCTCCAAATAGCTTTACTTGCACATGTTCACAAATTATAAAATTACCTATTCTAGAAATACACAAATATTCAAGTAGAGTTCCACAGTTATGCTTATAATGAAATTCATTTTTATAATCTATTTACAGTGGATCAAAAGTAACTAGTGACTAGGTCTTGGAGCCTATCCTGGAACTCACTCCGTACATCAGTCTGGCCTCAAACTCACAGAGATCTGCTTGCCTCTGACTCCCAAGTGCTGGGAATAAAGACAAGTGCCACCACCGCCTGGTCAAATTATAATTTATAAATTCTATGAGGGTCAACGTCTTGATTTCTGTTCACAATAATCCAAAGATGTAGGTTAATTTCTTAGACTTGGTAAATAAACTACAAACATGTTTAAAATAAATGAATAAACAAATAAAACGGGCCTTTTGTGATATGACTTAGTTTGGACAGGTTGCTGACTGTGAACTATAGCCTTTCCATCTGTCTCTTGTCATTTTCATGAGATTCTTACGGCAACCAAGCCTATAGAGTTTTGATTATTAATGTATCTTTTGAAACAGGGATTAAAACTGAAAAGAGCTTTTATTTTTCTGTCATTTCCTCTTCCATTTGTACCTAACAATATTGTTTTCCTCTTTTGTTGTCAACCAGTCTCAAGCTCAGACATACAGATTCTTATGCATTCCCCTAATATCAAAGGTGTGATGTTGGAATGTCAGTCGGGAGGTTGGTTCCCACAGCCTCATATGGAATGGAGAGACAGCAAAGGAGAGATCATTCCAGCAACATCAAAATCCCATTCACGGGATGGAAACAAATTGTTCAACATGACAATGACCCTTTTTATTAAAGCCCATTCCCACAGAAATGTCACTTGCTATCTTCAAAACCATCTAACTCACCAAGAAGAAAGTATAAGTATTGTCCTATCAGGTAAATGTGTGTTTGTTCTTCGGTAAGAGCCATTGTCACACATACTTATGTAGCATGAATTTTAAAACAGCTTATTAATAAAAACAAACCTGATGCCAGTTATTGGGATGAATGCTGGAAGATCAGAGAAGGAGAACAAGCCACAGCTTCCTCACCTCACCAATTCCTCAGCTGATCCTGTTTCCACAGACTGGAAACCTCTGAGTCCTCATCCAGAGTGGGTCTCAGCTGAACTGTTGCTCAAAAGCCTAAAAGCTTAACCAGCCTAGTTCCTGGCTTTCATACCTTATATACCTTTCTGCCATCACTTCCTGGGATTAAAGGCTCTTGTTACCACGCCTGGCTGGTTCCAGTGTGGCCTTGAATTTACAGAGATCCAGGTGGATCTCTGCCTCTGGAATGCTAGGATTAAAGGTGTATGTGCCACCATTTTCTGGCCTCTATATCTAGTGGATGTTCTGTTCTCTGATCTCAAATAAGTTTATTGGGGTGCACAATATATCAACCACATTTCCCCTTTTTATTGTCTAAAATAATAAAAGAAGGTTACAGTCAAGATTTACATTAACAATGTCTAGTCCATTAACATTTGACAGATTCAGACAAAAAACTCCATTATATATATATATATATATATGTATATATAAAACAATATCCAGTCCAGTAACATTTGACAAAAAATTTTCATTACTTATCCTATGTAAAACAAGTAGTTCCTTTTTAAAAGTAGATTCAATAATGTCCCTTTTTATCTTATCATATCCATATTCTCTTTTTTCTTTTCATGTTAGATTCAATAATCTTCCTTTTGTCATTTTTATATCCTCCCCTTTTTCTTTTTAGAGTAGATTCAATGATCTACCCATTTATCCTATTATTTCTTTATCTTTTTTCTCATAGTAGATTCAGTGATCTACCTCATACTTATTCACTTCTTCCTTGACTTGGTTCTCAAGGCCTTACTTTCCTTTGGCCTTGCTCATTACTTGGGTTGTCTCTCTTATTTTCTTTGACGTATTATTTTCTCACTCTATAGTCTTAACTATTGTAGTTAGCTTTTCTGTCACTGTGATAAAACATCATGTTCATAAGCAAGTTGGGGTGAGGGAAGAGTCCATTTGGATTACACTTCTTCATCTTAGTTCATCATCAAGGGAAGACAGAGCAGGAGTTCAAAGTAGGAACTTGGAGGCAGGAACTGAAGTAGAGACCACAGAGGAACACTGTTCACTGGCTTGTTCACAATGGCTTTCTCTTCTTTCCTATTAAACCCAGAAACACCACCCGCCTCCAGGGGCCTGGGTCCTATGACATCAATCATCAATCAAGAAAATGCCCACACTCATGGCCACAGGCCAGACAGATGGAAGCCCTGCTCTATTCAGTGCACTCATCTCATGGTACTTCAGACATGAGTACTGCAGCACTGAGTTGAATTGACTTTATAATTCCTTGGAAGCCTGCATCTGAGCATTGGGGAAGATTTAGCTCTGCATTGGGGAAGATTTAGCTCTGCCTCTTCCTTTTCACCTAGGAAGCTTATGAGGCAGGATGGATGGGAAAAAATGGGAGAAGTGGCCTCCACATACATTTTCATCAGCCTCACTCTAAATCATGTCCAATTTATTTTGACTCTGGACGTGGCCTGCTCTTTACCCAACCCATCACAACTGCTCTCTATACTTGCCTAGACCTAATATTCCAAGGTAGTAGACTCTTAAATTGTAACAAGCTTGAGATGAATCACTATTCTTAACTAGGTATGTACAAGCCGAGTTTTCTTAGTGATAAGATTTGTCACTCACGTTACAGGTGAACTGTTTTCATGGAGAAGTAGTTGGATTCAGATTCTGAGTATAATAGCATTTGTGCTGGTACCCTTCCTCTTGACTTCCTGTGTTCAGCAACATCTCACATGTGGTAAGTAGGTTTGAGTGGTGTGTAACAAAAGTGGAAGAAGAGGACATAGCTAAAGCTATCCAATCATTGTTTCCCAAGCCAGTATACCCAGGAAGTACATAACTCTTGGGTCACATGTTATATAGGACCCACTTTTCAGTCACACATTCTCTGCTTTTGCTGGTGGAGTTTCTCACAATACTGTTTACAAAAGCTGGTGCTGCCTTTAATTTAATCAAGTTGAAACCCCTTTTACCTGTGGTGACTGACATCCAAGTTGACTAGGGAGCTGTAAGATGTAACTTAGGTATGTTATTACCCATGCTGAAGTGAGCCATTCATAGTATAGCTATCTATCTTTGAATCATTGAATGGTTGCCCAGCATGTATAGTGGGCAATTTGAGGCTGATCATTCTGAAGATAAGGCATCTATTTACGTCAGTATCAATATCAATACCTTTTCCTATATGATACAGGATGATTAGCCTCTTTTCTGTAATGACAGTTGCATACTCATAGTGATTATTATAAATCATGCAAACCAATGCTGAGATATCTGAGAGTAGAGCATCCTTTAGGAAGGATGTTCTTAGTGTTGGCATCTTCCTTTACATGGCATCAGGTAGAATGCCTCATTGATGAATGGGGTCTGCTTCATGTGAGTATGGAGATGCTCCCCAGATGCCTGGTGGACTATATATTGCAATCTCTGAAAGCAACTCATACTTCTTTCATAAGAAAGCTCTCTCAGGAGACACTTTGCTGTGGGTGATACAACATGACACTGAGGCTCATCTGCCCGGAAAGAATTTTGTCACATGAGTGAGGGATGAATATATTGAAAGACATAAGGATGTCGCTATTCTCCACACAGTCTCAGATTTGACAAGAAAAGAGAAACAAAGGCAGGATGAGAAGATGTCAATGTGCAATGTCAGTGTTACAGGTAGAAGGAGGTAATGGGTTAGATCTTTGCTAAGGAGCCCTCCCTTGGAACAAAAAACAAAAAAAAAACAAAAAAAAAAACTTAGAAGCTACTGTAAGAAATCAAGTGATGAGGAGAAAGAATTTGAGATAATGATGATAGAATATACCCATCAAGTTTGATTTTCAATATCAGGAGAGAAAGTCAATGAATGGCTCAATCTGAATGGCTTAAAATTGGGAAGATTTTAAAACAAAAAATGAATTTCTCTAGATTGTGAAGCTGTGGAATATGGCAGCAAATGGGACCAACGTAGGTATCACAGAACTAGAGAAACAGTAAAGTAACTATTCATCCTACATAACCTGAAGCAATACAAGGATATCAGTCTGGATGAACTGACTCACAGAAGACATTGGGAACACTTAACTGTCTCAAGCCAAGATTACCAAAAGTGTCAGGGATTTGAAGACAATAGAAGAAGGATAGGCATCACCAAATTAATTTTGTATATAGGAGGTGGTATCAGTGCTCAGTTTACCAGGCTGGTTACAATCTGTTTGTAGAAAATTCAAAGAAAAAGTTAACTCAGCTCCTGGTATGGAACTTAAAAATCTTTGCTGAGCCCCATGGTGGGATGTGATCTCTGTGAGGCAGAAGAGGCTTTGACAGATCTGAATTTAAATTGATAATTAAATTGGGTTGCTAAAGGGCTAATGCAATGAATATATGATAAACAGGGGAAGTTGTAGACAAAAGGGTCTGCTAGGTTCAATCAAAGGAAAATTTGATAACCAGAATGCTAGGGGAAATTTTCATCAAACTATCAAATGATATATACCAGTGAGCTTCTAGAAGCCTTTAGGCCCTAAGAAACAGTTCATTGAAGGCATAAATTATAAAAAAGCCTAAGAATACTATTGATCTTGTCACAGATATGGGCAATTATTCTCTGCCAGAATATATGATGTATGTTTCTCTCATGAAATAAGTAAACCACAAGGGAAGATTTTAATCTATAGTTTTTTAATATCCAGACATGGCTGATGAAAAAACAGGGCTGTGGTGCTGGCTCAGAGCTGGTCAAAACCAGGGAGCCAGCTGCAGCAGTAGGCACAGAAAACTATTACCCTCTTCCTCCTTAACCCTGAACTATGATGAGTAGTACAAATAGTACAGTTTGGGGACCATCAAATGTAGAAAGATCCACAGGACCTGTTCAATAGCAGCATCCCAAGAAGTGGAGGCCAGATGCATTATGAAATATGATTGGATTGTAGTGGGCTAGATGGGTAGTCCCTCCTCTACATTCACTTTGTACCAGTGTTGCTTTTTATAATGAAATAATTAATACAAATGATGGGGTCTTTTTATGCACTATTCATCCCAGCTCATGTTTCTCTGTTAGTGTTCTTTTACCTCTCTAGAACCAATTGACTCTTGCTTGAAGTAAACAGTAATGAGCCTTTAAAGACCTTGTCTACCTTCTGTAAAAGAGATTTCACTGGGTAAGGCTACCTCATAAGTATCTTAAAAAATGGGAATAGCATTTGTGAAAACAACAGTTAAGGAGATTTTTGCAAGCCCCCATGTGTGAGTAAAAAAAAACAACAAAAAAGACACTGATAGGAGCCAAAAGGATATTAGATGAAATTCTCATTGTCGTGGGAGTACTAAGTCTTTAGAAAGCCCCTGAAGCCAAAGAAGCCCTAAGTCCTCACAAACCACAAGGGCAATTTCGACTGCTGTTGGTTGTGACAAAACTAAATGATAGCACCTGTTGCTAAAAACACTGCACCTTTTCATTACATAGCATAAATATCAAGAGAGGGCAGAGCCTAACTGCTAGCTTTCATAGCACCAAACGATGCTATGTAGAATAGTATTGTTTTCATAAGCAGTCATGGAATTCCCTCCAAATTGCAATCTAAACACAAGTGTTTCTACCCATAGAGTACTTCTGCTACTAGAATGTAGATGGAAAGTTTTCTTTTGCAGTCTCTGTGGAGACTTGTAACTGGCCAAGCTCCTGGGAATCAGTGGCTTTTGCTATAATATAGTGACTCAAATCTCAGCCATAAAGAAATAGTAATAAACATTTAACAACTCTCTCCAAAGATCAGAAAATGCCATAAGAGTGATTTAAAAGAATATAAAAGCTGGAGGAAGGGGGTAGAGTGTTGTGTAGCTCTTTCCTTTAACTAGAAAAAATTCTTCTTAGAGAGTGAAGGAAGACTCATACACTTAAGAAGCCAAGGAAACTTAAAGGGATTAGAAAGCTCACACAACTTACAAATATCATGATTCACAACCTCAATATTGCTTACAAAATCAGTAAACAACTTCTAAGGAGAAAATCTTTTCAGTGGAAGTTGTCTGTAAGAAGCAATTTTCATGGCTCACCATTCATACTGGGAATGATCCTTTAGTTATACAGTTACCCTTGGGTCAGCCATGGTCCTGCAAGTAATCCCAGGAAACTCACTGGTCCACCAAACTGGACTTCGTGAAATACTTTCTTTGTTCTGTTGTAGATGTCATATCTGGGATTGTTATTTGTTGGCTTCTCCCCATGACAATGTATACAGCAAGATACCTTGGAGACCTCAAAACAGAACTCTGATAGGCCCCAGTATTACCTGTACTGGGTGTATACTCTCAAAGACTCTAAGTCACCATACAACTGAGATAATTATACAGCATGATTTATTATAGCACTTCTCACGATAGCCAAGTATGAGATCAGTATTGATGTATGTGAACAAATGAATAGATAAAAATATTTGAGAATGTGGTATGCATGCATAGTGGAGTTTTATTCAAGTATAAAGAATAGAATTGTCATTGGTAGGGCATAAAGTGAATGCACCAGAAAACTGATATTTTTAACTAATATAACTCAGAAATACAAATAACACAATTTTCTTCCTTTGGGGATTATAGTTTACATAGACACAAGAAACTCTTAAATATGTGTGAGGCGATTGTAAAAGCAAGATTGTTTGGGGGATGAGGGATAATAAATTGAGGGGAGACAAAAGATTTGGGGGGATAATATTTCCAATGGTTATGATATATCTGAAAAAAATATTTTAAAAAAATTCATCACTAATTCTGATGAACATGCACCAATAAAAGTCAAAGTTCTCAAACTCATATCCATTTTCTGCCATAGCTCTAAATCTCAGAAGTACAACCAGTCCCTCTAGATCTCCTCCAACGGATGCAGTATGTCCATCAAGTAAGGATTTGGCTATGAATGTTTCTGTATTTCTCTGAAGTATCTTATTTTCCTCTGTTACATTTCTGGCTGCCCTTCTGAACACTGCTCTCTGAATGAAACAGCTGCCATTTCCAACCTCTTTTGTTGGTTCATAGGGAGGGCCCACTATTGGAGAAATTATTTTGGCCACTCCACATAGTTAAAAGGATATTTATTTAATGGCGTAACTCACAAATTAAGTGAAAGGTAGGTCGCAGGGTCTGGGGAAGGTGTATCGCAGTCCAGCAGTGTTCTCTGGACCTCTGTACAATTCACATTTCACCGTTCAGTGTCCCGGCACAGAAAGAGCGCACAGAGAGAGCGCTGGCCCATCCAGCTCTCGGGTCTCCAGGCGCCTCCCCTGGCCCCGCCTCGTAGGCATGACAGTTGCCAGAGTCTCAATGGGGGTTGGAACTTCCAGATCCAAGCTGGAATGGCTACCCACTACAGCCCACTCATCAGAAAGCCACAAAATCAAAACTCTCTCTCTCTGCTAGATATCCTGTAGAAATCAATTGTCTCAGAAGTTTTGTTTTTATTGACATGATCCAAGATTTTTACATCTTTATTTGCAAATAAGATGTTGGGGAGAATGGAGGAAATATTTTAAAACCTCAAAGCCTTCACCCAGTGAAACACCTCCTCTAACCAGACCATACCTCTTAATCCATCCTGAAAATTCCAACAACTGAGGCCAACTATAGATGAGCCTCTGGGGGCCATTCTCATTCAAATCACCACAGTGCCTATAACTCTCTAGCAGAAGAATGGAAACTATTCATAGTTGTAAATTCTCACATTGTGGAAATTAAGATCTCTCTGGCAATTAAGAAGTCTTCAGACCTGTCCTCCTTTTAGCCTCTTTCAACCCCCCCCCAAAATGATAATAATAAATATATACCTCTGTCTCTTGTTCTTAATTAATGCCTACTTATGACAAGTGAGATGGAGTAAACTTTCCCCTGGGCCTACTTAGTCTTAATCCCAAACCTGTCCCACCTCAAAAACAGCTATCTCCTTTACTCCTGTCCTATTATATTCTAATCCTAAATCTTTCTTCTTCTATGAACACAAGAAGAAAGATTTTTTTAAAAGCCCTTACATGTGTACCCTGATATTACCCTCTCTATTGATTTCCAAATCACCTTGGAAGTAGTCACTTTAGAAATGGAAGGGGGAAATGATGTAATTATATTATAATTTTAAAAATTAAAAGAAAAACTTTTAAAATACAACTTTAAAATAACACACACACACACACACACACACACACAATAGCTCTTGCTTTCTGGATGTATTTTTTCCAATGTAAAGTGCCTCTACACAAATATCTAGTAATTATAACATTTTCTTTTTCTTTAGGTAGCTGCTCTGTGATAAATAGTCCTTGGAAAAGGGGTGTAATTGTTTTCATGATTTCAATGATTGCAATTATAGGAGTCATTCTCATTTTGCATCAAAAACCAAGAGGTATGTGAAAGCCAGATGCTGGGGACATCCTGTAGAAGTCTTCTCCCACCTTCCGAACTGCCCAGTAAGACATTTAGCAACAAAAGAGTGATTGTTGACTGAAATGTAATACAGGGTCAATATGCCATAAGAACACATTCCACAATGTCTAGATTACAGAGTCCTGAATTTTTTAAGCTTAATAGTAGATGCAGCTTGTTATTTTGCTCCATAAGAAACAATTTCTTCCAAATTCATAATGGTTTATTTTTTTGGACAAATTCAGCATTTCCCAGTAAATTGTCCTAATTGCTTTATACTTTTGGCACAAAGGAAATAATAATTAAGTATCCTAAACTTCTTATCAATTTAAATTTTATTTATGTGTATGGGTATTTTGCCTTTATGCCTAGTGCCTGTGGAAGCCAGAAAATGGTGTTATATTCCCCAAATGGTTAGTAGCCAGCAGGTGGGTGCTGGGATTTGAACCCAGGTCCTCTGAATGAGCAGTCAGTGCTCTTAACTGCTGAGCCATCTCACTAGCTCAATTGTCTTAAACTTTTGAGTCTAGATCAAACATGTTAAAAAAAACCATGTATTGAAGTAAAAGGAGCTTCTGAGGCTCCAACTCTAGCTGAGAAGCTATTAGCAGTTAAAGGATGCTCGGAAGGGTAAGTCAGTTTTCTTTGGAAGTGTGGCCATTTGTAGGTTGCCTATTCCTCAGTGTATGACCCCACAACTTGCATATGGGCAACACCCATTAAAGTCATTGGTTTACCAAAAAATAAAAAGAGGATATGAAGTTTGGAGGGAGATGTGTTGGAGAGCTCAGAGGATTTTAGAGTGAGAGAGTGAAGGGGGCTGGATATGATTATGATACATTGTATTAAATGTCAACTTTTCTAAAGCCATAGAGTAAACGAAAGGCTTGGTATGGGTGGGTGTGAAGGCTAAGAGGAGCTGAGAATAGTTGGGGGAGGGAAAACCACAATCAGAACTTATTGTAAGAAAAAAGTTTACTTTTAGTTAAAAAATGAACTTTTCAAAGAATAAATTTAAAATGAAATAAATATTCACAAAATTAGTTTAAATAATAATTGTCAAAGTGAAATGCTATACTTATATTCTGAATTTAAAAAAAAAACATGTCCATTGTGAAAAGATACTTTTAAATTTAAATATTTATTTTAGAGATAGATGCACTGAAAATACACACTCCTCAAAATTAGCTACTTTTACAATGAATTTTAATTTTATAGTAGTCATAGATGTCTTAGTTTAGGTTCCTACTGCTGTGAAGAGACACCATGGCCACAGAAACTCTTATGAAGGAAAATATTTAGTTAGGTGGCTTACAGTTCAGAGGTTCAGTCCATTATCATCATGGTGGGACATGGCAGTATGCAGGCAGACATGGTGCTGGAGAGGTAGCTGAGTATCCTATACCTTGACTTGCAGGCAACAGGAAGTGGTCTCTCTCACTGTGCATGGTTTGAGCATATATAAGACCTCAAAGCCCACCTCCAAAGTGACAGGCTTCCTCCAACAAGACCACACCTACTCCAACAAGACCACACCTCCTAATAGTGCCACTTCCTTTTGGGGGCCATTTTCTTTCAAGCCACCACAATAGACAACTTAAGTTATTCTTTCTTTTTAATAGAGGGTAAAATTAAAATGGAAATTATAAAAATAAGGGAACATATTTGAAATGGGTTGTCATCCCTTTTATCTTCAAGGTTCTTTTGGAAATTATTACACAAGACACAAAACAATGAGATAAAGTGATCCTTTATACTGCAGCAATTCTTAACCATCATAAAACACATATTTCTGGTAGTCCTAGAAACTGAAACAATGCGCAGTGGCAAAATTACAATTATAAAGCAGCAACAAAAATAAATTTGTGGTTTTGGGTTCCTAAGACAATTGGAAATATGTGTTTGCTGATGGTTGTGACCCAGAGGTTGGGAATTGCTGCAGTATAGTAAGCCAGAACTATAACCCCAAATCATAATGCAGAATCACAAGGCTGGATTGCACTCTTTAAAGGAGTTTTCATTCATTTTCTCCTGTAAAATGAACATACCAATAGCCTTAAAACAAATGAGAGTAAATTGCAAATTGGGTAAAATGTTATCTGCATAAATGAGTTTTAGGGCCTTATATTCAGAAGAACAGTCTAGTCATAAAAAGACACTGCGTGATTCCACTATCATGAGGTCCAGACATTATATACAAAAAGTAGAATGGAGGTTTATAGAAGAAAGAAGTAGGAGAGGAGATGGAATTATTGTTTGATGGATACAGAACTTCAAATTCATTTTTAATAAAAGCATTTACAGAGATGAATGAAAGGTGTACAATATAAATATATTTAATTTTACCAAACTATAAAATAGAAAATGGCTAGTGGTAAATGTAATATCTAGTACCTTTGCCATAATAAAAATAATATCTTTCTGTCTTATAAAAGACACCGTTACAAACAATAAAACTCAAGTCATAGACTTGATAAGCATGTTGACAAATGAACCAAATGTAGAATATTTTATTTCTTCTTGCACAAGACAGTTGGGACAAAGCTTCACTTCCTTCTCATGCTATTTTGACTTCTGTGTGTAGAATCATAGATCATGACAGTTTAAGATGAGGCCTAAAGAATAAAAGTGTGGACTGTGCTTCTGTTCACTATTGGTCATGATTCTTCTGTAAATACAGGCATACAGATACCTCTTCTAAAGCATGCTTTCCATTCTACTGAGCATATGTTCAAAACTGGGTTTCTGTATTACATGGTAATTGTATTTTTTCTTGAGAAGTTAACACACCATGCCCTCACCATTTCACATTCCCACCAACAGTGCACAAGCATTCTAATTTATTCGTGCACTTGCCAGTACTTATAATTTCATGGTCTTTATACTGCACAACACCCCCACCAGACTGTCAGCTTTACTCCAGAGGATTCCATATTTTTGTTTTATTGAAGGCTCCAACGCTGACTAAAGCAGTAGCTGGTGGTGCCCAGAGGGTATTGTTGAGATTCTGAGAATAAAAATACAAAATACGGCACCTCAACACATTGTGCATTTATAACTGAAAGAGACTCCAAATGGCATTAGTGGAAGCCTTCACATTTTCCTTCTGCCCTCCTTCTTCCTTCTCCCACTTCTTTCCAAGGCTGTCTCAAAATTAGAATTCCTCTTTTCCAAATTGGATCAGGAACCTAGTTACTTTACTCCCAAACCTGGAAACCCTGCTCTACCTTCCCCAACTTTTGTTTTTAAGAGCTGGCCTGGCAGAGATTCTCATGCCTGCCTTTGGCAATAGGTCATAAGAAGTTCATCTGGGACAAAACTTGTCCTACATCAGGGAGGAAAAAAAGAAAGAGAAGCCCTAAATATCCCAAACTGGCAGGCCATGTTGGATCTGTCATTCAGTCCAACCACATTTCCACAGAGATGCCCATGATTCATCAAATAGAAGTATAAAGATGGACAAATCACCCTGAGTTTGGGGTTTTCATTCTGAAGGGTGCTCTATCATATAGAATTTTGATGAAATACATCTGTTATTCATTTCTCCTATGAATCTGTCTCAGTTTCATTTCAGAGATAGCTACAAACCTGAGGATGACCAGGAAATTATTCCTCACCTGAAGTTTTTTGGATGATGCATTGAGTGAATCTGTGCCCTACATTGGAGGGTAATTTTTTGGGTAGATGGGAAGATACCAAACTTCCCTCTTCACAAGGATCTAAACTGTCAATAAGTGGGTCTTGAGCAGATACCCCCGGTAAGAGAAGAAATGGTACAGATGGGCATCAGGAAACATGTGTAGCAGATAGAATGTGAAGACAAAGAGGAAGATGAAGATGGAGAGAACATGCTTCTCAGGGAATACTATGCTTCAGAATTATAAAACCTCTTCTGTTTCACGGATCCTAATCATCTATGCATGCTCTGTTTCACTATACTCTATTTCCCCTAGAACTCTTAAGGAGCCTCAGCACTAAATAGAACAGATGAAAACATAATCTATACATGTGCTCTTCAGACAGACTACAAAGAGCAAGAGCCATGCTGCTTGAGGAGAATGGGTACCTGTGTTGTGGAATACAATATTTGTTTAATTGTTTAAAGATGTGTTGCATTTGTTTACATTATATAATAATTGTTTAACTATGTAAATATGTGTTGCTCTTTCACCTTGCCTGCCTGATTGCTCTAATAAAAAGCTGAAGGCCAATAGCTAGACAGCAGAGGGATAGGCTGGGCTGGCAGGCAGAGAGAATAAGTAGGAGGAGGAATCTAAACTCACGAAAGAATGAAGGACAAAGAAAGGGAGATGCCCAGTGTCAGTCAGCCAGGTAGCTTCCAGCCAGCCAGCCACAGAAGAAGCAAGAAAATAGAATGTACAGAATGAAAGGAAAAAAGCTCCAGAGGCAAAATGCAGATGAAGAGAAACAAGTTAAAATAAGTTATAAGAGGTACTGGGACAAGCCTAAACTAAGATTGCACATTCATAAATAATACATCCCTAGTTCATGATTTGGGGGCTAGCAGTCCAAGAAAATCTGCTACATACCTGTTTCCTCATAACCTCTCACAATATTGACAAAAACATGCTCATCTCTAAAATCCAGTAGGCCAAATTTCTTCTGGATTGTTCTTGTACATGTACGAGGCATGGAGCAACAGGAACCTGAAAAGCAAAGCTACCTTTCATGGGCAATCTAACCTTGCTGTTGGCTGCAACTGTCCTGACTCTTTTTCCTCTTTTCCCAGTCTCAGTTTCAGATCCACATTTTGAATTGGACACTTTATGGTTGGAAGATATTAGTGTGATCCTGTATGTGATGATAGTGTTCATCATCAAGCTGGTTTCATTTATTTACTTCAGATTGCAAGGTAAATGTGATGGAATGGTGGCAACTCAGAAGATCTGGTTCATGTGACTAATACTCAGATGTCTAGAAGGTGACCTGTCCAGTCCTTTTGTCTCAGTAACTATAAGAAAATGCAAATGAAGAACCGTGTGTTATATAAAGGCTGGTACATTATAGCCTCCTTCTTGGGACTAGTGGGGTTTTCACTGGTATGATTATTGGTGCCTTACACAACAATTCCTGCCCCAGCTCTTATTACACAATTATGATAACCCTCCAAGGTACTGTTGGGAAGGCAGTTATTTTATCCACACATCCTGGAAAGCCTCTGTTGACTGAGCTCTTTGGGAGAACTGTATGGTTTTTTAAAAACTTGATTCCTGACATTTGGGGCTGAAATTTTAAAGAATACAAACTTTCACTTAAATTTTAATAGTTTTCTCTTTTAAAACCATGTAACAGCCACTAGAGACCAGACTATCAACATTTAAAAGTTGTGCTCATGAAGACTACATCTTTGAAGCATCCTCTAACTCATGCCTAAAGCTAAAAGACTTGTCTTTATTGTGCAAACATTTTTTTTAATATGGACATGGATAAGAGTATAGAACTGATAACCCAAGAGGAAAAACTTCCATAATAGATTCTTGTGGTTTATCAATAACATACAATCCTAAAATATTCCATTAGATGTATGTACAAGAGGTTGGAGATGTGGCTTATCAGTTAAGGGCACTAGCTGCTATTTTTTAAATTATTTGTTTTGAGAATTTCATGTATGAGTACTTCATTTATGCCATTTCCTGTAGGAAGAATGTAGGTACTTGTGCTCACAGATAAGCACTTGGGGAAGCAAGAATATTAAAGACACAAGATTATCTCTTTGAGGAAGATATATATTACCTGTTTGCTACCTTGAGGCTGGGAAAGGAGGTGATTAATAATAGCCTGGAGACCTCTGTGCTATCTGTATGGCCAGGTCACACCAGCTCCCCCAGACTCTTATCTTGAACCTGTTTATCTCAGTCAGTCTATAGCTCTTTCCTCCTCCAGGCCCTTATCATGAGCTTTGTTTATTGAATCTTCTTCCTTAGTTAATGTATAGAACTTATCTTTTTTTAAAAAAATATTTTTATTTTACAATTAATTTTTTTCCTTTTATTTTATTTTACAATACTATTCAGTTCTACATATCAGCCACAGATTCCCTTGTTCTCCCCGCTCCTGCCACCCTCCCCTTCCCCCCAGACCACTCCCCATTTCCACCTCCTCCAGGGCAAAGCCTCCCTGGAGGACTGAGATCAACCTGGTAGACTCAGTCCAGGCAGGTCCAGTCCCCGCCTCCCAGACTGAGCAAAGCTTCCCTGTATAAGCCCCAGGTTTCAAACAGCCAACTCATGCACTGAGGACCCAGTACCACTGCCTAGATGCCTCCCAAACAGATCAAGCCAATCAACTGTCTCACCTATTCAGAGGGCCTGATCCAGTTGGGGGCCCCTCAGCCTTTGGTTCATAGTTCATGTGTTTCCATTTGTTGGGCTATTTGTCCCTGTGCTTTATCCAACCTTGGTTTCAACAATTCTCACTCATATAAAATTGCCATTTTTACTATGTTGGTCCTGCCTATCCATGAGTATGGGAGATCTTTCCATTTTCTGACATCTTCTTCAATTTCTTTTTTCAGGGACTTAAAGTTCTTGTCATATAGGTCCTTCACTTGCTTGGTTAGTGTTACCCCAAGGTATTTTATGTCATTTGTGGCTATTGTAAAGGGTGATGTATCTATAATTGCCTTCTCAGCTTCTTTGTCCATTGTATATAGGAGGGCTACTGATTTTTTTGAGTTGATCTTGTATCCTGCTATGTTGCTGAAGGTGTTTATAAGCTTTATCAGTTCCTGGGTGGAATCTTTGGGGTCACTCAAGTATACTATCATGTCATCCGCAAATAGGGAAAGCTTGACTTCTTCCTTTCCAATTTGTATCCCCTTAATCTCCTTATGTTGTCTTATTGCTCTGGCTAGAACTTCAAGTACTATATTGAATAAGTATGGGGAGAGCGGACAGCCTTCCCTCGTTCCTGATTTTTAGTGGAATTGCTTTGAGTTTCTCTCCATTTAATTTGATGTTGGCTGTTGGCTTGCTGTAAATTGCCTTTATTATTTTTAGGTATGTTCCTTGTATTCCTGATCGCTCCAAGACTTTTATCATGAAGGAGTGTTGGACTTTGTCAAATGTCTTTTCTGGATCTAGTGAGATGATCATGTGGTTATTTTCTTTGAGTTTGTTTATATGGTATATTACATTGACGGACTTTCGTATGTTGAACCACCCTTGCATCCCTGGCATGAAGCCTACTTGATCATGGTGGATAATTGTTTTGATGTGTTCTTGGGGTCTGTTTACCTGTATTTTATTGAGTATTTTTGCATCAATGTCCATGAGGGAAATCGTTCTGTAGTTCTCTTTCTTTGTTGCATCCTTGTTTGGTTTAGGAATCAGGGTAATTGTAGCCTCATAGAAGGAGTTTGGTAATGTTTCTTCTGTTTCTATTGTGTGGAACAATTTAGAGAGTATTGGTATTAACTCTTCTTTGAAGATCTGGTAGAATTCTGCGCTGAAACCATCTGGTCCTGGGCTTTTTTTTGGGGGGGGGGGTGGGGGACTTTTAATGACTGTTTCTCTTTCCTTAGGGGTTATTGGGCTATTTAAATAGTTTATCTGGTCTTGATTTAACTTAGGTGTGTGGTACCTTTCCAGAAAATTATCCATTTCTTTTAGGTTTTCCAGTTTTGTGGAGTAGAAGTTTTTGAAATATGACCTGATGATTCTCTGGATTTCCTCAATATCTGTTGTTATGTCCCCCTTTTCATTTCTGATTTGTTGATTTGGATTCTCTCTCTCTGTCTTTTGGTTAGTTTGGATGAGGGCTTGTCTATCTTGTTGATTTTCTCAAAGAACCAACTCTTTGTTTCATTAATTTTTTGTATTGTCTCTTTGTTTCTATTTTATTGATTTCACCTTTCACTTTGATAATTTCCTGGCGTCTATTCTTCCTGGGAGACTTTGCTTCTTCTTGTTCTAGAGCTTTCAGGTGTGCTGTTAAGTCACTAGTGTGAGATTTCTCCAACTTCTTTATGTGGGCATTTAATGCTATGAATTTCCCTCTTATATCAGCCACAGATTCTGCTGTCCTCCCTCCTCCCACCCACCAGCCTTCACACCCAATCCACGGCCCCATTCCCACCTCCTCTAAGGCAAGTTCTTCCCTGGGGAGTCAGCCCAGCCTGGTGGAATCAGTTGAGACAGGTCCAGTCCCCTCGTCCCTACACCAAGGCTGAGCAAATTGTCTCAGCATAGGCCCTAGGTTCCAAAAAGCCAGCTCATGCACCAAGGAGAGGTCCCGGTTCCACTACCTGGGGGCCCTCCTAAACAGTTCAAGCTATGTTTATAGCAGCATTATTTGTAATAGCTAGAACCTGGAAACAACCTAGATGCCCCTCAACTGAAGAATGAATAAATAAAATGTGGTACATATACACAATGGAGTACTACTCAGCAGAGAAAAACAATGACATCATGAGGTTTGCAGGCAAATGGATGGAACTAGAAAATATCATCCTGAGTGAGGTAACCCAGACTCACAAAGACAAATATGGTATGTACTCATTAATAAGTGGATACTAGATGTAAAGCAAAGGATAACCAGACTGCAACTCATAACTCCAGGGAGGCTACCTAGTAAACAGGACCCTAAGTAAGACACAGGAATCACCGAATGACAGAGAAATGGATGAGATCTACATGAGCAAACTGGGGGTGGAGAGTGGGGGTAATAGAGGGCAAGGATCAGGGGAAAGAGAGCTTAGGGGAGTGGGAGGTCCTAGCTGGATCAGGAACATAGTGGGAGAACAAGGAAAAGAGATACCATGATAAATGAAGACCCCATGGGAGTAGGAAGAAGCAAAGTGCTACAGAGGTCCCCAGAAATCCACAAAGATACCTCCACTGTAGACTACTGGCAATGGTTGAGAGAGTGCCTGAGCTGACCTACTCTGGTGATTGGATGGCCGAACACCCTAACTGTCATGATAGAACTCTCATCCAGTGACTGATGGAAGCAGATCCAGAGATCCATGGCCAAGCCCCAGGTGGAGCTCCAGGAGTCCAAGTAGCAAGAGAGAGGAGGGATTATATGAGCAAGAGATATTGAGACCATGATTGGAAATAGCAGAGAGACAAATAGCCAAACTAGTGGAAACACATGAACTGTGAATCAATAGCTGAGGTACCCCCATGGAACCTGATCAGGTCCTCTGGATAAGTGAGACAGTTAATTAGAACCTATCTTTATGGAAGATGTCACTTGTATTTTACAAGAATTTTGATGTAATCATGTCGTTAGGTTTGTTGTTCACATGGGATTGAGTTAATTATCACTGGGAAACTATTTTAATATTTGTGCTGTCCTTACACATGCCTGAAATAAGCTACCTGGTGTCAGACTTTCAAAGTTTGAACCAACACCAACTACTGAGTCTTGTTGAACCAAACTGCCTTCTTATTTCACACAGATGAACACTCTGCTGGCCGTGGTGATAAAGACCCCACCCCTAAAACTGACACTCAAAGTAAGGAACTGGACCCTCAGAAGAGTTAAGCATTTTTTTCCTTGAATAGAAGAAGGGGTAGGAGTATGGTCCTCTCACCCAGGGGTCATAACCACAACTAAGAGAATTAAACATGGTGTCTTCTCAGTCCTTTGTGACAAAGCATTTCATACAATTATTGAAATGTCTGTTAAGATCCAGAGGAGCAAACTAATCAGAGCAACAGTTCTACAACTTTGTAAAATTCAATCCTTGGTTTCCTAAATAAGCAGCCATAGATCTTGTTAATTGGAAGCACAAAGGCACTAATGTGAAGAGAGCTCATGAAAGGTGAGATAACATCACTGCCAATTATTTTGCAAGCTGGAGTACAGTAATGCTTTCCTTGGACCCACTCAGGAAGATCATTTTAAGAAGAGGGAAGTGTAGATGTAACCGTCATTTTAATTAAGAAACACAGAGCCAATTCAGAGACAAAAGGAAAGAGGTCAGAGCAATAGCTAAGAGCTGAGATTAAAAACCTTACCCTTCACTGCCATTGCTGTCCTACCTCTCCGCAAGAGAGCTACTTCCTGTGTGTTTGCTTTTTTATAGACTTTCTATTCTGCCTTCTCATTAGTTGTAAACCCAACCACATGACCTCTTTGTCACTTATTGTCTGTACAGACCTTCAGGTCTTGTATGGTTGGTATTGAGATTAATGATGTGTGTCTCCATGCTGGCTGTATCCTTGAACACACAGAGATCTGCCTAGCTCTGCCTCCCAAGAGCTGGGATTAAAGGCATGCACCACCACCGCCCAGCTTCTGCTATGGCTTGCTATTAGCTCTGACCCTAGGCAACTTATTTATTAACATGCAAAAAAAATCACATTTCAGTACAAATAAAATATCACCAATGGGGGGGGAGAAAGAGAGAGAGAGAGAGAGAGAGAGAGAGAGAGAGAGAGAGAGAGAGAGAGAGAGAGAGAGAGAGAGAGAATTCTCTCCAGGATATATCTTGCATGTGTTGGCAAGGCATCCTTTTCTACTGCTTAGGTCCAGCCAGATCAGCAGCTATTGCAACACCTGAGTTCCAAGGAGTGGCAGGTAGGGCTCCATAACCCCCACCTGATCTCCAGGGCTCAGCTGTCCCAGTGCTTAGCTTTTTGTTTTCCCTCACAGCATGAATGACATAGTAGGTTGATCAACTGTCCCTTTGGGAAAAGTTAAAACAGTCCCAAAGTATAGTACAGGAAAAATGCAACTAGAACATATAGACTCTTCAGTTGGTCCTTGAAATTCCCCTATTTTTGTAATTCACAAGTTAAAAAATAAAGTTTGACTATTACATGATCTCAGGGACAGAAATATTACTATGAGAACAATGGGTATCCTGCAGTCAGGGTCCCTACTCCTACTATGGTTCTTCAAGGACATTAATTATTATACTTGACTTAAAAGATTGCTTTTTCTCTATTTCTTTACATCCTGATGATAAGGAAGAGTTTACATTCTCTTTTCCTACTTTAAGCAATCAATAGCCAGTAACCTGATATCCTTGGAAAGTTTTACCACAGCAGAAAGATAATAGTACACTACATATCAATATTATGTACATAAAGCACTTACTCCGGTGCTGATTAAATTTCCTGAGGTAATGATCTTTCCTTATATGTATGACATTCTTTTGTCCTGATCATCTAGTCAATACTTAAAAGAGTGCTTAACTTCTATGGTAAACAAACTAAAAGAGCAAAATTTAAAGATAGCTCCAAATAAAATACAAAAGCAATCACCTTATAGTTACTTAGGATGCATTATTACTCAACAACAAATTCTCTATCATCCTCTCAGCTTAAAACTACCCGAACAATGTACCATCAATTACTTACAAAAAATTTGGGCCGGGCAATGGTGGCACATACCTTTAATTCCAGCACTCGGGAGGCAGAGCCAGGCAGATCTCTGTGAGTTCGAGGCCAGCCTGATCTACAGAGCAAGATTCAGGGACAGGCACCAAAACTACACAGAGAAACCCTGTCTCAAAAAAAATCAACAACAACAACAACAACAAAAAGTTTGGTTCATGTCAGTTGTGTACTTTGGCAACACTCTTTAAGTTGCTTTCCAGAAACTTTCAGTTAAATTCCACCAAAACAACACTAAAAGCAGAGTGAGTCATTAGCTTTAGATAATGCTGCTGCTAAAAAACGGTAGCTTACAAATCAATCCCTTACATCCTTATCAATTACTAACCCTTCCTTCTTCATCATCACCCACGGAATTCTTTATCAACAAGGTAATGATATTATAAAAATTTGTATGGTGTGTGTTGGGGAGGGGTGGTAGCACAGGCATTTTATCCCAGCAACCAGGAGGCAGGAGCAGGCAAATCTCTGTGTTGAAGGCCAGCCTTATCTACAGAACAAGTTTCAGGACAGACAAGACTACACAGAGAAACCCTGTCTCCAAATCCAACATATATAGATATTATGTCAAAATTTCCACAACAATTTGTAACTCCTTATTAAAAGAAATTATAGACTTGATAATGTTGGGAAGGACACATCTTAAACAACTTACTGATAAAGAGCCTACAGAAATCATTGTGCCACTAAATAAAGTGCAGGTTGATAATTTGTTTCACACTGATAATAATTGACAGGTAGCATTAGCATGCTACTCAAAGTCTATAGATATTCATCAGAAAGATCAACTTTTAAGATTTTTTTTAAAAAGATACTCCATGAATATTGTCTAAAATTATATCTAAAAATCCTATAGAGATCTCCTTTAATGCTTTTACAGATGATTCTTCAAAAGGACAAGGAGTATATTGTTATATACAAATCCCACATGTTCCACACACACACACAAAAGATTGTACCCATCCTTGATTGTACAGATCAACACTCAAAACTCACTATAATCAATCTGCTTTAATTAGATGCTCCCCAGCCATTCAGTATTTTAACTGATCTCCTATATAAATTAGCACATAAAGGATAGAAATGCACTGAGAATGAAAACTGGTCTAACTTGAGATGTAAATTATGTTGCAGAAGGGTTATGAGTATGGAAAGGATGTAATGGAAAGATGGAAACATTTGGAATGAGGTCCTTGAAGATAGAATCTAGTAAGTGGAAAATGGAAATGAATGGAACATGAAGTGTGCTTGTTCAGCTGAGTTTCCTTGCCTTGAAAATAAAAAGTAATTAAAAAATGAATCCAACCCTAATGAAAATGACAATAATGCTGAACTGCTGACACCTCTGTCTCTAGAGAAAACAGATAGGAAAAACCTGCCTAGGAGGAGGAAAAGGAGCAAAAGCCAGGAGCAGCTATGCCTGTTGCTGGCAGGAGACTGCTCCAAAGGTTTGGTGCAATAGTTGTCTGCTACTGAGACTGTAGGAGATGTTTTTCGTGTTGATGCCTGGTCAAGCCACACCTCCATCCAATGGTGCAATCACAGCATTAGCAACATAAGGAATTTTATCTTATCTTTTACATCAGAAATGGAGACACATTTCAGGTCTTTCATGCACCAAGAGCCCAAAAACCACTCAGGTTCTTTTGCATTTACAACCAATGAAACTACATTTTCAATTTTGTATTTTTGCACAGCCTAAAAATAAAACAGAAACTAACAATGCAAACAGGCTTGGAAAGGATTTAAAAGAAAAATAGGGTAAAATAGAATCAAAAAAGGTTTTTTTTTCTTCTTGAAAATATTTCTTCTAGATAATACAATGGCCAAAGAATGCAAACATAATCACATACCTCTCAAATTTCCCTCAGAGGCCAGAAGGGGTTCAACAAAACATACAATAAATGACAGTTAGATTATTTTGAGTTTTCACCTCAAATTATTTTTGATATAGCCTGAGAATCTATTACAGCAGACTGTCTCTGAAATTTTGTAAGAACCAGAGCCTTCCCGTAATTTCTTCCTCCATGGAACTGTTATGCTTGATATTGTTCATGTTTTTTGCTTCATTTACAGCAGTGATTCTCAACTTGTCAGTCATGACCCATTTGGAGGGACAAACAAACCTTTCATAGTGGTCACCTGAACCATTGGAAAACACATATTTACATTATGATTCATAACAGTAGAAATTACAGTTATGAAGTAGAAATGAAAATAACTTTACAGTCGGGGGTCACCACAACATGAGGAACTGTATTAAAGGGTTGCAATATTGGGAAGATTGAGAACAGTATCAGCTGGATATGTATCTTCATGCTTGCATGAAAAAAAATTCTTTTCTCCTTCAAGATTTTCTGTGATTATTTCTCAGGTACTTCTGAACATCCTTTTACTTAGTAGGAAAGCCTTCTTGAGTTCAAAATTAAAGTCGTCTTAAATTTTAAAAATACTAAATGTTATATAAAAGCCTTAGACTTAAATCTTTAGAAATTAATGACAATTGTTTATTGAGTAGGTTATGTTTGTTTTCAATTTTTGGTTTTGTGCGTTTCCTTGGTCTGACATGAGTGATCAGACTCTGGCAAAGGAGGAAGTAGGAGAGGCCTATCCTCTATTGAAGGCTTTTTACATAGTGTGCTTTACACAGTATCCCAAGCTAGTGCATAATTAGTGGGTGGTTCTCACATCAAAATATCTGTAACTAGGGCTGTTTATGTCTGAGGACTTTTCTACTGTCAAGGGTGTAGAAATCCATGCTTAGAGTACACTACAGGCATGCACAGTGCCAATTCCTAACTAGTCAGCTGCAGAACACTACCCTAGACATGACATGAGGCTCTGGGGGCTCCAGGAAAATACCATTGTATCTCATGGTAAGCTTGACTTTCTCAAATAGCTCTTTAGCCATTTCGTTTCTAGGACTTTCATTACACCTAAATATTGGTAATGGTCCTGCTTGTACTGACAAAAGCTTTAGAACATTTTACAGTTTATAAAATATTAATCATGTTACTGAAATTCCTTACAATCCACATGATCAAGCTATTGTGGAATGACATCATCAAATATTTAAATGATAGATTTTAAAAATAAAAAGAGGCTATAAACACCTAAATCTCTACATACTACACTACATTTAGTTGTGTTATCTTTAATTTTTTTCACTTTAAAGTATAATACATTTTGGCTGCCCAAAAGCATTTTTCCCTAAAGGAGATACAATCTAAACTGTGAGTTAAATGAAATGATCTAAAACTAATCAATGGAAAGGGACTGATATTCTTGTAAAATCAGGGTAAGGTTATACTTAAGTCTTTCCAGAAAATGAAAAAAGTTCCAAATGGTACCTGCTTCAATGTATCCAACCAGGACAGCATCTCAGAAAACACCAGACAAATGAAACACAGACAACAAACTCATTTGGAGGAAATATAGAAGAAGAAGAAGAAGAAGAAGAAGAAGAAGAAGAAGAAGAAGAAGAAGAAGAAGAAGAGGAGGAGGAGGAGGAGGAGGAGGAGGAGGAGGAGGAGGAGGAGGAGGAGAAGGAGGAGAAGGAGGAGAAGGAAGAGGAAGAGAAAGAGGAAGAAGAAGAGGAAGAAGAAGCCAATAACTGGGGAGACATCAAGACTTAACTCTTCCAGCTGAGATTTTGGAGAAACAATGAGGTCACAAGAAGACGACTTTCCCTTTTTCTTGGCCCTCTGTTAACTATTCTTGTAATTCTCTTATGCTTGCCTATATTAGTTAGACTAGCCACTAGGTGTCATTGGCCTCTACTACAGCCATTATTTTCTCTTTTAAAAATTAAAAGGGGGGGTGCAGGGCACATGTAGGTACTTGTGTTTACAGATAAGCACTAGGGAAATCAGGAATATTAAATACATGAGGTTATCTCTTCAAAGGAAGATTTGTATTACCCGTTTCCCATCCTGAAGGCTGGGAGAGAAGGTGATTAATAGCCTAGTGATTTCTGTGCTATCTATATAGCCAGGCCATACCACCTCCTCACACTCTTGAGCCTATTTATTTCAGACAACTTCTAGCTCTGTTCTCCCCCAGACCCTTATCATGAGCTTTGTTTACCTTGTACCTACTTCCTTAGTTAATATACAGGACCTATGTTTATGGAAGATGTCACTTGTATTTTACAAGAATTTTAATGTAATTGTCTTTAACTTTGTTGTGCAGATGGGATTGAGTTAATTATCACCAGGAAACATTTTTCCAAATTGTGCTGGGCTTAAATATGGCTGAAATAGCTACCTGGTGTCAGCCTTGAAGTTTGAGCCAACACTGACTATTGATTGAGTCTTGTTAAACTAAACTGCTTTATCTCACATGGATTGACATTCTGGTGGAATTGGTGATTATATAGACCCTCCCTTCAATTTCCCTTCATCCTTCTCATCCTTCCAATTTCTCCCATTCTCATTTCATCACAATTTTATGGTTTCCTGCTCTTTCAGTTGTTCAATTTCCAGTACCAACATTGTAGTTCATAACCATGTACAACACCAATTCTAGGGTCTCTCCGGCAATTCTTCTTCTAGCTTCTGTGTGCGTCAGACACACACACATGATATACATATATGTATGCAGGCTAACACTCATACACATGAATCAAAATTAAATAACTTTTATCTGAAATTGTATTGAAAAGCAAAAGTTGGATATAAATTATTATGACTCTCTTTTGAGGTGAATAAGGCCAAAGCAAACAAAAAGCTGTGGCATATGCAGAGAGCACTCTGGCCAGATGAAACCTGACCAATAAGCTGCAAACCAAAAGAGGATGATATGCAGCCTAGAGCCAATCAAGAAACACCATAGCAGCTAGGAGCGAAACCTGCCAAAAATCCACGTGTATAAACCTCAGCACTTTGTTTTAAAAATGAGAGATTGCTTGCAAACCTCCTGGAGTCTGTGTCATTGATGCTGCGTCTACCCACCCCCTGCCCCCAGGATTAGAGACAGTGAGACCCCAGCTACAGAGCCAGCAACACTCTTGTGTGTGTGTGTGTGTGTGTGTGTGTGTGTGTGTGTGTGTGTGTTTATTGAAAATAGATTCTTCTCCCATACAAAGCATCTTGACCATATTTTCCCCTCCTTCCACTCCTCCTAGCCCCACCCAGAAGCACTCCTCCTTGATTTCCTCTTTAAAAGAGCAGGCCTTAGAGATACAACAACCAACCACAACAAAATAAGATACAATAGGACAAGACAAAAGCCCTCCTATCAAGGCTAGACAAGGCAACCCAATAGAAGAAAAATACAGTCTGAAGGGCAGGCAAAAAAAAGTTTTATATATATATATATATATATATATATATATATATATATATATATATATATTGCATATAGTCCAAGGAAGAGAGAAAGGGTGGAAAAATGAAGTTCCTCTGAAGTAAAGTGGAGATAAGAGACTTTTGGAAGTGTAGAACAGAGTAAGATATAAGAGATTTTGAGATGCTGTGTTTGTGTAAGTTAAAAGAGGCATTCAGAAGCTATGAGACTACAGGTGAGAACTGAGAGATAGCATAGTCTGTAGAGAGGCCTCTAGTTTCAGGAAAGGAAAAGATTAAATTGAGAAAGTGGCTGATGAGGAAGGAGAGGGCAAAGATTATGGTACGAGATGACAGGGCCCTAAAGTATTCTGCAGCTCCTGGGGAGGGAAAATATCTTAGTTAGGGTTTCTATTGCTGTGAGGAGACACCATGACCACTGAAACTCTTATAAAGGAAAACATTTCATTAAGCTGCTAGCTTACATTTCAGAGTTTCAGTCCATTGTCATCATGGTGGGGAGCATGGCAGCTTGCAAGGATTCATGGTGTTGGTTACATTTTGATCAGAAGACAATAGGAAATGGACTGAGACACTGGGCATGACTTGAGCATATATGTGACTGTAGCTAGAGTTTTCCAGCCTTGCCCACAGTCAGGACAAATCTCTGTCACCCACCAGTCCCACAGCTGCTCAGACCCAACCAAGTAAACACAGAGACTAACATTGCTTACAAACTGTATGGCCGTGGCAGGCCTCCTGTCAACTGTTCCTATATCCTAAAGTAACGCACCTCTACAAATCTATACCTTGCCACGCGGCTCGTGGCTTACCAGCATCTTCACATGCTGCTTGTCCTGGCAGTGGCTGGCAGCGTCTCCTTCTGCCTTCCTGTTCTTTTATTTCTCCTCTGTTAGTCCCACCTATACTTCCTGCCTAGCCACGACCAATCGGGTTTTATTTATTGACCAATCAGAGCAACTTGACATACAGACCATCCCCCAGTACAGCCAAGTGCAGACCATCTCATACACCTGCACTCAGGCCCATGGTCCTAATCATCCTCTATGCAAACCTGCTGGGTAACACCACAAGGAACCCAAGAAGGGCTCCCACAGGACATACATTAACATCCCACAGCATGTGACCTCAAAGCCCACCCCACATTGACACACTTCCTCTAACAAGGCCATACCTAATCCAACAAAGACACACTTCCAAATAGTGCCACTCCCTATGAGCTTATGGGGGCCAATTATATTCAAACTACCACAGAAACCTATAGAGAAAGAAGAATGGAAGGAAAAAGCTTGGAGTGGCAATTAGAAGCAGATGGAGAAGCAGGTGGGACAGGCAGGGATGAGAAGCAGCAGGGACAGGTGGAGAGGAGAGGTGGGAAGTGAGGGGGAAGCAATATATCTTCTTCCATCAGTCCTTATGCCCATAAAATTATAAAGATTGTCATTTTGTTTAATTTTTAAGAGAGTATACAGTTATTTTTTAGTGTTAGAATGCATCATTAATACTAAGTGTGTGCTGAAGTTTTCATTTGGGATGGAGGGAGAAGATTCACTTTGCTAGTATTGGCTGGGGGCTGGGGTCAAAAGCCAAGTGTGTCCCCTGGGCTTTCAGTGGCTAAGGAGACCTCTGAGGGAGGTGTCATCTCCCAAGCTCCATCACAAAGAGGGGGACACATTGAGTCCAAGGAGAAAACAAGAACCTGTTGATAGGACTTTGATTGTTGGACTTTGGTGTTTTTTCTCAGGAATGAGTCAGTGGCCAAATATAGGAATAACCCTTGAGGGCTAGTTTTATGAATGTAATCTAATGTTTTTTTAGCAAAGGGGAGAAAGGTAAAAGGCAAAACCTGTTGGTGCCATGTTTGATATGCTCAGGCCTGTTAGATAGCCCTTCAGGTAATCTGGATGTCCCTGGGGCCTCCAGAAAATGTTAATCCTATCAATTTTTGAAAAAGACCACTACCACAATTTTGAGGCAAATATAAACCAAGCTTTATTTAATGATCAGGGTGATGCACTCTGGTCAAGTCCATTCCACTGTCCCCAGAAAATGGCCACAAATAACCTTTTGCAGAAGCTTATAAAGGCAACCCCATAATGCCACATATTTCCTACCAGGTCCGATCAGGGGCAAGCATCTATATTGTACTTCTGGCCTACATACCTCTACCTTCATGTGATCAAGCACATCCAGTGCAGTTGGGTCAAACAAACTTATTTAGGGGAGTAAAAATATGAAAATATGTGGCTTGTTATCTTACATAAAACAATAGCCTCCAGAATTTCATGAAGCATTTGTATGTAGGCAAGAGACTTAAAGGTTAGGGGCATTTATTTTTGTTTTATGGATCTCTTAAGCACAACAATTAAAACATAAAACATAACTTTGGCCTTCACAATAATACTAGAATTCAGTGCTTCATTCTTTGGAATGCCAAACATCGCATTTCTATTTGGATTATTTGGAGAACTAGCTCTTTTTTTCCAGAATTTTTATTTTTTTCCTTTTTTTAATTTTAGGAAATTTTTTATTCATTTTACATACCAACCACAGATCCTATTCTCATTCGTCTTCCCACTCCTCCACAACCTTTCCCCTCAACCCACCCTCAATCCCCTCCTCCAAAAGAGTAGGGGCTCCCATGGAGAGTCAGCAAAGCCTGGTACATTCAATTGAGTCAGGACCAAACCCCTCCTTCATGCATCAAGGCTGAGCAAGGTGTCCAACTACAAATAATGGGCTCCAGAAAGTCAGCTCATACACAAGGGATAGATCCTGATCCAATGCAAGATGGCCCTCAAACAGACCAAGCTACACAATTGTCTCCTGAATGCAGGGAGCCTAGTCCAGTCCCATGCAAGTTCCACTGCTGTCAGCCTAAAGTTCATGTGTTTGTATAAACTTGGTTCAGTTGTCTCTGTAGTTCTCATCATCATGATCTTGACCCCCTTGCTCATATAATTCCTCTTTCCTCTCCTCTACTGGACTCCCAGGGCTTGTCCTCTGACTCCATTCCTCCCCCAGCTAGACCATCCCATTCCCTCATGATCTCATTCCCCATTCTCTCCCGTCTATTGCCCCCCTCCTGGCCCCACTTTACTCATGGAGATCTCTTCTGTTTTCCCTTCCTAAGATGATCCACGTGTCCCTCTTAGGGTCCTCTTGGTTTCCTAGCTTCTGTGAAGTAATGGGTTGTAATCTGATTATCCATTGCTTATATCTAATATCCACTTATGAGTGAGTACATACCATGTTTGTCTTTCTGAGTCTGGGTTATCTGGGATGATATTTTCTAGTTCTATCCATTTGCCTCCAAATTTCATGAGGCTATTGTTTTTTACAGGTGAGTAATACTCAATTGTTTAAACTACCACATTTTCTTTATCTGTTCTTCAGTTGAGGGCCATCTAGGTTGTTTCCAGATTCTCGCTATTACAAATAATGCTGCTATGATCATAATTTAGCAAGCATCCTTGTGGTATGATTGAGCATCCCTTGGGTATATGCACAAGAGTGGTATCATTGGGTCTTGAAGTAGATTGATTCACACTTTTCTGAGAAGTCACCATATGTTTTTCCATAAGAAGTTGATTATTGTTCTTTCCAGGTCTGTGAAGAATTGTGTTGGGATTTTGATGGGAATTGCATTGAATCTGTAGATTGCTTTTGGTAAGATTGCCATTTTTACTATGTTAATCCTACCTATCCATGAGCATGAGAGATCTTTACATTTTCTGATATCTTCTTCAATATCTTTCTTCAGAGACTTAAAGTTCTTGTCATACAGATCTTTCACTTGCTTAGTTAGCATTACCCCCAAGATATTTTATATTATATTATTTGTGGCTTTTGTAAAGGGTTATATTTCTTTGATTTCTTTTTCAGCCCATTTATCATTTGTATATAGGAAGGCTACTTTTTTTTTAGTTAATCTTGTATCCTGCCACATTACTGAAGTTATTTATCAGCTGTAGGAGTTGCCTGGTAGAGTTTTTGGGGTCACTTAAGTATACGATCATATCATCCGCAAATAGGGAAAGTTTGACTTCTTCCTTTCCAATTTGTATCTCCTTGATCTCCTTTTGTTGTCTTATTACTCTAGCTAGAACTTTGAGTACTATATTGAATAGATATTGGGAGAGTGGACAGCCTGGTCTTGTTACTGATTTTAGTGGAATTGCTTTAGTTTCTCTCCATTTAATTTGATGTTGGTTGTTGGTTGGCTGTAAATTGCCTTATTGTGATTAGGTATGTTCCTTGTATTCCCAATCTCTCTAAGACTTTCATCATGAAGGGCTGTTTGTTGGCTTTGTCAAAGACTTCTGCTTCTTCTGCGTTGGGAAGTTCATGTCTTGCTCATGTAGAGCCACTAGGTTCTGGTGGTGCCATATTGGTCATTATGTTGATAACTGTATTTTTGCACTGGCATCTACACATCTCTTCCTGCACTCAGTGCGAGTAGTATCTATGTCTGAGGGAGCCTTTCTTAGTCTAATCAACACTCTTGGGCCAATTGGAGCTCTTGGTCCTTTTAGTCCAATAAACAGTGGCCGGTCCTGTCTCAAGGAGATGCTGTGGTCTCAGAGGGTGTGTAGGTTTGAGGGTAGGTTTTCAATGGGTGGTGGTGTGGGGGCACAGGGTTGTGCCCCTGGGCCCAAAGCATAGAGGCTGGTGTGTTCAGGTAGAAGAACAAAGACTCACCTCTTAGTCTAATTGGCGCTAGCAGGCTCTGTCTCAGAGAGAAGCTGCCTTAAAGATATCTAGACTTCATTTATGTCTAAGGATATATTGCTTTGGAAAAGAGGTACTACTTTTGTTTCCACAGAAGATGAGAACCTATGGCTTGCTTCCATGCTAATATAGTTTGATCAAGGAAGACTCCCTGAGAAGTCTCCAGATGTTCTAACATCCAGAACAGCTTCAAGAGACCTAGCTTAGACAATGCAGCCTCACAGACTACTCAAGTCAGGACTTGACCATAATTCTTAATTCTCTCAGGATCCCTATAAGATTACCAGTGCCCCAAACCAACATGAAGTAGTATGAGAAGCTACATCCAAATTCACAAAATATTGTTTATAAATGTTTATTTTTATTTAAAGGGGAATGATTATAAATGTAATCTCTTTCTAAAGAAAGGGCGATAGAGACACGATAGGATAAAGGGGTAGATTATTGAATCTACTTTTAAAGAGCAACAACTTGCTTGAAATGTTTTATATTGTTATGTATTTTAGTTTATTGATACAAATTTAAAGTTAATGTTGTCATACTATATGTATTCTTGTTTGAGATATTATGCTTGTGCAGCTCATTTGAAATTATAATATATAATTAAGAAAAACAGATTAAGCGACTTCTCTTCTGGACCAGGGGTGAATACCTGGGTCCAACCCGGACCCCATCCCTGGGCACCAGCCACTCCGGGAAGACCTGCCCAACTTGGCACCAGGTTCTGGCCACCAGGCAGCTCCCCTTCTAGCCCCACCGGGAGGGATCCCCTTTTCCAAGCCCCCCGGCAGCCCCTGCAATCTCCGCGCCCTGCCCCCACACCCATCTGCCTGAGACCACAGCCACTTCCTGAGACTTAGAGACCAGCCCCCAGCTCCCAGCCTGTCCCCGACTGCCATTCTGGACCAGAGCCTGCCCCGGACTTCCCTTCTAGACCAGAGAGTTGGACAAGAGAACTCCCTTTTGGACAAGAGAGAGAGTCTTCCTGAATCTGTCAGCTCTTTGTGAAACAAGTACACTGATAAGACCAAGAAGGAACCATAAGGAGATGGGCAGACGTCAAGGCAGAAGTACATACAACAAAATGAAGAGCAATACAGCATCACCAGAACCTAGCCTACCTCCAACATCTAGACCTGAACACCAAAAATTGGAAGAAGCAGAAGAAAGTAGCCTTATGAGTAACTTCATGAAGAAGGTAGAGGCTTGTGTAGAGGAAAAGACAAGAAAATTGGAAGAACGCTGTAAACAACTAGAGGAAAGGGCAAACAAATTAGAAGAAAACAATAAAGCCCTCCAAGAAAACAATAAAGCCCTCCAAGAAAACAATAAAGTCCTGCAAGAAAACAATAAAGCACTGAAAGAAAATCATGAAAAAGTAATGAAACAAAGAAAGGAAACAGTCTAAGAACTGAAAAGGGAAATTGAAAAAATAAAGAAGACACAAACAGAGGGAATGCTGGAAATAGAAAACCTGAGTAAAAGATCGGGAACTTCAGATGCAAGTATAACCAACAGAATGCAAGAGATGGAAGAGAGGATTTCTGGCATTGAAGACACAGTAGAAGAAATAGTTTCATCAGTCGAAGGAAACACTAAAGCCAACAAAGTCATGAACCAAAATGTCCAAGAAATTTAGGACACCATGAAAAGACCAAACCTATGAATTATAGGGATAGAAGAAGGTGAAGAATACCAACTCAAAGGCACAGAAAATATATTCAACAAAATTATAGAAGAAAACTTTCCCAACTTAAAGAAGGAAATGCCTATGAAGATACAAGAAGCCTATAGAACACCAAACAGACTAGAACCCCCAAAAACGTCCCCTCGACACATAATAATTAAACAACTAAATGTACAGAATAAAGAAAGAATATTAAGAGCAGCCAAGGAAAAAGGACAAGTGACCTATAAAGGTAAACCCATCAGAATAACACCCGACTTCTCAATGGAGACTTTGAAAGCCAGAAGGACCTGGACAGATGTAATGCAGACACTAAGAGACCATGGATGCCAGCCCAGACTAATATAACCAGCAAAACTTTCAATCATCATAGACGGAAGGAACAAGACATTCGAAGACAAAGCCAGATTTAAACAATACCTATCCACAAACCCAGCCCTACAGAAAGCACTAGAAGGAAAATTCCAACCGAGGGAAGTCAGATACACACTTGAAAACACAGGCAATAGATAAAGCCACAACAGTAAACCCCAAAGAAGAGAAGTACACACACACTACCACCAAAAATAACAGGGATGAAGAATCACTGGTCATTAATATCCCTTAATATCAACGGACTTAATTCACCCATAAAAAGACATAGACTTACAGAATGGATATGAAAGCAGGACCCATCTTTCTGCTGCATACAAGAAACACATCTCAAATTCAAAGACAGACACTACCTAAGAATAAAAGGCTGGGAAAAGACTTTTCAATCAAATGGTCTTAAGAAACAAGCAGGGGTAGCCATCCTGATATCCAACAAAATAGACTTCAAACTAAAATCAATCAAAAGAGATCAAGAAGGACACTACATCCTCGTCACAGGAAAGATCGACCAAGATGAAGTTTCAATTCTGAACATATATACCCCAAACACAAGGGCACCCACATATGTAAAAGAAACATTACTAAAGCTTAAACCACATATAAAACCCCACACATTAATAGTGGGAGATCTCAACACCCCACTTTCACCACTGGACAGATCTCCCAAATCGAAACTTAACAGAGAAATAAAGGACTTAACTGATGTCATGACCCAATTGGACCTAATGGATATCTACCGAACATTCCATCCTAACAAGAAAGAATATACTTTCTTCTCAGCACCCCATGGAACTTTCTCTAAAATCGACCACATACTTGGCCACAAAGCAAATCTCAACAGATACAAAACAATCAGAATAACCTCCTGTGTTCTATCAGACCACCATGGTTTAAAGCTAGATTTCAACAACAACAAAAACTACAGAAAACCTACAATCTCATGGAAACTGAATAATGCTCAACTGAATCACCAATGGGTTAAGGAAGAAATAAAGAAAGAAATTAAAGACTTCCTAGAGATCAATGAAAATGAAGACACCACATACCCAAACTTATGGGACACTATGAAAGCTGTGTTAAGAGGGAAATTCATAGCACTAAATGCCCACATAAAGAAGTTGGAGAAATCTCACACTAGCGACTTAACAGCACACCTGAAAGCTCTAGAACAAGAGGAAGCAAAGTCTCCCAGGAAGAATAGATGCAAGGAAATTATCAAAGTGAGAGGTGAAATTAATAAATTAGAAACTAAGAGAATAATACAAAAAATTAATGAAACAAAGAGTTGGTTCTTTGAGAAAATCAACAAGATAGACAAGCCCTTATCCAAACTAACCAAAAGACAGAGAGAGAGAATCCAAATCAACAAAATCAGAAATGAAAAGGGGAACATGACAACAGACATTGAGGAAATCCAGAGAATTATAAGGTCATATTTCAAAAACCTGTACTCCACAAAACTGGAAAACCTAAAAGAAATGGACATTTTTCTGGATAGATACCACATACCTAAGTTAAATCAAGACCAGATAAACTATTTAAATAGTCCAATAACCCCTAAGGAAATAGAAACAGTCATTAAAGGTCTCCCAACCAAAAAAAGCCCAGGACCAGATGGTTTCAGCGCAGAATTCTACCAGATCTTCAAAGAAGATTTAATACCAATACTCTCTAAATTGTTCCACATAATAGAAACAGAAGGAACATTACCAAACTCCTTCTATGAGGCTACAATTACCCTGATTCCTAAACCAAACAAGGATGCAACAAAGAAAGAGAACTACAGACCGATCTCCCTCATGAACATTGATGCAAAAATACTCAATAAAATACTGGCAAACAGACTCCAAGAACACATCAGAACAATTATCCACCATGATCAAGTAGGCTTCATCCCAGGGATGCAAGGGTGGTTCAACATACAAAATTCCATCAATGTAATACACCATATAAACAAACTCAAAGAAAAAAACCACATGATCATCTCACTAGATGCAGAAAAGGCATTTGACAAAATCCAACACCCCTTCATGATAAAAGTCTTGGAGTGATCAGGAATACAGGAAACATACCTAAACATAATAAAGGCAATATATAGCAAACCAACAGCCAACATCAAATTAAATGGAGAGAAACTCAAAGCAATTCCACTAAAAATCAGGAACGAGGGAAGGCTGTCCGCTCTCCCCATACTTATTCAATATAGTACTTGAAGTTCTAGCCAGAGCAATAAGACAACATAAGGAGATTAAGGGGATTCAAATTGGAAAGGAAGAAGTCAAGCTTTCCCTATTTGCAGACGACATGATAGTATACTTGAGTGACCCCAAAGATTCCACCCAGGAATTGATAAAGCTTATAAACACCTTCAGAAACATAGCAGGATACAAGATCAACTCAAAAAAATCAGTAGCCCTCCTATATACAATGGACAAAGAAGCTGAGAAGGCAATTAGAGATACATCACCCTTTACAATAGCCACAAATGACATAAAATACCTTGGGGTAACACTAACCAAGCAAGTGAAGGACCTATATGACAAAAACCTTAAGTCTCTGAAAAAAGAAATTGAAGAAGATCTCAGAAAATGGAAAGATCTCCCATGCTCATGGATAGGCAGGGTTAACATTGTAAAAATGGCAATCTTACCAAAAGCAATTTACAGATTCAATGCAATCCCCATCAAAATACCAACACAATTCTTCACAGACCTGGAAAGAACAATACTCAACTTCATATGGAAAAACAAAAAACCCAGGATAGCTAAAAGAAACCTATACAATAAAACAACTTCTGGAGGCATCACAATCCCCGACTTCAAGCTCTACTATAGAGCTACAGTAATAAAAACAGCCTGGTATTGGCATAAAAACTGACATGTGGACCAATGGAATTGAATTGAAGACCCTGACATTAACCCACACACCTATGGACATATAATTTTTGACAAAGAAGCCAAAAGTGTACAATGGAAAAAAGAAAGCATCTTCAACAAATGGTGCTGGCATAACTGGATATCAGCGTGTAGAAGGCTGCAAATAGATCCATATCTGTCACCGTGCACAAAACTTAAGTCCAAGTGGATTGTTGCTAGAGTTTTCCAGCCTTGCCCACAGTCAGGACAAATCTTTGTCACCTGCCAGTCCCACAGCTGCTCAGACCCAACCAAGTAAACACAGAGACTTATATTGCTTACAAACTGTATGGCCATGGCAGGCTTCTTGCTAACTGTTCTTATAGCTTAAATTAATCCATTTCCATAAATCTATACCTTGCCACGTGGCTGGTGGCTTACCAGCGACTTCACATGCTGCTGGTCATGGAGGCAGCTGGCAGTGTCTGTCTCTGCCTCAGCCTTTTGCTTCCCAGAATTCTCCTCTCTCCTTGTCCCACCTACTTCCTGCCTGGCCACTGGCCAATCAGTGTTTTATTTGACATACAGACCATCCCACAGCAGTGTATCAAAGACCTCAACATAAATCCAGCTACTCTGAACCTGCTAGAAGAGAAAGTAGGAAATAGTCTTGAACGCCTTGGCATAGGAGATCACTTCCTAAATATAACACCAGTAGCACAGACACTGAGACAAACAATCAATCAATGGGACCTCTTGAAACTGAGAAGCTTTTGTAGAGCAAAGGATACAGTCAACAAGGCAAAGTGACAGCCTACAGAATGGGAAAAGATCTTCACCAACCCCACATCTGACAGAGGACTGATATCCAGAATATATAAGGAACTCAAGAAATTAGACATCAAAAGGACCAACAGTCCAATTGAGAAATGGGCTTTAGAACTAAACAGAGAATTCTCAACAGAGGAATCCCAAATGGCTGAAAGACATTTAAGGAATTGCTCAACTTCCCTAATCATCAGGGAAATGCAAATCAAGACAACTCTGAGATACCACCTTATGCCTGTCAGAGTGGCTAAGATCAAAAACACTGAAGACACTTTATGCTGGAGAGGATGTGGAACTAGGGGAACTCTCCTCCACTGCTGGTGGGAATGCAAGCTTGTACAACCAGTTTGGAAATCAATATGGCACTTTCTTAGAAAATTGGGAATCAATCTCCCCCAAGATCCAGCTATACCACTCCTGGGCATATACCCAAGAAATGCTCAATCATACCACAAGAGCACTTGCTCAGCTATGTTCATATCAGCATTGTTTGTAATAGCCAAAACCTGGAAACAACCTAGATGCCCTTCAACTGAAGAATGGATAAATAAATTGTGGCACATATACACAATGGAATACTACTCAGCAGAGAAAAACAATGACATCATACGGTTTGCAGGCAAATGGATGGATCTAGAAAAAATCATCCTGAGTGAGGTAACCCAGACTCAGAAAGACAAATATGGTATGTACTCACTCATAGGAAGATGCTAGATGTGGAACAAGGATGACTGGACTGCTACTCACATCACCAGTGAGGCTACCTGGAAAACGGGACCCCAAAAAAAGACACGGAGAAATGGACGAGATCTACATGAACAGCCTGGTCATGAGTGGGAACAATGAAGGGTGACAGTCGAGGGAAAGAGAGTGGGAGATCCTAACTGGATCAAGAAAAGAGAGGGAGAACAAGGAATAGGAGACCATGGTAAATGAAGACCACATGAGAAGGTGAGAAGGGGAGGAAGCAGAGAGCTAGGGAGGCCCACGGAGATCCACAAAGATACCCCCGCAAAAGACTGCTGGCAATGGTCGCGAGACGGCAGGAACTGACCTACTCTGGTGATGGGATGGCCAGACACCCAGATAGTGGTGCCATAAACCCCATCCAAGGACTGAGGAATCTGAATGCAGACATCCATGGCTGGGCCCCTGGTGGAGCACTGGGAGTCTAATTAGTGAGAAAGAAGAGGGTTTATATGAGCGAGAATTGTTGAAGCCAAGGTTGGATAAAGCACCGGGACAAATAACCAAATGAATGGAAGCACAGGATCTATGAACCAAAGGCTGAGGGGCCCCCAACTGGATCAGGCCCCCTGAACGGGTGAGACAGTCATTTGGCTTGATCTGTTTGGGAGGCAGCTGTGCATTGGTGCCAGGTCCTGGGCTCGTTGCATGAGTTGGCTGTTTGAATCCTGGGACTTATGCAGGGACACTTGGCTCGGTCTGGGAGGGGGGAATGGACCTGCCTGGACTGAGTCTACCAGGTCAACCCAGGTCCTCGGGGGAGACCTTGATCTGGAGGAGGTGGGAATGGGGGGTGGACTGGGGGGAGGGGTGGTCGAGAGGGGGAGAACAGGGGAATCTGTGGCTATTATGTTGAACTGAATGGTGTTGTAAAATAATAGTAATAAAAAAAAAGAAAAACAGATTAATAATTAGTTATTCATGATAATCAAACTTATAGTCATGTTAGTTAGGTTTTGTGGTTACATAAAGATATATTTCAATTAGGTAAGCAATCTTCAAATACTTCAAAGACCTACAGAATATACCATTTAAAATGTTATAAGAATTTAAACTTTTCTGGGCAGTAAGACACATCTGCTCCTGGCAGCACCAATTACTTCCAAGAGGATGATGGGCATTGAAGAAACTCCATATGGAGTTTGCTTTCTTTATGGCAAAAGTTAGCCATTTGGGCAAGAAACTGTTCTTGCCTGGAATGCTTGACCAAATGTTATATAGACTGGCAGCCAGCTGTCTCTGTCATTCTAGATTTTTGGAAGTTGCTTGCAACACTCTTCCTGTTTACTTAGGTAATATTATATCCTTCTGGGGTCTTTGATGTAGTTGAAGACTAGATAGTTATAATTTTCCTTGGTTATGATAAAAGATATATCAGATATGAAAATTTAGACTCAGAGAAATAAGATACATGATAGAATATTTTCTTTAATTTTGCCAAATACAAATAGACTAGATATTATAACTATAATTCCTGGTTGATAATTGTTCTATTATATGTAATTATACTATGTTAAAGTTAAAACTTTCTTTTTGATTAGACAGAAAAGGGGAAATGCTGTGGGATAATGTTCTTGTACACTGATTTAATAAAACACTGATTGGCCAGTAGCCAGACAGGAAGTATAGGCAGGGCAAGCAGACTAGGAGAATGCTAGAAAGAGGAAGGGCAGAGTGAGGAGTCACCAGCCAGACACAGAGGAAGCAAGATGACAAGGCAGAACTGAGCAAAGGTACCAAGCTATGTGGCTAAACACAGGTAAAAATTATGGGTCAATTTAAGTGTAAGAGCTAGTTAGTAATAAGCCTGAGCTGATGGCTGAGCAGTTATCATTAATATAAGCTTCTGAGTGATAATTTTATAAGCAGCTGTGGGACCATGTGACCAGGCAAGACCAGAGAAAACCTTCCAGCTACATTAAAGTAAAGTCTACATAACATCTCCAGAATATTCTGACTTTCAAAGTCACCATTGGGAAGTTGAGTATTATTTTGATGGGTCTGCCTTTATATGTTATTTGGCCTTTTCCCTTTGCAGCTCTTAATATTTTTGTCTTTATTCTGTATGTTTGGTAGTTTGATTATTATGTGATGAGGAGACTTTTTTGGGGGTTCAGTGTATTTGGTCTTCTATAAGCTTCTTGTATCTTTATAGGCATTTTCTTCTTTAGGGTGAGAAAGTTTTCATCTATGATTTTGTTGAATATATTTTCTGTGCATTTGAGCTGATATTCTTCTCATTCTTCTATCTCTATTATTCTTAGGTTTAGTCTTTTCATGGTGTCCCAGATTTCCTGGATGCTTTATGTAATGACTTTGTTGGCTTTAATGTTTTCTTTGATTGATAAATCCATTTCCTCTATTATATCTTCAACAACAGAGATTCTTTCTTCCATCTCTTATATTCTGTTGGTTATGCTTGCATCTGTAGTTCCTGTTTGTTTTCTCAGATTTTCCACTTCCAGCATCCCCTCAATTTGTGTCTTCTTTATTAACTCTATTTCAGTTTTCAAAATTTGAACTGTTTCCTTCACCCATTTGATTATTTTTTCTTGATTTTCTTGACTTTCTTTAAGGGATTTATTGATTCCTTCCAATTTTTTTTGTTTGTTTTTTCTCTATTTCTTTAAGGTAGTTTTTCATTTCCTCTTTGAAGGTCTCTATTATCTTCATAAAGACATTTTTAAGGTCATTTTATTCTGTTTCTTCTACATTGGGATGTTCAGGGCTTGCTATTGTAACTAGGTTCTGGTGGTGTCATATTGTTCTTTATGTTGTTAAATGTATTCTTGCACTGTCATCTACTCATCTCTTCCTCCAATCAGAGCAAGTAGTGTTTGTGTCTCAGGTAGCCGCTCTTCATCCAATCAGCACTGGAGGAGTCTGTGTCACAGGAAGCTACTTAGGTCTCAGGGAATGAGTAGGTTTGGGGGATAGAATGGGGCTTGTAGATTACAGGGTCCAATGGCTATGGGCTGGTCAGGCCTGCCTGCAGGGGTCTTGCCTGATTACCTGAAACTGGGACTGTAATAGATGAGGGTAGGGTGCACTTGTTGTGCCCCTGGGCCTAGGGAATAGAGGCTGGGGTGACTGGCTGAGAGAACAGTCAATCACCTCTTGGTCCAATTGCAACTAGCAAAGTTTGTGTCTCAGGGAGGAGCTGAATTCTCAGGGAATGAGTGGATTTGGGGGACAGAGTAGGGCTTGTAGATTGCAGGGTCTGATGGGGGGTCAGGCATGCTTGCAGGAGTCTTGCCTGCTGCTCTACAACTGGGGTTGCAATGGGTGGGGTGGGGGGACACAGGTCGAACTAGCTCTTCAGATCTCCCTTACCCACTACCTTCTGGTGTGCCTCTAGCTACTTAGTTTTGCTAGATCAAAACCAGAGTATTGTCCTCAATTTTTTTTCTAACCATAGCTCTAATACATTCCTATGAGTTGATTCATTATGGATAGTCCCTATTTGTGTTCTTCCATATCCTTTAGCAGGGAATAAGCTGGCATTACATTTTATTGAATTTTTGTTAGATTCATGCCAGGATTAGGAATATTCCTTGTGTTCTATGCTAAGCTCAAATTTAGTCCTCTCTGCCTAAAATCAAGTGTGAGACTGTCTTAATCATATTGGATTTATGCTTTGAGTGATGCCTCTAACACTCCAAACACAGTCTGTTTTGTTGTTGTTTTTGTTGTTATTGTTGACTTACTTTAAGAAGAATTCTTACTTATTTGTATCTAACAGTAATTCTTCATTTAGTTACTGAAGTAATAATGTCCACTTCTTTCTCCCACTATAGTAATAGTTGTTCCATAAGGGAAAGATCTTGTAGTTGTTTTGCCTCTCTTACAGAGGAGACTTCTGTCCATTTCCATAGAACATTTTTTGAAGTTTCTCACCCTGTCTCTATCCATTTTCATGGATTCTCAGTGTGAGTCACAATAAAATTTCTACAACTGAATGTAAGCTTTCTTTGTATTTTTTCTAGGGATTTATTCACTAAGATAACACACACTTGGTTTTATCTAGCTGATTGGGGCTAGAGAGATGGATCAGAAGTTATGTGCACTGACTGCTCTCCCAGAGGACCTGAGTTCTATTCCTAGCACCCACATCTAGCTCACAACTACCTGTAACTCCAGAATCATGGGATTCAATGCTCTCTTCTAGCATCTGAGTGCACTGTGTACATGTGGTGCCTAGATGTGTATGCAGGCCAAATATCCATGTACAAAATAAAATAAAATATTTAAATTTTAGCTGAAGCCTTCATACAAGTTTGTGTGGTGACTCTTACTGTTTGAATGCTCTGCCCCAGGGAATGCCATGATTTTGTCTCAACTATTTAGAATCTTAAGTCTTTTTCCCTAAAAACCTGCAAAAATCAAGAAAAATTATGATTTTGTTTAATATCCAGCTTCTATTTGTTTTTAATTTTGGGATGACACTTCAAACTTTATGGAAAAATTAATAATCTTTAACATTATCTGAAGATGGGTGGGTATTTAAGGTTTGTATAAGATTATTTAAAAAATCAATTAGGATTATTCTTAAGTGACCTAGAGACTTTCAAAGTGATATGATCATTGCACTCTAATTAGAACAGGGTTTTCTTATCTCTGATTCTAATATCAGAATAATGAGAAACTCAGTCAAAGTATTCTCATTAATCTATTCAACACATAAGGATAACAAGGCATGAAGCTATCTCTTGTTTGCAACATTAAGGAAGATTTTCACCAGACAGAATTCTCACATACATAAATACAGAACAAGAAAAATCATGTAGCATTAGATCTAGTAAATTTAGATTTGATTTCTAACATTCAAATTAGTAAAGATATCATTATTATGTATTTTTTATTGTTCTTCCTACTAAAAAATTCTCAAAAATTTTCAAGGCAAATTATCTGTAGATGGATCACTCTCAATATAAGTTGCACAATACAATGCCCTAGAGGCCTTTTACAGATTAGGATGGCACACCCTATGCCACTGTAGTTCTCAAGTTCTCCAGATGAATTTTAAAAGAGGAGGGCCACTAATAAAGTCAGATATACAACCATGCCAAAAGAACAAGATTAACTGGTCAGGTTAGGAAAGGAATATGAGGCATAAACATTTCATAAGAAAAGTAATCTTAATCATTTTGAAACCTTTTGTTATTTTCTTAGAGAAAACGTCTTCTAACAGTGCCCAGTGATAGGTCCAAAGCCCCCAACCAAAATGACAGTGCCAGTGATACTGTTGTAAACAGAAGGATTATTGAGAAGTAAACAGAAGGATTTTTAACATGTAAAGAAGCCTAAAGGAAGGTTTCTGTTTACCACATAAGCACATCTCCTAAAGAAGTTTCCTTTTTTGCCAGGAACAACTCTTAATCATCCAGGAACCTGTAGTTGTTTTGTTTTTGTTTTTTTACACTTTGGGGACCCACCACCCAGCTCCCAAATATATACATGGAGACTTATTCTTATTTATGAATACCTGGCCTTAGTTTGTCTTGTTTCTAGCCAGCTTTACTAAGTTAAATTATCCCATTTCTCTTTATATTTTGTGTTGGTTATGTTGGTTATGCTGCGGCGCTGCCCCTCATGGCTGGTCACCGCCAACAGTGGCCATGCCAGTGGAGGAACGTGCTGATTAAAAGAATCATAGCCATGGTTACGTTTTTAGAGCTTTATTGGGGGGAGGGGAGGAAGAGAGACAGAGAGACAGAGAGAGACAGAGAGACACAGAAGGGGGGAGGGGAGGAGGGGGGCGACGGGAGGAAGGAGTGGAGAGGAGAGGGGACAGAGAGCCCACAGAGGGCCCACCCGCATTTTAGGTTGGGAAGCCGGCGAAGGCTGATGATGTAATTAAGGACGTAATTAAGGACCAAATCCTTACATTTTGCCTCTTGACAATTTACCTTTATATATCAAATATATCAATGTTTCATTCTTACTCCATGGCTGACTGCATGGCTAAGTGGCTGGACCCTGGCTTCCTCCTCTCCTCCTTTTCTTGCTCTTCCTTCTTCCCTAGATCTCTTTTCCTAGATTTCTTTTACTCTCTCTTCCCACCAGTCTCACCTGTTTCTCTCTCCTGCCTAGCTATTGGCCATTCAGCTTCTTATTAGACCATCAGGTGTTTTAGACAGGCAAAGTAACACAGCTTTATAGAATTAAACAAATGTACCATTGAAGAATTCAAGACATCTTCGCATCATTAAACAAATATTCCACAGCATAAATCAATGTAACAAATCTTAAACTAATATTACACATTTCCTCCACTTGTCTAAATAAAATGAAAGATTTAACTTGAACATAGTCAAACTATGTATAGCAAAAGCAGTTTCAAGTAAGTATTACATTTACAATATTCAGTCCATTTGTATTTAGCAAATTCAGAGAAAATACTCTATTATCTATCTTACCTTAGTGAATTCAAACTTTTATATCTAATTTACTTTTTATCATAACTAAGGAAACTATAACTCTAACTATTTAGTCTTTAACTCCATCAAAGACCCCAGAAGGATCTAATAATACCTAACAACAGAGATATATGGTTGCCTGTACTATAACCCAAAGTTCCTCTGCAAAGTTGGGGCATCCATCTTCAGCCTACAGGCCAAGAGTATCTGGGAGACTTTACTGTGAAGCAGGAAATTTGAATGACTATCCCACCTTGCATTGGCTGCCAGGAGCAGATGTATCTCATTGTCATGAAAATTTTAGGTTATTAAAAATCTTAAATACTATATTTTCTAGGTCCTTGAAGTGTTTGAAAATTATCTGTCTAAAATATACCTGTTTAACTTTGAAAACATACCTAATGTGACTACAAATTTGATTACTATAAGTTAACTACTAACCTCATTTCTTAATTCTACATTGCATCTTTAAATGAGTTACATAAGCATAGTACCCCAAACAAGAATAGAAACATTTATGCAGTTTAATAAAAATAAAAATAACTTTAAATTTGTATCAATATACCAAAATCCATGCAATGCAAAATATCTGAGATTAATAGTTGCCTTTTTATCCTATATTCCTGTATTCTCCTAAATGACAACAAACGTCCATAATTCAACAAATAACCAACAACCACCCACCCACTTCTTGGAAATGTGGGTGTCATTTTCTCTAGGGTGCTTCCTGCTGTCTATGGGCATAGGCATCTTAGGGTCCCTGAGAAAATTGAGATAATGGCCAAGTCCTTTGAAGACCAGCTGTAACCTTTGTTGATACATACATATGTATTAACTGTCATAATACAAGACTCAGGAGGTTCTCCACTAATCAATTCTGATCCATATTAGCCTGGATGGAATCCACAGCCTCTTTTTCCTGTGGAAACAAAAGCAAAACTTTTCTCTAAAGCAATGCATTTATTAGTTCCATTTTAAAGTTAAAGCATCCTTAAAATATCTAAGCTGGTTTATTTCAGCAGTCCCTCTTTCAATCCCATGTCTCTAAATAGCTGTCATTTGCTTATCTTCCAGTTGCTTATCTTCCAGTATATATACACACATATGCTTTTAAAATTGTCCTTTTCATAAGGGTCAATAAGGTCCCACAGACTTCCCAACATTATAGACTGTAGCCAATGCTATTGGTTATCCTCTAGAGCTTGACAGTAATCCCTATTGCTGAAGACATCTTGTATTTGTGGCATAGAACATGGAAAAATCTAACTGATACTCAACTAAAAGTTTTATCCCTACCAGCTAGCATTCATAGGGTTGGAAGGTCCTCTACATGCTACCAGAAGAGAAGAGTAATCTTCGATTTCATTTAGCTAAGAACTCTGTGAACTATAATGACTGTGGTGGTTTGAATATGAATGGCCCTTATAGGCTCACATATTTGAATGCTTAGTCACCAGGAAGTAGAACTGTTTGAAATAATTGGAGATTAGGAGATATGGCCTTATTGGAGGAAGTGTATCATGGGGTTAGGCTTTGAGTTTTCAAAAGCCTATGCCGAGCCCAGTGTCTCTCTCTTCTCTGCCTGCACGGACAGGAGTGAGAGATTGATAGCTCTTTCTCGATTCCATTACTTCTCCAGCAACATGCTTGCCATGCCTTCTGCTATGTTCCCCACCATGATAACAATGGACTAAACCTCTGAAACTGTAAGCAAGCCCCTAATTAAATGCTTTCCTTTATAAGAGTTGCCTTGGGCATGGTGTCTCTTTATAGCAGTAGAACAGTGACTAAGACAATGACCTTCCTGCAAGTTTTGCATATTTAATGTAATGGGAAAAATCAACTATTTTTAATGGATTTAAAGCCAATTTGATGAGATAGAACCCATATATGAATTGTCAGTGAGGTCAAAAACTTAAAGATACATAGGTCATGAGCCTTAGAGTAAGGCCTACTATCATTAATCTGCTAAATGAAAAAGGAACAAAATGACTCCTTTTGGCATATAGATCAGCGCAAAGCTTAACCTTTGTCAGAGTAACTTCTTGCAATAGATAGTAATTAACACAGAAAACACAAGTTGGTCAACATGCAGAGAATAAGCAATTTTGGAATACTCAGCCCTAAAAGAGATATCTATAATACCTCCCTCATCATTGCTCAGGAATCTATGCAGAAAAGGAGAAAAGAAGACTGTAAGAGACAGAAAGGATAGATGACTTTAAAGAAACAGAGTTTTCTAGGCAAAACAGGGCAGAAGTACATATGAAGTCACAGAGACTCTTATGTTAATGTGTAAATCCTGCACAAACTCAAACCAGACAAAATTCCAGCATGAAAGAGTGGGCATGAAATTCCACCCAAACCCAAGGAGATATTAGCCGCAGCGAGAGAATAAGTCGGTTTTCTTTAGTGGAATGACACTAAGTACATCAAACATAGTCCAGGGCAGGCCTTGAACCAAGGCTTAGTCAGTCAACACAAACTGGACTCTGTTTTTGCTTTGTTTTCCTTTTTTCAACAAGAGAACATGAAGTTGGGTGGGAGAGAGGAAAATATGAGGTGATCAGGAGGAGTTGAGGGAGGGGAATGAATATGATCAAAATATAGTACATGCAGTTCTCAAAGACTAAATAAAAATGTAATTTTAAAAAGATTTTTAAAAAATTAAAAAGAAGAAAAAAGCACTGAGTACCAGCATTCACTCAACTTTGCTTGATGACTTTGATCACAATGTGACCAGCAGGATGCCTCCACACCATGATGCACTTTATTTTCTTCCAGATGGTTTTGGTTGGGAATTTGGTCACATCAACGTGAATAATAACTAATACATGCATATTATGTAAAGATATTACATTGTTTACACAAAAGTATATACATATGCATGTATCATCACTAACATATATATTAAGTTTATAGTCATAATTATATATGTATATATAAGGACACATTCATTTTCTTATACTTACATATATGTGAATATACATGTATAAATATATGTGATTATTTTTATAAATATATTCAAATGTGTACATAATTATTTTTAAAAGTGCATTATAAAATTACATGCAATAAATCCTCACTCTCTTAAGTTTCTTCTTATCAGATATTTTGTCAGAGCAATGAGAAAAGTAACTATTACAGTATATATACACACATATGCTTTTAAAATTGTCATTTTCATAAGTTTATCCTTTTACTTTCAGCAGTTCATCTTTTATTATGGCTTCCCAACCTCTACCCTGCACCAGCCATCGTAAAGTATCATATGTGTTCTGGATCCTTCACATTTTATTCTTATTTTAAGATCAGATTTTTCTGTTACCCTGGAAAAATTGCTGGGCTTCTTTGCTTCATGGGATAACTGGTTATTTTGTTTCAAGAATCTTGCTGGCCATTGTGTGCTCTCTGAAAGTTGAATTGAGAGTCTTTTGCTTGTACTTTCATAAACTGAGTCTTCTGCCATGCCAAATAAATTAATCATATCTTTTTTTTGGGCAGTACTCAGTGCATGACAGGTATGAGTCAGATTTTGTTTTGCTCCTTCACTGGGTGATGGAAGCTTTGTTAGTGCTTAAGCAATATGAAGTGAAAACTGCACAAACGTTTCACTTGTCTGTTGATGAAACCAGCCCACTAGGAATTTCTCTGCAAAAGAGAACAAATTTTCAGGTGGGCAGGATCATACAGCCAGAATTTGAGAACAGAAGAAGCTTGATGGTCAGCTTTACCTAGGATTTGACTCTGGATCATCTTTCCCTGGATACAGAAAAACACCTGACCATTATCAGAAACCCAGATGTCCCAACTGAGTTTGTCTGTTGGAATAGTGGAGAGCTGACTTGCAACCATCAGTCCCAAGTAAGTATCAGAACTTACAAAGGTTGTGTACCTAGTAGTCTATTCATGAAAGGTCTATTCTATCATTTTCTGTTGCCTGTGCCTCTGGGAAAATTCTTATTATTAGCTAGTTCTTACATCATAAATAAACCCAGTTCTATTAATCTATGTATTGCCATGAGGCCGGTGCCTTACCAGTACTTTCACTTCTTGCTTCTTGGGCAACTCGCTGGCTTTTCTTTGACTCTGCCATCTCACTTTATCTCTGCTTGGATTTCCTTCCTGGCTATATCTTGCCTTGCTATAAACCAAAACAGCTTCTTTATTAAAAAATGGTAATAAAATATATTCACAGTATATAGAAAGACATCCCATAGCACAGGCTTATTTAATTCAACAATTTTTTCTATTATCCAATGTCTCTCCACAGCTCTCATTCCTTTTTCACTAGAATTAAAAAACTTTAAAGTTAATAAAGCATTGTGAAATATATCCCTGGGGTTGTTTATTACCCCTTTCTGTTTATTAAGCATATATTTTAAAGTACAATTAGAACTTTCTATGACTAGTTGTCGTGTAGGATTCTGTGATATACCTATAAAATGTTTTATATTGTAATATGCAAAAAAACCTGTTTCATTTTACTAGAGACATATGCTGGAGCATTGTCAATCTTAATTTGTACAGGTACCCCCATGATGTCCATAACTTCTAATAAATATGTGATTACAGAATTAGCCTTTGCTGGACTAAAGCAGTTGTCAATTGAAATCCTGAATGAGTATCTATGGTATAATGCACATACTGTAATTTTTCAAATTCTACAAAATGAAACACATCCATTTGTCAAATTCATTTCTTTGAGTACCCTTTGGGTTGCTTCCTTCAGGTAGTGGAGTTTGCTTATAGAAAGGACAAGTAGGATATTTGCTTATAATTTCCTTAGCTTGTTGCCAGGTGATAAAAAAATCTTTCTTCAAACCCTTGATACTAACATGGTGTTTCTTATAAAATTCTGATGCTTCTAGCACATTTCCTACCAAATAGCTGATCAATTTCATCATTACCTTGTGTTAGAAGGCCTGGTAGCCCCATATGGGATCTGATATATGATATATATAAGGGATGGTTCCTATTTCTGATTATTTCTTGTAATTGAATAAACAATAAAGTTAATTATGAATCATCTGAAATAATTTCAGTGATTTCAATATGTAAAACAACTCTTTCTGCATATTAAGAGTCTAACTATTTTAAGAGGTTCTGGAAATCTAATAATAGAATGAGAATAGCATATAATTCTGATTTTTAACTGAATTATAAGAGCTTTGAGCCACTTTACTTATTTTTACTGACTTATAACCTGCCTTTCCTGATTTATTTGCATTAGTATAGACTCTAGGGACTCTAGAAATTAGTGTTCTCTGTGTGATGTGAAGAAGGATCTAATTAGTTCTCTTTATAAACTCAAGTCTCTTTCTTTGGGGATATTTTTGCTAATCTTTCCCCCCACCAAAAATAAAAAACCACTGGAAGCTCTTTGCAATTTTTATTTTCCATCTACAATGAGGCAATTTCAGCATTTATAAAAGGTACCACAATTTCTACTTGGTCTATTCTTGCTAATTGATGAAGTCACAATTTTCTTTAAGAATCATTCCAAAAACATTTTCTATATAGGTCTTTAATTTTTTACTTTGTTTGTATGGTAAAAATATCCATTCTAAGATCTCATATTTTCTCTCCATAAGAATTTCTGTGGTAGAATTTATAGAATGTAAAATAATCAGAATACAATCAAGCTCTGGATCTAAATGATCTATATGTACATCTTGTGATTTCTTTTCTACCAAAGCCAGTTCTCTCCCAGCCACAACTGATAATTCTCATGATCTATTTAAGTCCTTATCACCTTGAAAGGTTTGAAATAAATTGCTTCATTCTTGAGTTGTTAATCCAGTTGTGGGACATAGTCATCAAATATTTCCCAGCAGTTTTTTTGTTGTTTTTGTTTTTGTTCTTGTTTTTCAAGACAGGGTTTCTCTGTGTAGCTTTGCGCCTTTCCTGGAACTCACTTGGTAGCCCAGGCTGCTCTTGAACTCACAGAGATCCTCCTGGCTCTGCCTCCCAAGTGCTGGGATTAAAGGCGTGTGCCACCACCGCCTGGTTTCCCAGCAGTCTTGAAAATCATTAAAAGTTCATAATTAATCTCTCCTGAATTGTACATTCTGTGGTTGAATTTTTGTAAACCTCTCTTATATCCCAGGCAATTAATAGAATTTCCTCTTTGTGTTTTCTTCCAGAGCAATTTGTAATCCCCAGAAAGGTAAAATTTTCTTTACCTCTTCAAACTTTTTTTTCTAAGATATCTGAGTCTGAATAAGCTAGTAATATATCATTCATACAATGGTAAATTGTGTATTTAGGAAACTGATTATGAATTATTAACAATGGCTGCTGTACAAACTATTGATAGAGGGTGGGACTGTTTAAATCCCTTATAGAAGAACTTTTCACTGATACCTTTTTACAGACTCAGAATTATTTTAAGTAGGCACTGTAAAGGCAATTTTTATCCATCCTTTTCTTGCAAAAGCAAAGTTAAAAAATCCAGTCTTTTAAATCAATCACTATAATAAACCATCATTTAGGTAATAAAGAAGGCAATGGAATTCCAGGCTCTAAAGAGAATTTTGGCTGAATCACCTTATTTATGGTTCTTAAATCTGTTAATTTTTTCCATTTTTCAGATATCTTTTAAATGACAAATATAAGAGAATTTCAAAGACTGGTCGATTCTTCAATGTGTTAAACGTCTAACTGCTCCTGTACCAGCTGTTCTAGTGCCTGTAATTTTATTTTATGTCAATGGCCATTTTCCCATCAACACAGGTTTTTCTATTAACCACATTGTAAAGGTAGGGTTGTTGATACCCTTGAAAGAACACCAGCTGTTGTGCCCTGCTTATGTACAATCTGAATGGTCTGTCACTGTTCTTGATAATACTTTTTAATATTTCTCTCATAATCATTATTTATTTTATGGTTTGTTTCTGAGACTGGAGGAATGCTAATATGTGGTTTCCATTACTGCAACAAATCACATTCCCATAAATTCATTGCCATGTTAGCCACTGTAGTGGGTAGCCATTCCAACTTGGATCTGGAAGTTCCAACCCCCATTGAGACTCTGGCAACTGTCATGTCTACAAGGCGGGGCCAGGGGAGGCGCCTGGAGACCAGAGAGCTGGATGGACCAGCGCTTGCTCTGTGCGCTCTCTGTGCCGGGACACTGAATGGTGGAGGTTGACTGAGCAGAGCTCCAGAGAACACTGCTGGACTGCGATACACCTTCCCCAGACCCTGCGACCTACCTATTACTTAATTTGCGAGTTACGCCATTTAATAAATATCCTTTTAACTATGTGGAGTGGCCAAAATAATTTCACCAATAAGCCACATGTGTTTTTAATTTTCCTATCTGTCCCTCTGTCCCTATACAGTCTTGCACTTTGTTTTACCTGTGATAAAGTTCCAGTCCCAAGAAGCTGAAACATTTGCCTCCTGAAGAGGCCAATCTGGATGCCAAGATTTTGGTGAAAGTATTATTACATCTTTACCTTACCAAACCCTTAATTTCAATGCCATTTGTCTCTATTTTTAGCTTTGGTCACTGATCATTTATAGAAGTTTGCCAAAATACCTGTTTTCTGGTCTCTCCTGAACTTTTTGTTGTAGCTATAGAAGTTTTTATGTCTTTCATCACATCCAGAGCTGTGTTGTTTTTAACAACATGTATTAAGTCTTTAATTGATCTGTGGATGAGTTTCTCCAATGCTGACTGAGAATGATTGAGCCAAATTTGATATTAGAGCCTTGTGAGGCCCCTCAGGATGTTTCCTGAAGGCAAAGGGTTACCTTGCCTGTCCCTTGTTGATCTGCTTTCATTAGTCCAATGCCAACCTTTGCCATGCCTTCTGTTTACTAGAGAAGGCTGGGTCCTTCTGTTTGAATTATCTCTAGAAAAAAAAGTTATTTCTAAGGACATCTTGCCTACACTCCCTTTTCAAATGACCTTATTTATCATTAAAACATCTGACATTCTCTTTTTCTTAAATTTCTAGAAATTACTTCTACCCAAGCAGCATCATAAGTGTGATATACAATATCAGGCATATTTCTAATTTATTCATCTATTGGTGCCAGTCACGCCTTTAAAGAACTAATCACCCTTTTGCATTCTGAATTAACATTTTCAAAAGCTAAAGATTCAATTAATATTTGTCTAACTTCTGGATATTATATCCTTCTATTTACAGCTGAAATCAATCTTTGTAAAAATTAATCAGTGAAGCCAGGTAGTGGTGGTGCACACCTTTAATCCCAGCACTTGGAAGGCAGAGCCAGGTGGACCTCTGTGAGTTTGAAGCCAGCCTGGTCTACAGAGTGAGATCCAGGACAGGCACCAAAACTACACAGAGAAACCCTGTCTCAAAAAACCAATAGATAGATAGATAGACAGACAGACAGACAGACAGACAGACAGACAGACAGATACATACATACATACATACATACATACATACATACATATCAGTGAAGACTTCTTTGGGGCCTTGTATAGTTTTAGTAAAGGATTTAAACCTCTATCCTGATTCTTTAACCTGTCCCAAGCATTGAAAGCTGCTAAACAATATAGCACCCAAGTATGGTCACAAAATCTATACTATCTTTTCAAATCAGTATACTGACCCTCATTGAATAGCTAATCTTGGGAAATTTCCATACCTTGAGCTATACCTCATTGTTCTATGACCCTAGGTCCCTTTTTCCAACATGTTCTCCATTGTAACTGAGGGCCAGGTTCCAACATAGTTGTAGTTAAATCTTTCTAGTTTTAAAGTATAATTCTATCGAGTTGCCCATGAATTTAACATCTGCTTCACACAGGATGAATGCATAGCATATGAAACAACTATCTCTTTAAATCTCTTCAAATCAAAAACTTCTACAGGATTCCAGCCAACTTCTGCATAGCCTTGGAGGTGCATATCATCTGTTAGTTGTTCTTGAATGGTAACTGGATAAACTGAGGTTGGTTATCTAATAATCTTTGGCTGTTCCTCTTCAATTTCATAATTCAGTGGTTCAGCACATTGTGCTCTAAATTCCTCTGTGTCTGAATATTTTTTCCTATTTTCATTAGTAGGTCTTTCTAAGGCTTGTATCTTATCTGTCAATTTTTTATTATTTTCATTGAAAAGCCTTAATAAGGCTTGTATATTATCAGTAATAAGTCTTTCTAAAGCTTATATCTTATCAATATCATATTTGACAGCTATTAAACTACTTTCTTAAGAATAAAATAGGAATTACCAAACTAATAGTAATTACAATCAGTATTATGTCAATCCTAGCTAAGTGGTTTGTTGTAGTATATTTGTATACTGTGTGAATATGTATGGCTGTGATTGGTGTAATAAAAAGCTGAACAACCAATAGCTAGGCAGGAGGTATAATCGAGACTTTAGGGTGGAGAGAAAGAGAGAACTCTGGGAAGATGGCAAAGTCACCAACCAAACACAGAGGAAGCAGCATGAACTGTATGGAGAAATGAGGTAATGAGCCATGAGACAAAATGTAGATTAAAATAAATGGGTTTAAGTTATAAGAGCTGGAGGGACAAGTCTAAGCTAAGATGAAGCTTTCATAATTAAAAATAAGTCTCTGTGTCATTATTTGTGAGCTGGTGGTCCAAAGGAAAGTCCAATTGTAGTCATTTATCACGTTTATTTTTTCCATTTGCAAGCCATACATAGTAGCACTAAAGAGGGTCCTAACTCCCTGCATTGTGATATTTCTAATTCTTAATGTGGCAAACATTTTTCTTTTTTCTTTTTAACCCTAACTGCCCCTTTAAGAATTCCCAGGTATCTCACCAGATCTGCTAAAGATGGCAGAAAAGGGGGAACTGTGTGCGGGTAACCAGCTGTGTCAGTTCTGGAGGGAAAGGTATCCTGACTTGTTGGGAAGTCAGGCTAAACCTGCAAGTGTGAAGGGAAGGTATCCTGGATACCTATTGCTGTAATGAGAAAAGTGTCCTGACTTATCAGGATGTCAGGCTATACCTGAAGCTGGGGTCTGAAGGAGGATGTTCTCCCCATAGGATGTGGCAATCCTGATGCTCTCTGAGAGAGAGAGCTGCTACAGCTGAGCTCTGCTCTGCTCCCAAGGGAGTTTTCCAAGAGAGGTATCCATTTCTTCTCTGCTCCGGCCCAAGTTGTTACTTCTGCTTTACTCTGCTAAGCAGAACTCCCTGAAGAAATGTAGCACCCGTTCCAGCTCCGGTGAAGTTGTTACTTCTACTCTGCTTCCTTAAGGGAACTTCCCAGCAGACATTCTGCTCCATGCCAGCAAGAGAAGATCTTCACCCAAAACTCTTTCAAGAGATTTATTTGGGAAGGAGGAATCCAGGAGAGTGGCTGCTTCTGCCAGAGTGGAGAAGGACAGTTGCCAAGTGAACAGGCAGAGGGGATTATACAGGGCTTCTTATGGGTAGACTTTTTCCAGGGAGAAGATTTTCAGGGAGATAATTGATCAGGTTTCTTCTATCTCCTTGAGCTTGGACAAGCTCAGAATGGAATGGCTATATTTCATGCTCAGGGACTGGTTGTTTTCTGCTCAGGGATTGGTTGGTTTTCATGCTCAATGATTGGTTGGTTTCATGTTCAGTTGGTCAGAGGCAGATTTGGCTCTGGTTTCAGGGCCAAAGTGTGTTTCTTTCACTGGCCCTTTTAGCTTTTTGAGTCTAGTTTCAGGGCCAGTGTATATTTCTTTCACTGGCTCTGATTCCAGTACCAAAGTCTGTTTTCTGGGTCAGGGTATATTTCTTTGGTTATGCTTTCAGGGCCAGGGTATGTTTCTTTCATAGGCTCTTGTTTCAGGGCCACGGTAGGGTTTTTTGGCTGGCCCTTTTACCCTACAGGTGGCCAAGCTTGTCTGTTAGCTCTACCCTCTGACTTAAGGTAAACTTTATTGTCAGTCTCAGGTGTGTCAGAGTGTGATCAAAATATCCCACAATAAATCAAATTTTGATTAAAACTTTATATAAAGGATTTTTAAAAACTAAATCATAATTACAGTTTCCTCTCTCCCTGTTCCACCTTCTAATCCCTGCTTTGTCCCACCTCTTACTCCTTCTCAAATTCATGATGTGTGTGTGTGTGTGTGTGTGTGTGTGTGTGTGAATAGATATAAAAATATGATCCGTTGAGTTTATTTGTTGTTGATTGGATGTATATGACTTTTGGGCTGACCACTTGGCATTGGGTAACCAATTAGGGAGCTCATTCCCAAAGAAGACTAATTCTTTTCTCGGTAGTCATTAGTTACCTATAGTTCTCTGTCTAGATGTGGGGTCTTGTGAGATTTCCCTTCCACGACAGCATGTCTATTAGTGCTGTCATTGCTCTGGTCTTGCTTAGGCAGCCATATTGTCATGGGTTCAATGGTATAGCTTCTCTATCATTTCTAGGAGACACAATTTTACAACAACAAATCCTCTGGCTCTTACAATCTTCCCACCCTGTGTTCTACAATGTACATTGATCCTTGTGTACAGAGATTGTGTTGTAGATGTATCCCATGATCAGTTGTTCTATGTATTTTGACCATTTGTGGTTTACTGTATTGGTTTCCCTAGGCAATAAAGAAAAGATTCTCTAATGATGGTGAGTGCTACACTTATTTCTACAGTTAGGAATTATGTTGGTCTAGTAAATTGGCAGTGGTAATTTCTCCTCTAAGATCCATAACCTCACTAGCCCTGAGCAGTTGGCTCTATTTCCAGTACCAGGTATGATATTCCTCTTGGTGTGTGGGTCTTAAATCCAATTAGAGAGCTGTTGATTGCTGCTAAGATATGAATAGTGCTATTGCACATTTTGAAATATTTTTCCATGCTGGTCATGATTATAAGTCACTGATATCATAGCTGGATGGGAATATTGACTGTTTTCTCCTTTGGCACCTTGCATGGCATCTTCTGCCACTCTCAAAGTTAGTCCTCAGGGAGGAGGCTTTCAAGTTGGACCCAGCTCAAATCTTCTGAATCACATGTTCATAAGTACACAATATCTTCAGCAATAGGGACTTTCCTTCACTTCTGGGAGACAACCATGGGAAACAGCAGTAGCCTGTATTGTTTTGGGAGTCTCCTAGGTTCCCCTGAATAACAACTCAAAATGAGGTTTCTCATACCTGGTGCTGGGGTTTTTCTTAGCTGCCCTATGACTCTCTGGGAAAGCATTGTCAATTCATGCAGCATATCTTCATTAAAACATAGATATACATACACAAATATATTGTTTGTAATTTTTAGGCAAACATAAAGTAGTATAATTCCTCGAGGCTTTTTCAAATATCTTTATTGTTATTAATTCTTTCTCCCCATTCTTCTTTATTGACCACTCTCTCCCTTCCCTATTTTAAATGCCCATCCCCATTTCCCCATTTCCCCATTTTCCCATTTTCCCCTTCATATCACTTGTGTACTTCTATTCCCCTTCCATGCTCATTTTTTCCTGGTTTCTGTTACTCAAGGATATATACTTACATCTAAAGACTTGCAGCTGGGAACCACACATGATTGAGTGTATGTGGCATTTGTCTTTCTGTGTCTGTATAACCTCCCTCAGTATAATACTTTCTAGTTCCATCCATCTACTTGAAAGTCATGATTTAACTTTTCTTTACATCTGAATAACATTCTGTAGTGTATATACACCATATTTTCATTATCCATTAATAGGTTGAAGGACATTGAGATTGTTTCCATTTCCTAGATATTGTGAATAGGGTGGAGATGAATATTGCCTGTGCTATACATTGTCAAGTTCTTTGAGCATATGCCAACAACTGGTAAAGCTTGGTCATATGTTAGATTTATTTTTAGTTTATATATATATATATATATATATATATATATATATATATATATATATATATATATTATTTTACAATTCCATTCTGTTCTACATATCAGCCATGGGTTCCCCTATTCTCCCCCCTCCCACCCCCTCCCCTTACCCCCAGCCTTCCCTCCATTCCCACCTCTTCCAGGACAAGTCCTCCCCCGAGGACTGCGATCAACCTGGTAGACTCAGTCCAAAGAGGTCCAGTCCCTTCCTCCCAGACTGAGCCAAGTGTCCCTGCATAAGCTCCAGGTTTCAAACAGCCAACTCATGCAATGAGCACAGGACTTGGTCCCACTGCCTAGTTGCCTCCCAAACTGATCAAGCCAATCAACTGTCTCACCTATTCAGAGGGCCTGATCCAACTGGGGGCCCCTCAGCCTTTGGTTCATAGTTCATGTGTTTCCATTCATTTGGCTATTTTTTTTCAATAATTGAGTAAAACTGAAATTTATTATAAGCCACAGTCGTCCTAGGGACCTCCATGCTATATATATATAGCCTCTATGGTTCTATGGGTTGTGGTCTGATTGTTCTTTATTTTATATCTAGAATCCACCTATGAGTGAGTACATACCATAACTGTCTTTCTGGGTTTGGGTTACCTCACTCAGGATGATTTTTTCTAGTTCCATCCATTAGTTTTTTAAGAATTCTCCACACTGATTTCCAGACTGCACCAGTTTTCAGTTCCATTTTCCTCACCAGCATTTGTTATAGCTTATTTTCTTGATCTTAGCTACTCTGACTGCTGTGAGATGAAATCTCAAAGCTGTTTCAATTTGCATTTCCCTAATTTCTAAAGAGGAACACTCTTTGAGGCACATCTTACCCATTTTGATTTTTCTTTTGAAAACTCTCTCTTCGGATATAGAGCCTGCTTTTCAGTTGTATTGTTTCTTGACTCTTGTTTTTTCAGTTCTTTAAACATTCAGAGTATTAGTCCTCCGAAAGATATATAGTTAGCAAAGATTCTCTCCTACTATGTAAGTTTCTCCTTGACTTGAGTGATTGTTCCCTCAGCTGTACAGAAGAGTTTTAGTTTTCTGAGTTCCCACTTGTTAATTGTTGGCCTTAATTACTTGGCAAACAGAGTCCTATTTAGAAAGCCCTTTCCTACACCTACATCTTGTAGGATGCTGACCATGTTGTCTTTGGACAGTTTCAGCATTCCAGGTTTCAAATTGTGGTCACTGATCTTCTGGATTTAATTTTGATGGAAAGTGGTAGATATGAATATTCATTCTTTTACATGAGGACATCCAGTTTTCTCAGCACCATTTGTTAAAGATGCTATCATTATCATTCCTCAAGTATATAATTTTGGCAACTTTGTCAATTATCAGTTGGCTACAGTTAGGTGTATTTATGTTTGCATCTTCTTTTGTGTTTCTATAAGTTGTGTGTGTGTGTGTGTGTGTGTGTGTGTGTGTGTGTGCGCACGCCAGTATCATACTGTTTTTATTACAATACCTCTATAATCTATTTAGAAATTTCAAGTGATAATCTCTCCAGTATTGTTGGTTTTTTCCAAGATTGCTTTGACTATCCTTGGTATTTTGTAGTTCTATACAAATTCTAGGATATTTCTGTGAAGAAACTCATGAAAATTTTAGTTGGGATTGTGTTAAATCTACCAACTTTTCATAATATTAAAGCATTTATAATAATATTAAGTCATTTTCATAATATTAAATCTATCAATCTATGAGTGTGGGAGGTCTTTTCATTTTCTGATGCCTTCCTTAATCTCTTTCCTAAGGAACTTTGAAATCCTCAAATAGCTCTGTATTTCCTTGGTTAGATTTATTCCAGGATATTGTTTTGAGGTGATTATAAATGAGTGTGCTTATGATCTCTTTCCCAGCATGCTTGTTATTTGTATATAGGAAGGCTAATTTTTGTAAGTTGATTTTTGTATCCTGCCACTTTTTTGAATTTTGAGAAGTTTTCTGGTGGAATTTTGGGTGCCTCTTACATATAATATCATATAATCTGCAAAAGGGATAATTTGACTTCTCCTTTACTATTTGTAGCCCCTCAATTTCCTGCTCTTGCCTTATTACTTCAAGCACTATATTGGAAAGGAATGGAGATAGTGAGCAGCCCTGTCTCATTTTTGCTTTCAATGGGATTGCTTTGAGTTTTCTCCATTTAGATTCTTGTTGGTTGTGTATGTTGATAATTTGTTTGTTTTAACAATTTAATCTTGCCTAGAGACCAGAGTGCAGAGCTGAGTCACTAGTTAGTCATAGAGATCAGGCAGTGGTGGCACACCTTTAATCCCAGCACTCAGGAGGCAGAAGCAGATCTCTGTGAGTTCAAGGCCACCATGGGCTACAAAAGATTGATCCAATCTAAAAGAGAAACAGAGCCAGGCAGTGTGGCACATATGCCTTTAATCCCAGCACTAGGGAGGTTGAGACAGGAAGTGATATGGTTGGGCAGAGAAAGAAATATAAGCCAGAAGGAGACAGGAACCCAGGCCCTTTCAGGCTGAAGATTCGGTACAGATAAGAAGTCTGGCTGACTGCTCTGCTTCTCTGATCTTTCACCTTTCACCCTGATATCTGACTCTGGGTTTTTATTAAGACCAATTAGGACTCATGCTGCAACTGTGGCTTTGTCATATATAGCCTTTATCATGTTAAGATATGTTTCTTCTAGTCCTATTTTTTTTAGAGCTTTTATCATGAAATCATGTTGGATTTTGTCAAAGCTTTTTTATGTATTCATTAAGATGATGACATGACTCCTGTCTTCTGCACATGTAAGTTGCTGTGGAAATAGCTCTGTATCCTGTTAAAGTGTTGCTCTGATTGGTTAATAAATAAAGTGCTAATTGGCCAGTAGCCAGGCAGGAAGTATAGGTGGGATAAAGAGAGAAGAGAATTCTGGGAACAGGAAGGCTGAGTATTGGTGAAATTATTGAGGCCACTCCACGTAGTTAAAAGGGAGGTTTATTTTGTGGGGTAAATAAATTACAAATGAATGGATAGTTTACAGAGTCTGGGAAAGGCATGGTGCAGTCCGACGGTGTTCTCTGGAGAACTCTGCTTGGTCTACCTCCAGCAACCAGGGTCCAGGAACTAAGAGAGCATGTGCATCTGGAACCCGGGTCTTCAGCATCCTCTCTCAGCCCCACCTTGTAGGCATGACCATTACCAAAGCCTCAACGGGCCTTGGAGCCTCCAGGTCAAAGCTGGAATGGCTACCCACTACAGCTAAGTCAGGAGTTGCCAGCCAAACACAGAGGAAGCAAGATGTAAAGATACCAGTAAGCAATGAGCCACATGGTAAAGTATAGATTTATAGAAATGGGTTAATTTAAGATGTAAGATCTGGCTAGCAAGAAGCCTGAGCCATTAGGCCATACAGTTTTAATTAATACAAGCCTCTATGTGTTTATTTGGGTCTGAGAGGCTGTGGGCCTGGTCGGGACTGGAGACAACTCCAGCTACAGTAAGTCAATAAGTGTACTGACTAAAGTAAAATTTTAATGTTATATTCTAAAAGCCAATTTTGTTTTTTAAAATAATTTGTGGTTCTGTTGCTTTATAAGCATTCATATTATTGCGCAACTATCACTCTCATCCATATCCAGTCATTTTTCACCCTCCTGAGTTGAAACTCTGTTCATTATATACTATACTATTTTGTTTGCATTGGTACCTGCCCTCTATAGGTTCTGGATTTATTTCCTTAGTTCATTCATCTATGTATTTGAGTTCTTTATGTGGTCATTCATCTTTCTCACAAATAGGACTCTGAAATTTTTCTCTGCCATTTCAGCCTTCTTAGTTACTTTTATTTCCACTGTCCAGGAGTTGTGAGGTTGTGAATATGTCATGTTGAGTTGTTTAATATTCTTTGTTGTATTTTAAACATATGTTGAGGTGGATGTATCTTCATTTTTATCTTTCGCCTTTCCCTTGCTCTTTTTATTGTTTGATTTGTTTTATATGAACCCCCTCCCATAGGGCTCTATCTTAGTTAGGATTTCTATTTCTGTGAAGAGACACTGGGACCATGAACACTCTTATAAAGGAACACATTGAATTAGGGCTTACTTACAATCCAGAGGTTTAGTCCATCATTGTCATATCAGGAAACACGGTACAGTACAGGCAGACATGGTACTAGAGAAGGAACTGAGAGTTGTACATCTTGATCTGCAGGTAGCAGAAATGACTGTGACACACTAGCCAGACTTGAGCTTCTGAGACCTCACAGCCTACCTCCTAGTGACCCACCTCCTCTAATAAGGCCACACATCTTCCAAAAGGCCATATCTCCTAATAGTGCCAATCCCTATGGACCTATAGAGGCCATTTTTATTCAAACCACTACATTCCACTCCCTGGCCCCCATAGGCTCATAGCCTTATCATAATGCAAAATGTATTTAGTCCAACTTCAAAAGGTACCATAGTCTACAACAGTCTCAAACTTGTTTAAATGTCGAAGTCTGAAGACTCTACAGAGACTCATGGCAATCTCCTAACTGTAAATCTTCATAAAATCAAAATGAAAAGTAGATCACATACTTCCAACATACAATGGCACAGGATGTATATTACTGTTCCAAAATGGAGCATAATGAGGAAATACTGGACCAAAGCAAGACAGAAAGCCAGCTGGGCAAACTTCAAACTCTGCATCTCTATGTCTGATATCAAAGCACTCTTCAGCTCTCCAACTCCTTACAGATTTGTTGATTATAACACACTTCTTTCTCTTGGGCTGGCTCTGCTCTCTGTTAGCAGCTCTCCTTGACAGGTATCCCAAAGCTCTGACTTCTCCAACATTTTGGGGTCTCCAAGGTAACCCAGGCTTCATCTTAACAGCTTTACATAATGACATCTCTAGACCTCCATGCAGGGATACCACTGTCACACATCTGGCCTCAGTGATTTTCCTTGATTGTGGAAGGAGATTTTATTACCCTGTTCTTCTATCCTTGACTCTAAAGTCAGAGCCATGTTGCCAAATCTGCCAAGTTTTACTGCTTGCTGGGCCCGGAACTTATCCCACTCATTCAATTACATCTTCACCAGCTTTCTGCTTTCAATGGTTTTCTTCACTACTTAAGCTTGGCTATCTTGAAACATTCTCCACAGACCAGGCTGGCCTCAAACTTAGAGATCCAACAGCCTCTGCCTCTGGAGTGCTGGGATTAAAGGTATGTACCACCACACCCAACTCTAAGCTTTTTCTTAATTCCTTTTCACAAGTTGGAAACTTATATGAGTGGGGTCTTCCTCTGAGGTTATAACTCCTTTTATTACATTTATTAATCTGTTTATATCCTTAAACACAAGACTTAGCTCCATTCCATTTCCTGGTTTTTGTTTTCTCCTAATCTTGCTCCTTTTAATTATAAATCTTTATAAACATAAACATTGGTAACCACATGACAGAGTCTATGGTTTTGAGACTGCTTTGAGATTTTTCTCTTCCCATGGAATTCCAAATCGCTTCACTTTAGCATCAGGCAGACTCTTTGGACAAGGGCACAAGGCAGTGACATTCTTCACCAAAATACCACAAGAACTATCTCTAGGCAACATACTAAATTTATTCTCCTCTGAAACTTCCTAAGCAGGCCCCCTACAGTTAAAATCATTCTCAGCACCATTGTCTTCCATGATTGTACTAGTACAGCCCATTAAGCAATACTTGAAACATCCCACTGCTTTCCTAACCCAAAGTACCAAAGTTCAAATTCCTCTAAACAAAAAACATAGTCAGGCCTATGACAGCAATATCTCAATCCCTGGTACCAATTCCTGTCTTAGTTACTGTTTCTAATTCTGTGAGGAGACACTGTGACCACAGCAACTCTTATAGAGGAAAAACATTTAATTGGGGTGGCTTACATTTTCAGAGGTTTAGTCCATTATCATCATGGTGCGACATGGTGACATGCAGGCAGACAAGATGCAGTCAGTGGAAGTAGCTGAGTGTCCTACATCTTGATTTGCAGGCAACAGGAAGTGGTCTGAGACAGTCGGTGTGACTTGAGCATATATGAGACTTCAAAGCCCACCTCCATAGTGACATACTTCCTCCAACAAAGCCTCACTTCCTAATTATGCCATTCTCTGTGAACTAATAGGGACCAATTACATTCAAACTACCACACTTTGCTAATGCAAATAATGCAAAACTCTTCACTTTAGCCTCAGGCAGACATTTTGGGCAAGGACAAAAAGTAGCCACATTCTTTGTCAAAGTATCACAAGAACAGTCTCTAGGTCACATACTGAAATTCTTTTCCTCTGAACTCTCTTAAGCCAGGTCCCCACAGTTCAAATCTCCTTCAGCACCACTGTCATCCATGGTTCTACTAATATAGCCCATTAAGCCCCACTTAACAGCATTCAGCTGTTTTTCAAATCCAAAGTCCACACCTCCAAACAAAAACATGGTCAGTCCTATCAGAGCAATTCCTCGGTCCCTTGTACCAACTTCTGTCTTAGTTATGATGTCTATTGCTATGAAGAGACACCATGACCATGGCAACACTTATAAAGGATAACATTTTGTTGGGGATAGCTTATAGTTCAGAGGTTTAAGAGCATTTTCATCATGATGGGAAGCATGGTGACATGAAGACAAACTTGGTACTATAAAAGCAGCTGAATCTTGATCTGCAAGCAGCAGAAGTGACCATGACATGTTAGCCAGGCTTGAGTTTCTGAGCTCTTGAAGCCCACCCCCTAGTGGAACACCTCCTCGCAAAAGGCCATATGTTTTCCAACCAAGCCATACCTCCTATAGTGCCACTCCCTATGAGCCTATGGGGGCCATTTTTATTCAAACCACCACTAATTCTAATAATAAATACAATGATGAAGAAAATATCTCCTGTAGCTGAAAAACCTGAAGTGATAGAGTTCTCGTAACTTGCCTAGGCCTATTCAGCTAAATGGTAAAGCCAGGATTTCAACTTATGTGATATTAATATGAGATCCTGAGTTAGCTACAATGCATGCTATCACTTATTCTCTTTATAGTTTGCCCATCTTAAGGTAAGATTTATGTTAATACAGCATATGAAGGCTTTATTAATTTCCCTCTGCTTCACTCCTTAGTATTACTATGTTTTCCTCAACTTACCATTGCTCAATAGCAATTCTACATTTGGCATCTGATAAATGTCTTTATTGCCTTTATGATTTTTAAGAAATACAGGTCATTATTCACAATGTAGATATACCATTTTAGTAATGTGAGAATCTAGGTAAGTCCAGGATTACTACTAAATTTGTCTGTTTAAACAAGGTATTATAGTATTTTTATATTGTTGTTACTATTTAACTCTTTGTTTTTCTATAATACCAGTACTTGGTAAGTATGTCTTGGAGTACAGAAATAGGAAAGTCCTACATCTGTTTCCAGAGCTACATATCAGGTAGAACTTTTTAAATAATCCTTTATATTTATCTGAAAAATATAACTTCATCTTCCCTTGACCTTGAACTTTAGAGTAAGGACCACAAATATGTTTGTGGTGGTTTGAATAAGCATGCCCCCATAGACTCACATGTTTGAATGCTTGACCCATAGGGAGTGGCATTATTAGGAGGTGTGCCCTTGTTGGAGTACATGTGGCCTTGTTGGGGGAAGTGTGTCACTGTGGGGTGCACTTTGAGGTCTCAGATGCTCAAGCTAGGCCTAGTGTGGCTAGACTTCCACTGTCTGCAGATGAAGATGTAGAAATCTCAGCTCCCTCTCCAAAACCTTCTGCCTGCATGCCACCATGTTTCCCACTACAACAATAATTGACTAGACCTTTGAAACTGTAAGCCAGGCCTAATTTAAATGTTTTCCTTTATAAGAGTTGCTGTGGTCATGGTGTCTCTTCACAGCAACTGAAACTCTAACAAGTTAGGCAATGTCTCAATTAACAGAAAAATTAATGGGGTTCTTAAAGTGTCATAAAAGAAAGTTATTTCCTCTATATAAAATGATTAATTACTTTCTACCATAAATTAAGATAAATATGACTTTATTTTTTTCTGTATAGCAATTAATAAATATATCAAATGATTCCATTAGCTTTGGAAATCTGGACATGTTCCCCATTTCCATCAACTTTGGGGAAGAAAGCAGGCTCATGGAGTTTTCAAAAAAAAAAAAAAAAACAGAAAATAATATCCATTCAAGCCTTGGAGAAGACAATCCTGTAAAAATAAGTAAATTTCTGGGAAGATATAGTCATTTTATTGAGCCTTCTTATCATAAGTGTCATATTTGCTAATAAAATTTCAGAATGCTAAATAACACAAAGAAAATGAATCTCCTGACATGAATTTGTTGTTTACCTGGGATTAAAAAGGTGATGACAGCCACAGCTGGAAGACAGTGCTTCAGGCAGTTGTGGATTCATCTGATTTCTGCAACTTCTTTCTCATGTTTTCATTGGTTATGAATTTGCTTTCTTTTTGCAGGTGTGATGGATGATGGAAAACTACTTGTTTACAGACTCGGTATTGTTGCCATGTGCCTCCTTCATATGGTAACACTGAGGGCAGGTATGAATTTCTCACTTTCCCTCATGAACTTTGTCCATAACAACTTTGCAAAGAAAGAAAATGTCAATGGCTCTGTTGCCAACTTGAGGAAATCTAGAATTATCTGGGCAACAAGCATCTGGGCACACCCATAGGAGACCATATTAAATAGGTAAGCTGAGATAGGAAGACCCATCAACTGTGGATGGCTCAATTCCCCAGGATGAGATCCTGGACTGTATGAAAAGGAGAGTGGTCTGAGTACAACTAGTCACTCCTCTCTACTTGCTGGTTGTGAATACAATGCAAAAGCCAGCAGGTGGATCAATGGAATAGACTATAAAGATAAATTCTCACAAATAAAGACAAGTGACTTTTTACAAGATGGAGGAAAAGATGGCCGTTCAACAAATGGTGCTGAGAAAACCAATATACATGTGTAGAATGTTAAAACTATAGCCCATCCTGGTCATGTATAAAACCAGTTCAATATATAGAAAGATTTTAATTTAAAATCTCAAGTTCTGAAACAGAGGGAAAATATGAGAAAACATTTTAAGACATAAACATAGGCAAGGACTTTCTGAATAGAACTCCAAACATTCAAGAAATAATGCCAAAAACAGACAAATGGGATTGCATGATATTGAAATATCTCTGTACAGGAAAGAAAGCAGATAATTGAATGAATGACATACAGTATATTTACTAACACTACCTCTGACAGAGGACTAATATGTAGAATATATAAAGAACTCATAAAACTAAATACCAAAAAATCCAACAATCTGATCAATAAACAGTCTAGTTAAATAAAGAGTTCTTAAAGATGAAGTACAAACAACCAATAAACATATGAAAAAAGTTTGACACAATTAATTATCAGAGAAAAGAAAATTAAATTACATTATGATTTCATCTACCGTGGTTAGAATGACAATCATTAAGAAAATAAATGAATGTTGGCAAGTGTGCTGAAAGAAGTGTGTTGTATACTATTGGTCACAATCTGGATTAGTTTAGCCACCACTGATATCAATATGTAGGATCCAAAACAAGCAAAACAAAACAAAACTAAAGTTCATCATATTATCCAGCTATACCACCCTTGGTTATTTATTGAAGGATTCTAAGCCAACATACCACACTGTTACTTGTACATACATGTTTATTGCACCATAACCCACAGTAGCTATGGAGTTAACCTTTGTATCCATCAATAGAAAAATACATAAATACAATAATACTCAACTCTATAGTAGAACAAAATTTCACTTGAAAGAAAGTGGATTCAATACATTATTGCAGATTAATACATTAAGCAAATTAGTTAGACAAAGAAAGACAAATACTGCATGTCTTCTTTAATTTGTGAGTCCTGTATTTTAGATAAATGCATAAAAGTGTGCTTGTGTATATAGCATGAAAGTAGAAGTCAAACTAAGGGATTAAAGATGACAGCAGGAAAAGGAGAAGAGAAAGGAAAGTATTAATGGCTTGTTGGGGGCGTGGGACTTAGCGAAAGTATATTATACACTTAAAAGAAAATGTCCCTAAGATACCACCACCTATATATAATGGATGTATACAAATTAAAAAAAAAAAAAACAGAAATGAAACTACCATACAGTGATTTTTAAAGTGAGCTGCTGATGCCTTGAGCAAGTCTATGGCCCTGACACTCCCTCTTTTGCTATGGAGTGGTTCCACTTAGATATATAAGAGCGCTGCCAATCTTGAGAGTTCCATGTCTACCATCCTTTTCTAAAGGATGGTCCTCTGTGTTTCTGCAAAGTCTTTCTCTGTGGCTTCCTACTTTGCAACCCTGAAATGGTTACTCAAATAGAAGGCTGTTGTGTGCTACTGCCACCTGGTGGTTTTAGGTTGTTCCAGCTATCAGATCCTGAAATTCTTAAACTCAGAAATCCTCATGGCTGCACCTGGTGTCATACAGAATTTTACCACTCTTGAAATGTCATATGATCCACCTACTCCTCTCTTTTCTCTCCCTTTAAGAGCCCCATCAACCATCTTTTGTACTCTACAGCTTTGCTTTTTCTAGAAGGCCACACACTTGAAACCATACAAGCTTTAATAATAGACAATATTCCATTGTATAAATGTGCCACATTTTGTTTGTTCAGAATGTTGAACAAACATTCTGTTGAAGAATATTCAAATTCATCCAAATTTGAACAAGTATTAGTAGTGATGCTATAAACATTTTGCATGGATCTATTTTTCAAATCCTTTATGTCATATCTAGGCATATGAAGTATGGAGGCTCAATACTATGGTAAGTCTATGGTTAATTTGGTTAAAAAAAGAGAAAGAGAGAGAGAAAAATAGAAAGAGAGGGAGAAGGGGAAGGAAGGAAGGACGAAGATGTGTCTTTGCTCTTCCTCAACTGCATAAGGCACCTTCTGATTGGTTTAATAAAAAGCTGAACAGCCAATAGCCAGGCAGGAGAGAATTGGTGGAACTTACAGGCAGAGATAGGAACTCTGGGAAAAAAATCTGAGATGTGGGAGATTCACCAGCTAGACAGAGTTAGAGGTAAGGTGCTGAGGAGAGGTAACAAGCCATGTGGCAGAACATAGATTAATATAAATGGGTTAATTTAAGTTTTAAGAGCTATTTGAGAACAAGCCTAAGCTAAGGCCAAGCTTTCATGATTAATTAAAAGTCTCCATGCCATTATTCGACAGCTAATGATATAAAGAAAGAGCCTCTATACAGGTGTGTTAACATCCATTAGAACAAGGGTAGCCTTTGAGGGACTGCATCCATGAGAGAATCTTACTCTTCTTCCTGTACCAGCCATCAGATGCCAATAGCTTCTCAGCTAGAGGTGGGATCTCCTCCATTCATCTTGGGATTTGGGTAAGCTTAAACTTGTGCATGCAGTCACAGCTACTGTGAATTTATGTGTGTGAAAGTTTAAACCAGACAGAATTGTCTTTTCTCCACAGACCCCAGAAGTCATCCTTGTCACAAGCAAAATTTCCCTAAGTATTTGCATCTCTAAACTGTCCCATTGAGATCTCTTCTTATGGACTAATTTGAGATTATAAGAACATTCATTGAATATATGCAGTGAATTTTAAAATCTTGTAGAGATATGCTAAACACAGCGGGGTGGGGGATTAAAGAAGAAATTTCTCTAAAAAGTTCATTGATATGCCGTGTGTGTATATGTTTCTTCACATTGATGCATTGATATGTGGTTTTGCCATATGGTTTAAAATTTCCAGTACACCTTTGAGAAGGTTTCTTTCTGTTTTTCCTTTAAGATTTTTATAAACTCAAATATGTGTTAAGCCAAGTACTGGTCAACTGTAGGAAAATCTAGAATTGCATTTGAAAGTTTTGACTCTAAACTCCACATGATCATCTGCAGTGGTCTAGTTATATTCAAAGGAAAAACAAAACAATTAACTTGTCTTAGCATGAGGACATTTGGAAGAGTAGGTTTTAGTACTTTATTCTGTCTTTCTGGTAAAACTAAAAAGAAATAAGATAGAGTTCCATAATAAAAAAATAGGATAAAGGAAACAATATTTTTTTTAAATTTTTCATATATACATACTATATTTACATCACTTCCACCACTCCCTCTCCCCATCCAGCTTCTCCCACACACACAATCCTTCTCAAACCCACAGCTTATTCTATATTACACACACACACACACACACACACACACACACACACACACACACACCCTACTGAGTCCATTTAGTGTTGCTCTTATGTATGAGTATTTAAGACTGACCACTTGTGAATGAATAATTTATGAGGGGGCTGATTCATGGAGAAGACTGATTCTCCTCTTTCTTGGCCACCATTAATTGCTGTACTTCTTCATCTAACGGTGATTGAAACCTAGTGAGATTTCCCCCTCCCACATCAGGATGTCAACCTGTGTTGACAGGGCCTGTTTAAATGACCACATTGTTGAGGCTTCATGGGTGCAGCTGCCTTCTCATATGGGAAATATTATCTCCCACAGGTGAATCCTGGTTCTCTGGTTCCTACAGTTATACCACCTATTTTCTGTGATGTTCCTTAATCTGTGGATGCTATTTTGTAGATGTATTAGTTGCGGCTGTGCACCCCACAGTTAATTGTTCTCTGCATTTTGACAAATTGAGAATTTCTGTAGTCATTTCCACATGCTTCAAAACAAGTTTTTTTCATACAATATATTTTTATCATATTATTTCCCCTCTCCCTACTCCTCCCAAATCCCCATACATCCTTTACCTGCCTACATCATTCTCTTGTTCCCCCGCCCCTTCTTCTCTCTCTCTAAAAAGTCAAGCAGAGATGGCTCAGTCAGTAAAATTCTTGCCACAAAAAGAAGTTTTTGGTAATGGGGAAAGCTACATTTATATGTAGATATGAGGATATATCTTAGAATGCAGTTAGAAATTACATTAGTTTAGGAGAATGGCAGTAATAGGTTCTTGAAGACAAATTTAAACATGCAATGAATAAAAGTGTTTCAAATTAAAGAAAGTTAAGAGTAATCCAAGAAGCTTAAGCATAAAAGCAAATATATACAACAGCTCATTACAATTAACTGGATCAGGCCCTCTGGATAAGTGAGACAGTCTATTAGAACTGTTTGGGAGGCCCCCAGGCAGTGGGATGGGTACCTGTCCTTAGTGCATGAGCTGGGCTTTTGGAGCTTGGGGCCTATGCTGGGACACTTTGCTCACCCTGGGTGAAGGGAGGAAGGGACTGGACCTGCCTCAACTGAATCTACCAGCCTGAACTGAATGCCCTTGCCCTGGAGGAAATGGGAAGGGGGGGGCTGGGGTTGGGGGCGGGAGGATGGAGGACAGGGCAATCCGTGTCTGATATGTAAAATTAAATTAAATTATAAAATTAAAAAATAATAATAATAACTAAAAAGAATAAATAAAAAAGAATAATGAATAGTAGAATCATTCAGAGAAAGAATGAAATAGAATGAAAGAAGAGACAACTACTGGGCTGATAGCAATTATCTTAGGAAGCCATTTAGCAACAATGGAAATTATACACATTTCATAAGGGGAATATTTTGGTGAGCCACCATTGAACTCATGTAAAATTAAGATTTTTTTCTTAACAGTATGCTGGGGGAAAAAATGACCCACAGTAAAAATGTGTTTGTGTGTTTTGAGGAAGGGGTGACTTAGTGGGTTTCCTTGATTAAGGCATTCACATTTTGGTTCTTGTTTCTCTTCCCAGAACGATTTACAGTGACTGGATTAGAGAAGCCAGTCTTGGCTCCATTTGGTGCAGTACTTGAGCTCAGTTGTCAGCTGTCTCCACCACAAAATGCCCAGCACATGGAGATCCGCTGGTTCAGGACCCACTATACACAACCTATTAACCTATACGAGGATGGCAAAGACCTGTTTGGGAAAATTATCCCCAAGTATGTGGAGAGAACAGAGCTCCTGAAAGATGCCATTGGAGAAGGGAAAGTGACCCTCAGGATCTTTAATGTCAATCCTGATGATGATGGGCACTACCACTGCATCTTTAAAGATGGCAAGTTCTATGAAGAGCACATCACAGAAGTCAAGGTCATAGGTAAGCATGGCTTCCTCTGAAACTAATACAGTGATTCACATATAAGAAAAATGTCTACTTACAAATTCTAAAAAGAATTGAATCTTGCATGGTTTTGTTGCTTTTTATAATCTAAAACTTAACTCAGTTGTTTTGATTTATTAAACAGTAAATATTTTACTGAAAGGAAAACTAAATGAAACAAAGAGGCGTTTCATCACCAGACTTATTTAGAACAGTAAGTCTGCTTATTAGCATAATAGATGCTAATTGTGTGTTATGTCTTCTCCAACTTTCCATCTGGTGCCATCTCTTTTAATTGATTTACTATGTCAGTTAGATCCCCATAGAGTTTTGACTATCCTTATATGTACAGACAGTGGGGTTAATATAGAGGAGGAGTGGTTTTCTTTTTGTGTTCTTTTCTTCTTTCCATCTACTATACACTACTAATTCTCCCTTGTTTATAACCAGCTGTGAGCTCCCGGGTTCAGATTCTTGTTCATCCTCCTACTACCAAAGGTGTGATAGTGGAATGTCATTCCAGAGGTTGGTTCCCACAACCTCACTTGGAATGGAGAGACAGCAGAGGAGGGGTCATTCCAGCTGCATCAAAATCCCATTCACGGAATGAAGACAAATTGTTTGATATGAAGATGACACTTCTCCTTAGAGACAGCTCCCTCAGGAATGTCACTTGTTGCATTTGGAACCGTCTAACAGGCCAAGAGGAAAGCACAAGCATTGTTCTACCAGGTGAAATTCGTGTATTCACTCTTGAAATAAGTTTTATATAATTTATACTTGACACAAAACTCATGTGCCTTTTTCACTTGGCTACGGGCCATTACTTTCCCTTCATTTTATTCATCTCATCTGTTTTCTGATTGATTCCCTTTTCTAGATTCATTTCTTTCATCATTTTCCTAATACTGGAAATTTTTGTACATAAGATGCTGTTTTGTTTTGTTTTTCCTAGAGTAAAGTGTTGTTTGATGTTTGGCTAAATTGCTACTCATTTCTTAAAATGTTTTATCAACATTATTCATTGTAAAGAATATAAAAAGCTGAGAAATCCTTAAGAAAATACTCAACATCCTTAGCCACCAAGTAAATGTAGACTATAACTTTGAGATCTCATCCCAGTCAGAATGCTAAGGTTAAAGAAAAGAATGACAAATGCTAGCAAGGGTATATGGGAAAGGGGGTTGCTTAATTACTGGTAGTAGGAATGGACCTGGTAAAGCGACTATGGAAATCAGTGGAGAGATTCCTCAAGACCTAAAACTAGATTTACCCAATGATCCACTCATGGGCATATACCCTCAATACTCTACGTCTTATTATAGAGATACTTCATTGCCCATATTCATTGCTGTTATCTACAATAATAGCTAGGAATGGAAACAACCAATATTTCTATCAAGTGATGAATGGATATTGAAAATATAGTGCATTTACACAATGAAACATTCAGCTATTAATAAAAATGAAACAAAGCTGCTTTTGTTACTAAGGTTCTATAGTAAAATTTGAGGTCAGATACTGTAATACATTGAGCATATACAACCAACCACAAATCCTGATGTGAAGAAAAAGCCACACTTAATGGTGATGGTGGGAATGTAAACTGTTCTAACCACTATGGGAATAGTGGTTGAGGTTTTAAAAAAGCTGCAATAGGTTGCTAGAGTGATGGATCAGTGGTGAAGAGCACTTGTTGCTCCAGCAAGGGACCCATGTTCAGTTCCTAGCATCCACATTGTGCCTCACAACTATCTTTAACTCCTTTCCCAAGGATTCTGGTATCCTCTTCTTACCTTCAGGAGTACCACACATGCACATGTTTCATATACATACATGTAAGCAAAGCACTCATAAAATGAAATAAATAAGTCTTTTTAAAAGTCATTTAAAAACTCTGCAAATAGAAATATCATATATGAGTTATAATCCAGATGTACCATTTATACATACACAATAAAGGACTCTAGAAGTACTCACACATCTATGTTTATTCCATCATTTATCATAATAGCCAAGCTGTAAACACATAAGTCTGTAAGCAAATGTGGCATGTAATTTTATTCAGCCATAAAGAAGAATGAAGCTGCATCATTTGCTGGAAAATGTGTGCAGTTAGTGATAACATAAAGTGGAATAAGGCCAATTCAGAAGGACAAATATCACGTTTGCTGTCATTTGTGGACACACACATACACACACACACACACACACACACACACACAAAAGCAGAAAGGAGGATAGAGAAAGGACTAAGACTATTGAAAGGAATGGTGAGGAAAAAAGGAAGAGAAGGGAAATATAAAGCATGTGATTATGAAATTGTCAAATTATGAAACCTGAATCTATAAATGCCAAGAACATATACCAATTTTAAAAAGAAATTAAATACATAAATATATTGTGCACATACATCTGTTACTGATGAAAGTATTACAGCAACTCCATGTAGTTAAAAGGGAGGTTTATTTGGGGGTTTTACTTACAACTAGTAAAGGAATAGGTTACAGAGTCTGGGAGAGGTGAAGTACGGCCCAGCAATGTTCTCTGGAGAACTCTGCTCGGTCTACCATCCAACACCCAGGATTAACAGGAACCAATATAGCTGGCACATCCAAATCTTGGGTCTTAAGGGCTCCAGTCTTGGCCCGCCTCAGGGGCAGGCCATAGGTAGGCGTGACAGTTACCAGAAACCTCAGTGGGGCTAGTTCTTCCAGGTCAAAGCTGGAACAGCTACCCACTCCAATCTGTAACAGTTATATCTTCTTGATTCACAGTTCCCTTTATCAATATATAATAAAATATATTTTAATAGCTATAAAAAGGTGTTCTTAATGCTCATAAGATTTGCTTGAATCTCCCTGGTCAAATATAAGCATCCATGCTGTCTTAGATTTCTATGACTGTGATAAACACCATGACCAAAAGCAACTTGGGATGAAAGTTTGATTTGGCTTACACTTCCTGTTCACAGTCCATCAATAAGGGAAGTCAGGACAAGTAGGAATAGAGGCAGGAACCATATAGGAAACCTGATCACTGGATTGATCTTCATGGCTTGATCAGTTTGTCTTCTTTTTTCTTTCTAGCTTTTTTCTTTCTTTCTTTTTTCTTTTTTCCTTTCTTTCTTCTTTCTTTCTTTCTTTCTTCATTTCTTTTTTGAGATAGGGTTTCTCTGTGTAGCCCTATCTGTCCTGGAACTCACTCCATAGACCAGACTGTCCTCTACTCACAGAGATCCACCTGCCTCTGCCTCTGCTTCCTGAATGCTGGGCAGATATTTTTTTTCTTTATTCAAACCAGGACTAGCTACCCAGAGTTGGCACTGCCTAAAAGTGGGAGGGGTCCTCCCACATCAATCATTTTCTCTCTCCAGCATCAATCATTAAGAAAAGGTCCCAGAGATAGGCCCATGGGCCGATCTGATGAAGGCAATTCCTCAAACAATATTCTTCCTTCCAAGATCAGTGTAGTTGGTGTCAAACTGACACAAAACTAACTAGCACACTTGCCTTTTTATTGCTTCTACTCTCTGGGTCCATAGTTTTACCATCATTCAGTAAGAATATTTGGCATTGCATGTGCCCTAAGAGTTTAGACAGAACTGAAGCACTGATTTGGAACTGGCAGAAATTTTTGTTTCTTGACAGGGGAGATGACAAATTGACTTTTCATCTTCTGTTACAGTCAGGGAGTTCATGAGACAGAAATGGTGGAAAGAGCAGGCTTTATTCTTTGCACCAACCACATACTAATTTACACCTATGCTACTTTTCACACAGTTCATATCAGCCTCTCTAAAACTGGCCTAAAGTTACCATCAAGGGTGGTAGGAATGGAGAAAGAAGAATTGGATATGCCACGCCACTCCTAATTGGGTTGGTCCAAACATTTCTAGGTGGTAAAATTTGTGGCTTTCTATTTCAGTCGAAATGTTTTCTTGGAATTTTATTTGGACGATGATTGTGGCTGTGATTCTGACTATGATGGCACTCTTCATAATAATACCCAGTATTAAACTACATATTCTAGAAGGTAAGTACATTTTCAGGATGGAAGAAGCAAAGTGGGAGAGGGAGAGGGACCTAATACTGCCTTACACTTCATCTGGAAGCCTGTATGCAAGGATATTATTATGGGTCATACATTAGACATATAACTTTATCCACAAAAGTCTCTCTCTTGCTGATGGAGCTGCTGGCATTGTTCTTTGTGAAAGCCTTGCTTTGTTTGCATTAGTCAAAATGAAAGTTCCTTTTCCTGTGGTGATAAATAAAAAAAAAATTGGAAAGCTTCTTAACATCTAACATTTGTACACCCCTCTCTCAGCTTCAAGGATCCAATAGGCTCATTGTGGCCAGAAAATAAAGTTCTAAACTGCACATTGCAGTAATGACTGCATAGTATCCATTCAGTGTAATACCAGAAAAACTGAGCCTACTGGGAGAGGTATACCAGTTGGACTATCAGAAGGTTTAATTTCCTAGGAGGAAAAAGGCATTCCTTTTTAACATTGCTATATTGGGAGGAAGTGAACTTGAAGGGTCACAAGAAAAACTAAAAGACAAATATATATCTGTTCAGGTTTTAAGGGTGTGCTAATTTTAATAACCTTGAACTAACAGATTCCATCATATGAAACTCTATCTTTCCAGTACGTATTCAAGGCCATTGAAAATTCTTCCATGTGCAGCTTAGTTGTTGGGTAAGGATTTGGGTATCAGAACTTATGTGTTTCTCACTTATTCTTGACTCCCCCTTTTATTCCCAGCTGAACTCCTTGCCTGAGTTCTATTATCTGAATTAAAACAGGTACCGTTCTCAAAAACTGCATCTAAACCACACAGCAGAAAGCCCCAGACTCACTACATTTATTCTTGTTTATTGCTCTTTTGCAAAAGTAAACTCATACTTACCTTGTTCACTTCTTGTTACAACCTAGTTTGTTTGTTTGTTTGTTTGTTTTATAAGAAGTTGATCTTTGTTGCTGTTTCTCTTTATCGCTGAATCATTGAATGCATTTCCTTCTTCAGAATCTCAGATCCTTCCTGAGAGACTTGTAGTTAGAGATATTTCTAAGTAGAACTTTGTCACACAAATCCCCTCCAATTATTAAGTCTTTATCTATGGTGCACTTTGAGCTGGTAACATTTTACTCATCTTGTCTTCAAAGTACTTCTATGTTGCTGGAGGGCTTCTCTCCAGGTTCCACCAAGCCCCGCAGTCCCACAATCCACATATAAAATAATCGCTCAGATGTTTATATTACTTATAAACAGTATGGCCATGGCAGGCTTCTTGCTAACTGTTCTTATATCTTAAATTAACCCATTTCTATAAATCTATGCCTTGCCATGTGGCTCATGGCTTACCGGCATCTTTACATGCTGCTTGTCCTGGTGGTGGCTGGCAGTGTCTCTACCTCCTTCTTCCTGTTTCCCCAATTCTCCTCTCTCCTTGTCCTGCCTATACTTCCTGCCTGGTCACTGGCCATCAGTGTTTTATTTATATAGAGTGATATCCACAGAACTCTAAATCATTCTAAAAGAAGCAGAGTTGATCTTATAGTAGGAATTATCATATCATCTTAAGATGCTAGCACTTACTGAGGCTTTGCTACTGGCAAACCTTATTCGAAAAGTCTTATAGTTAGTAAGGCTCATAACCTGTGTTGTATATATTTAATTAAATAATATAACTAAATACTTATCTATTAAAATTATGTAAAAATTTCATATTTGCTCATATTAAATATTAAAATAGCAAGATTAAATATTGAACCTAAATCACATAGACACTAGTGGTAGGAGAAAAGACAATACAAGTCACACAAATACTCATATCTTACACTATACCTATTAAGTTTGACTGTGCCTATAATTCCCTAGCAGAGGAATGAATAATACTTAAGGTAGAAAATACATTATGGAGCACTTTCATGGAGAGAAGACACAGCCAAATTCTTCCACTATGTTATGCACTAAAAAATATTTTAAAGGTCCTTTCATCAATAAAAATTCTTCTTTATTTAAATTTACCTTTGACAAGATACTAGATTATATATGGTAATTTTTGGACATTTTCACTCTCTCATTAACTCTTTTAATATCCCTCACAATCCTACAGAATATCTTCTTCACAGGAAATACCCCAGCTACTTTTATGTTACTTGTTTTTGTTTTATTGGGTTTTGTAATCCATTAACTTTAACTGTATGAGAGGTTATTTACTGAAGCATGGGAAACTTAACAGTTGCTACATCACTGAAGAAAATAATTTACCCTTCTCTGGCAACTACCAACTGACAGTAGCTCCTGGGGGGAGGGGCGAGGTCTCATAAATCCCTCATACATCAGTGATAGAATAAATACAAGTCCACCTTGCACAGGAAAACACAGCTGCAATGAGTTCATAAACATAACAGCCATACTATGTCTAAAAATCATAATCTGGTCTTCTGCCATAATCATAAACCTGCTTCTGCCATGCTTCTTGAAACCTGGGTGGGATTGTATGTATTCTATTTATGGCTGAGCATCCAACAGTCACTTATTATCCACACTTTAACAAGTTATGAGTCTCTTAATTAACCATCACCCACTGCGAACAGAATTCTCTTTCTCTAACCAAGGATGAGATCAACACTACCCTATGAGTTTAAATACAAATATTACTTTGACAGCATCCACATTTACAAAAACTACAGTAGTATGTTCCCAACTTGGGTCTGTAAATTTCCAAATCTTGGGCTTTTGGTCAGGTTTACATTAGCAAGCCTGAGTTCCTTCCTGAGGAACAGACCAGAATCCAATCAGAAAGTAGTTGGTTGCCACCATAAGAGTCATGCCACTATTTCACTGGTGACTCCAACCTACCTGGAAGGTTGGCATTGTAGCCCATAGGATTCTCAGGTAAGTAAGACCACCAATGGCTTTTCCCTCCCAGCAGCCTGAAAAGCAATTTCCAACACTAGGAAAGCTATCCAATGTTTAAGAAGCTTCCAGATCAATTTCAGCTTGCTTTCTCTGTGTCTTGCAATGAAAATGCATGGTATCCTCAGTAGTGGTGTCTTATTATTATTATTGGTGAAGAACCAAGAGCAATGGCTATAAGCATGTATAATTTTGAGGAGTTATGGGACCTCCCTAACCAGCAACACATAGGGAGATATCCCATATGGGCATAAGGATTTTAATTTAATAACCTATGGACTGTGGGAACAGCATTATTTATCTATGAAGAATACCTTCATTCAAACTATATAAATATATTTACCAGTCATTTATATACTTCTTTTGAGAACTGTCTATTCAATCCCACAATTTACTTTTTAAAAATTTTAGACATTTTATTTATATTATATGCATGAGTATTTTGCCTGCATGGATGTATGTGCACCATGTACATACCTGGTGGCCATGGAGGTCAGGAGAGGATATCAGATCCCCTTTGGAACTAGAGTGACAGGTAGTTGTGGTTGACTATATAATATAGGTGCTAGGAACCAACCCTGGCTCCTCTGCAGGAGTCACAAATGTTCTTAACAACTGAGTCATTTCTCCATAACCCATTTTTACTAGATTGTTAGTTTTCTTAGTGTTTGTGGGTTTTTTGTTATTTATGTATTCCAAATACTAGTTTTCTGTCAGGTTTATAGATGGTGAAGACTTTCTCCCATTCTCTAGGCTGCCTCTTCATATGATTGAAAGGTTTCTTTGCTATACAGAAGCTTTTTAATTTCCTAGGTCCATTTGTTGATTGATTATATTCTGAGTGGCTAATGTAATGAAGAGACAGAGTTAAAATATGCTGTCAGACCACATAAAACAACCTTATCTTTCAATAAGATGAGACACCGAGACAATGCAAAGCACACTATATTGTGTTTTTAGGAGAAGGAAAAACAAACAAAAATAATAAAGTACTAAAAATGGGAAAGAGAAAAAAATTAATATTGACAAGAGCAGAGCAGAACAAGGCTGAGAAGTCCTGCTCAAAGGATCCTGATGTATTAAACAAAAACAAGCAGAATCTGAAAATTGATTGACCTGATGCTGGCTTTCATCCAGACTTGCTCATGGTCTTTCCCCACTGCTGGGAATTCCTCTGCTATGGGTAGTCCTATTCTCATTGCTGCCTCTTTATTTGGTTGATTGGATTACTAACACTTTCCTAGGACTATGTTCAGAATGCTTCATAGGTAGAATTTCAGATCTGGTCACACCTGTGCAAATTTCTTCTGAATTCAATTGTGAACATTAGCCTCATCTTTATGCTATGGTTCTTGCCAATGTCCTTAACTTTGCATGGAATCTGTGTAAAGATTTCCTCTCACAAGGTTTTCAGCTTAATGAATACTACTCAGGGCTGATTCATGGTTTGTTTGTTTGTTTGTTTTTATAATTTCATGGTGTTCTGTTTATGGGTTTTAGTGTATAGTTCTATATCAATTAGACTAGTTCACCTAGGGCCATGAGCTACTGAGCTACCATGATAAACAAAAGTCTTTTTGAAGTGGCTTCGTACTTCTGCTTTATTGAAGTGGCAAGCATCCTGTGCCAAGTGGAGAACGTTTTCTCACTTCTCTGTTGCTGTTGTCTCCATGGGTGTGGCCTTCTTGTCCAAATGTATCCAGCACCCTTCAGATCGCAGTTTTTCTGTTTTCCCCAGATTATCTCCTGGAAAGCCTGGCTGACTGTGCCTGAATGGCATCAATCATCTAAAGTTCTCCTGATTAAATTCTTATATACAAAGAGCATAGAGTCTCAAGCAGTTCAGACGTCATCAGAATTAATCTATTCCCAGCATCTTTCAGGCACTGATAAAATGACAATGACAATCATGAGCATTATATCCTGATATCTAATTACCCCACTGATTGATGGGTGAGAGAAAGACCAACATCTGTCTTTTCTAAATATGTTTGTCCTCAACCTCAGACCATTCCCATCCTAAAATCAGCTGGGTTTTTTTGCTTTGTTTTTGTTTTTGTTTCTTTTGTTTGTTTGTTTTTGTTCTTGTGTCCAACAGTTCTCTGATCTTTTACTTTTTGCCTTAGCACTGTTTGAAATTCAGAGAGATGACATTAAAATGTAAACCTTACCCTTTTCTGTTAATTCAATGATTCTACCAACAAATAACCAGTGATTTTAACACCTTTTCTTTAGGTCACCCCTGCATATATAGATCTCCTTTGCTTGTGGCCTTGATGATAACCATTATTTCTATTGTTATACTCGTATTACTCATCTTCTGTTTGTACAGAAAAAATAGAGGTATGTGATGTAAAGAAGATGCTATATTTCTATAAAATTTCTATAAATCTCTTTTTCCAAATACTCAGTCACAGCTTAGCCAATAGGGAGTGTTATCAGTTTGCATTTCAGGAACAATAAGCTTTGGAACATACAGTGTTTGGATTCCAGCCTCTGGGATTTTATGGGTTTAAAGATATAAAGTGATGATATATCTGCTCCTAAACAGTTTTCTTCAGTTTGGTAATGTTATTTTTTACATTATCACTTAATCAGTTAATTCACTTATCCCATATCTTTAGGCTAGAGGAGATAATAATCAGATAGACCGTACACGTCTTAAGTGACAGATTTCTTGCAATTGATGTCCAAAAGATGACCTGCTTCTCAAAATTATCCACACCACAGAATTTTTTCCTCAATTTTATGATGGATATAAACATCCACAATGCATTCTTCTTCTCTTTGAGAAAAAAATTGAAATGGTAATTGTGAAAGTTCAGGGTTAGCTGAATGTAACGTATTTAAAATGTGCCCTCTACTTTACCTTTAATCTACAAGACAAAGTAATTAGTTAAAATAAGTACAACTATGCATTAAAAGTCACAATGCAGAATTCTTAAATTAGAAGACTTTTTATATTGATTAGTTGGATGGAAGACACAAATGGCCTTAAGTTGAAAGAAAGGATTTTGAAATTATCCTACACTATGGTCTGCTATGTCCACACATAGGCAGACATTTAAGACATCATGATAAACTAGTTAGTCATAAAAAGACAAATGCTCTCCCATTCCATTTGTATCAGGCACTTCTAGAAGTGAACACCATGCAGGCCTAAAATAGAGTTATGACTTCTGGAGTTGCAAGTAGGGGAAATTGTTTGATGAATTAAAATTTCAGCTTGGAAGATAAAAAAGCCATTCGGGAAATCAATGGTACTAGTGGTTACACAAAAGTGTAAACACATTCACTATTCAAATGGGGAAATTAAAAATAACTAGCACAATAAAAAGTATGCATATTCATTTTACCATAATAGCAAAAAAATTTAGTGTTAATATCATTTAAAAACATTAAAAGAAGTTATTGAATGCTAGAAAAGATTTTCAGAACAAATATTAACAAATAATTTAAATGTGAAACATTTCTTTCATTTTTCATAAGAAAGCTAATATTAAGCATCTGTTATCTTTTCTACTATTTTTGTGAAAGAATTGTGTATTTATATTAATGGAACACGGCCCTGAGAGGTTGTAGTGCATGTTTCACACTAACATTATGCATAATGCTACTGTGACCATGAGAATACAAGTATTTCTTCCAGACTCTGATTTTAATTCTTCAAACGTGTACACTAAAAAGAGGAACTTCAGCATCCTATAATACCTCTATTTGCACGTGTTTAATGGTTCTTAACCTATTTATGTATCAGATGTCCAAATGAACAGTAGCTCATTATAGGGTTTTTTTCCTGGTGATATTGGGCATTTTTGTGTGCATATTGTCCATTCATATATCTTTTTTGAAGAAATGTTTATTCAAGTCATTTGCTCATAATTAGTTAGTGTTGATTGGTTTGACTGGTGAGTTTCAGAAATTCTGTTTTATCAATAGCTGTTACCCATTCCATAGGTTGCCTTTTTATTTTGTCAGTTATGCCTTTAGATACACAATTTAAAAGAATACAGTCCAGTTTTTCTCCTGTTTCTTTTGTTGTCTGTGTCCTTGATGTTAAATCCAAGAAATCAATGTCAAAATAAATGCAAAATGTTCCCCCTATGTTTGCCTCCAAGTCTTATAATAATCAAACCATTTGGGCACTGTGTTATGTATGGATATGTATGGGTATTCAATTTTCCTGCACTGTTTCTTGAAAATATTTTTCATTACTTGTTGAAAGATATTAATACCCTTGAAAATTATTTTTGTTCTGTGATATATAGTTTCTCTGAGCCATTCATCTGGCCCCTATGTCTATCTTCATGTCAGTATCACATACTTTTGTGTGATGAAGAGAGAAAAAAGGGTAGCAGCTTCCATCCATTGTGATCATTTCAATGGGGAGGTGGTACAAGTTTTTTTTAACAGAAGGTCATGAGTCTGTCTGTTTGCACCTCTGTGATAAGAAGTGGTCAGAGCATACATTCTTATATTTGTAGGGCAGAATCAAATCATATGTCAACATACATTTTATAAATAATTTTCCATTCTTTGGAAGCTGTTGAATTTTCATAACAATTAGTTTTGAAGAGAAAAAAAACCTATTTTATTCAAATTAAATATACACAACATAAAATTTACCATCTTAATAATTTTAGCATTATCTTTCCATGACATTTAGTATATTTTTATTTCTGCTCAAACATCATCACCATCTACTTTTCAAAATACTTTGGTCTCCTCAAACCTTTAGTAACTCCCTGACAGTGACTATGCCTACCTCCAGTCCCTGGAAACTACCATCCTATTTTCTGCCTGTATACTCTTAATTAGACTAAGTGCTTTATATAGGTGGACTCTTATAATAGTTGTATTATAATTTTCCATTCTTTGGAAGCTGTTGAATTTTCATAACAATTAGTTTTGAAGAGAAAAAAAACCTATTTTATTCAAATTAAATATACACAACATAAAATTTACCATCTTAATAATTTTAGCATTATCTTTCCATGACATTTAGTATATTTTTATTTCTGCTCAAACATCATCACCATCTACTTTTCAAAATACTTTGGTCTCCTCAAACCTTTAGTAACTCCCTGACAGTGACTATGCCTACCTCCAGTCCCTGGAAACTACCATCCTATTTTCTGCCTGTATACTCTTAATTAGACTAAGTGCTTTATATAGGTGGACTCTTATAATAGTTGTATTTTGGGAACTAATTTATTTAATTCAATATAATGATTTCAAAATTTTATTCATGATATAACCTGTTACAGAATTTCTTTCCTACACAAGTTTGAAAAAACCCATTGTATTGATATTAGACATTTTGCTTATCCATGCATCCAGTGACAGGCACTTGTGATACCTATATTTTTTAGGTGCTACATATAATGCTACTATGAACATAGACATACAAATATCTATTCTAGATCCCACTTTCAACTCTTTGGTGGATTTATTAATTATTAATTATTAAAAATGTAAAATTTGAATCTTCTGAATACTTTTATTTTGAGTAACTATCATGCCATTAGATATCTTAATAACTACAGTTAATTTAGGGAAGTAGTTTCTAATCAACATAATTATGTAGTACTGAAACAAGTACCCCTATTATGTTGACAATGAAGATCTGAAAATGTTTTCTACTTCACCTAGGAAATACACTTTTAATGGCTGTTTATGCTATACATTAGCATACTACTTTTGAAACATGTAAGATATCACGTTCAGAGAGTCTATTTATCCTAAGAGCACTCTATTTCACCATACCCCTTAGAAAGAAACCCTGCATCCTTGAGGCCTCTCATCACTTCATAAAAGAGATAAAGGTGTAATATATACACGAGTCCTTTAGAGCATGTGTCATGCTCCTTTGAATAGGACAATGTATATCTGTTTTCTCACAGCTTCTTCCAGGCTTATGCCAAACATACTCATTTTTAGATTCATCCATATGACCCAAAATATTTCTTCCCCAACCTCATATATCCAGAAATATGGAACAATTGGAAGCAGAAAGGTGAATCTATCAGAAATCTTAATGAAGCCTTCCTTTCCATGCTTTGAATACGCTAATTCTTGTATCTTTGCCCAATCTTTGTTTCAGATGCACAATTTGACTTGGATAGTATGTGGCTGGATGACATGACTATGATCCTGAGCATGCTGATGGTGTTCGTGGTCATGCTCATTACTTTTATTTTTTTCATACTAAGAGGTAAACCATGTGGGGAAGGTGGAAACTCAAATGATGGATGTGCAGACATCCAGAAAGTTAACTTTCTGTTCCTTGTGTTTTAATACCTGGGTTAAGAAAGAAAACAGAGTTATCTAAAGACTTCTAACACATAACCTTCTTGGGATTCCTAGAGCCTCTATTGGCACCAGTGTTAGTACTTTCAATGCCAATGACAGTCTCAGATCTGACTGCACCTTCTGACAACTGTCCTAGTAAACATGGGAAACCCACTCTGTTTCATCTAGAAATTCTCTAGAGCTTCTAAATACTGGCCTATTTGCCATATTTACATAATTTCTCCATGTTTGATTTCAAAGTTTGAGCTACTCTACCAGAAGCACATATGTATTCACAGGAGTTTCAACTAGAAATACTTCTGAATCTTTATTCAATGGAATATCATTGAAGCATCTGCTAGCATTGTACCCAAGGTTAAAAGTTCTTGTTTTGTTTAACAAATGTAAATTCCATGTGAAAAAAATGAAGGGATTATACAGTAGTAACCCAGGAAAGAAAATTTAATGCTTGGTTATTATACTTTACCAATATTCTATAATCTGACAAACCTTAAGACCTATCTAAAACTGTGTTTATGATTAACCCAATATGTACCTTTTTATTAACAGTACATTTTCTCTCTAACATAAAAATTTCTGGTGAGTTACTATGGACAATCTATTTTATTTTACTTTATGTGTATGGGTGTTTTGCATACATGTATGTCTATATATGATGTGTATATAGATAGTGTCCACAGGGGCTAGAAGAGGGCACTGTATTCCCTAAGATTATAGTTACAGTTGGCTGCATGCTGTCATGAAGGTGCTAAGAATTTAACTCAGATCCTCTAGAAAAGCAACCAGTGCTCCTAACCATTGAGCAATCTCTCCAGACTGGTGATTTTTTTCTTAAGCAAAACAGTATATAACCTAGACTCAGAAAAGAACAGTGTGTATTGCACCTTCATCAGTGTACTTTCTCTTGGCTTTCCCTAGACCTTCTATTGAAAACTGCTAAGTATCGAGTGATTCTGTAAGACAAACCCATACACAAGCACCTATCAAGCTTTTATTCATTTACTGCAGTAGTTAACAAGAGCCAAGAGGAAAATTGTGTCTAGCTTCACACTGTTCCAATTTTGTTATGGAACAATACTTGAGAAATGATCAGATGAAATGTGGCTCAAGTTAAGGAAATCGTCTCATCACCAAGGGTTCTGTCAGTTTATGGAGTAAAATAGAAAGAGGACACAGGGAAGGCATAGGATTAGAAATGCACTGATTCTGCTTGTAGAAGAACACTATAGTTGGAGGCTCCCTCACATTAAAAAATACAGCAGAAGTAATCGGATCTTTCAGATTACTAGCTGAGGCACTAAAGAAAGAGGTTCCAAAAGGAGGCTCTTGAACCAGATACACAAAGGAACATTTCTGCCTGAGCATCTGAACTTTTTTTTACTCAAGATATGTTAAGGCAATATCTTTACATCAAGAGTGGCATGGGGAGTATAACTTTCACAACATATGGGCAAAACCTTTGGAATTTCCTGATGGGACATAAACATCACATCTAGAATACTGGTCAGAATCCAGACTTCTCTCATCTCATCACAGTGTTTGTATCTTGCTTGATACTTGTGCTATCTGTGCTTAGTTTCTGCCACCACGAAAAACAACCTAGTCATTTTTTACAGTCACCAGGATGGGTTAATTATAGATAAAAAGTAGTTCAGTGCCTGAGCAAATATTTTTTAGTGCAAGTGCCATTTACCTGTTAACCTGACGGTATTAACAACAGGGTAGAAGGCGGGAAGTATTACTGTCTCTCAGTGAAGCAAACATGAACTCTCCTTTCAGCTACATGGAACTGAAGATTGCTTATTGCTATTGCTTCTCTGTGTCCCATGAAGAAAAACCACAGAGCTGATTCAGCTATTTAAATATTTTATTAATTTATATTTTTCATTTTCCTAAAACTCTGTGAAAATAATGTAAACTGATTTGACCAACAGATTACACAATGTATCAAAGAACAAACCATTCTACTTGTCACCAAATGTGCTCTGTTATGTCTCATATTATGAATTTCATCCCATGCCTAGTTTGTCCATACTTCGCTCAATGACATGTTTTATCCCACTTGAGTTCATTCTTTTTGTTATTGCTAGACTTTGAAGTTCTTCATTTGACATTTCAACTACTTCAGTATATTTTCATCTTATGATTAGGCAGTTGACACTGAAATGTCGCCTTTTTTTCTATTTCTTGTGTTACTCTGTTATGACTTGCATATCTGTTGGATAGCTCTCACCATTTACTTCAGGATTTTCTTACTAGGAGCTTCTCTTGAAGGCTCAATCCCTAGTATCACTCATTGAGGAGAAAAAAATTCCTGGAACAACAACAATGGCCAAACTAAACCAAATAAAAGGAATACAATATGTATTTAAATATGTTATAATCAACTGCTGAATCACCAGTGATCACGGAAAATAAAATACAAAGACATATAGAGGAAGCAATAAACCTCTCCCTTGAGATGCTGCTTGTCTGTAACTCTCCAAGATCTGGAGAATAATGCAATGGATTTCTTCTCCAATTCTAAGGCATTATACAGATTCACTGTCAAATTAAATGTCCCTACTGGAATTAAGACTTTGAGAAAGGTTGGCTTGGTTTGTGAGTTTGATTGGCAGTTTTGATTGGCATATATCCCCAGGAATGTATGACTTAACCTGTGGGTGTGGCTTTGTCTTTCACTGATGTGAGAGAGTTGGGTCTAGAGTTTTGGACTATTTCCTGTTTCCTCTCTTTTATTTTGGATTCCCTTTTTGTGTCTCTGTGCTTTTCCTCTGTCCTATCAATTCTTTATTTATTCCTCCTCTTTTTCTTCAGAACATCCTGGCATTTCTTATTTATAAGGTCATTCATAGATAACTTAAAATCCATCATTTTATTCAGAAGTCAAAAAATACCTTTTATTACAATTACAGTCCATATTTCAGTTATAAAGATGCTCTGTGTAGAGTAATTTTGTCTATCTCCTGGGGTGATTTATTCCTTGCAAGATTCCTCCCAGCAGACTTTATACTCTCGTTAATTTAAACTGGATAATTCAAGTTAACCAATTTGTAAATTAATGTTTTTCTTCATAATGCTTTTCAAAAATATCACAGCATCTCAAAGGAAATTAATATATTCTCAATAGTGTTTCCATCTCAACTAAACCTCTTGCCTTTAGTAAGAGGTGAAATCACAATAACCAAGAAATTGTATTTCTTTAACTGTCCATCTTACAGGAGCACAGGACCACACACAGCACCAAGAATAGAGAATCTACAGTGCAACTATGTGCTGTTTTATCACAGAAGAAAATAACTATGTGATCACAGAATTTTGAATATGACCAAGTATTTGACATTATGGTTGTGAAGATGTATCTAGCTATTCAAGTTCAAATATTTGTGGCTTCTGTGAACAGTAACCTTCTAAAAGTTGGAAATAAATCATAGCAGGTGGTAGAGTAATAACAAGGATAAAAACCAATAATCCACATGGTGGAAGTGGTGATAATTTTCAGAAAATAAAAAGAATTTTTATTAACAGTTAAATGTTGCATTTGTGTTTAATTACCCTAAGTAATCATAAATATTTGTAGTGATTAGGCATCTTAATTCATGGATCATAATTATTAAGCTGAAAAAAAGGCACATACTATATGTTCTCACTTATTTCTAAAAATTTGCTGCCAATCTGATAGAATAGAATGAATTAATAGTCACAGGAGATAGGGAAGATCCTGGAGAGGATTTACGAACAAAGGCACAATGGAATGTCTCAAGATATAAAGTAAAATTACTTCTGGTTTTTCTAGAACATAGTAGAGTAGCTACATTAAAAAAAAAACTATGACAGTTCAAAAAATTTCTAGATACTATTCAAATACCCCAACACATCCAAATGATGAAAGATTGGAGGATAAAGATGCTTATTACCCTGAGTCAATTATTAGAATTTGAATTTTACATTGAATGGTTTGGCATATGGTATCTCCTAAAAGCTTCTGCAGTACAGGATTGCTCCTTGTCTTGTGGTTTTAGGGTGTGGTAGAAATATCAGGTGGTGGAGCCTAGATGAAGGAAATAGATCACTGAAGGAATGTACTATGCATTTACCACTGACCTCTACATCTTCCTTCTCTACCTCTTTTCATCTTCCTTCTTTGTCTTCCCCCTCCTTCTTTCTTTCTCTATCTCCCTCCCTCACTCTATACCTTTCTCTTTCTCCCTAGGCAGGATGTGAAAACCCTAACCTCACCCAAACAACACATCCAAATAACATTGATTTAAACTCTCTGAAATTATTATTGTCGAGGGAACCAGCCCTCAGCAGGTCAGGTTCTAAAGGGGAGGTGTGGAGTCAAGGAACTGTGGACAAATGCAGAGACACACATGGGAAATTTTTCTGAGGATCAAACCTTAGATGTTCATTTTATTTTTCTCTTTCTGCTGCTCCTACTGTTCTTTCTCTATTCTGTTCTTCTACCCCATTGTTTTCCTTCTTCTTCCCAGTTGTTTTCCTTCTTCTTCCCCGATGTCCTCCTCCTCCATCTTCCTGAAGTCCTCCTCCTCCATCTTCCCTGATGTCCTCCTCCATCCTCCCTGATCTTCTCCTCCTCCATCTTCCCTGATGTCCTCCTCCTCCATCTTCCCTGATGTACTTCTCCTCCATCTTCCCCGATGTTCTCCTCCTTCATCCTCCCTGATATTTTCCTTCTACTTCTCTTATTTTTTCTTATCCCTTTTATACCTCCTAAGACAAAAATTTCTACACAAAAAAAGATTACCTCACAATCACAAGTTAGGTATTTTCCAGAAACAAATTGAAATCTTTACACAGGAAGAAATCACATTATGATCACAAGTTACATGGTTTTTTAGAAGCCCATAAGTAGTTAAGTATTTTTCTTTGCATTAATTTTCCCACCATAAAATTTTCACCCCAAAGCAATGATTTTTTTATAAATTGATTAACAAAGTTTTATGAAAGCCAAGGATATTTCAGCCAGTTACTTTTTACTGACAGGCAGCTGTTTGTGGTTACAAAGAAAGGATCAATCATTTTATTATTTATCTCAAAAAGTAATCTTACAAGATATCTTAAAAGAATCACAAGTCTAAACTTTTAAATATACAAACAATCAGTTATTTCTACTTTAGATCCTCAGAGTACACATCCACTCACCAGCATTTTTTATTAAATCACACCAGGAAACCAAGGGTAAAAATGGCTACAAGAAATTAATCATCATCTTTGGTCACCAACCCATCTTTAGCAAGAAAGGCACATCAGCTAGTAATAACTAGGCTGCCTTTGTTCTTGTTCCTTGATCTCAAAGAATTACTTGTTCAATAATTAACAATGTGCCTTCCGAACTTTAAATTGTTCCCTAAGATTGTCTACATCAAAGCCATTAACAAAGACATCTTAACCTAACTTTACTAATAATCTACATCTCTACATTCTTTCAAGGGGTGGTGGTTAAATCATTAATCTGCTCAAGCAGCAATGCCTAGAAAAAGTCAATCACTATTATTGTGAATACCAGTGACACTGCCCAGTGAGGGGCTAGAAACCCCCTTAGAGTTTTCATCCAACTCATAGATTGTGAGAAATGTGGTGACCTCAAGGACAACAAACAGAGGTATGCTCAATAACAGCATGAGATCCTCACAAAACTAGTCTTCTGTGCTCTGTCTCTCCAAGGCTCACCCTACATGGTTATGCTAACTGCTGGGCTGTTTTCCATGAGTTCCAAAGCTGCTTTCTGTTCCTCTAGCATGGCCCTCAACAATGTATAAAAAGTATTTCCCCTTTAACTTGATTAACTTGGGTATTTTTTTACAATGATGAGAAGCCCACTAACAGAAAATTTAAACAGAAAAGCAAGATCATTGTTGTGTCAACAATGTCTATGAGTTGTGTGGCATTCTTTGGACATGATTTGTGAGTACAACCTGGAAAAGTTTGGAGGTACAGGTTCAAGAATCTTTAAAACATTTCTAGGGTGATTCAGGTGGGACATTGGAATAAAAGAACAAATTCTTATTGCAATGGGGGTAGTAAAACTTGCTCAAATGGACAAGAGAGAATTCATGTTACATTCTGACAAAGAATTTGTTGACATTTTATCAATTGACTACTGGTGAACTAATTACTTTTGCAGAGGAAATGTCATCACAGCATTTAGCTATAGTACGGATAGATACCTGGCTTGTTTTTGTTTTTGTTTTTTGTATTTGGTTTTGGTTTTGGGTTTTTTTTTTGTCATTTACAAGTAGAACTGTGAACACGAAGCAGAGCAATAGTTTTGATAAACTGCCATTTGTCCAAAAAGGAAAAGGAACCTGTAAAGTTTGGCCAAAGAAACCACGGCCCTGAACTGAAGGTGTGGGAGTCATTAGACAATGGGGAATTGCCTTGAATGAATCTCAATAATTGGCCAGATCCCACACATCACAAGCTGAGGTTATTAACTTTTGGAAGTTTTTAAAAGCCTGTGAACACAGGGTCACCAAGAGAAACATCCTTACATTCTTTATTCAAGGCACACAGAGACAACTGCAGCCATGGTCCAAGAGGATGTACTAATCATTTGAGCTGGCAACATGCTTTGGTGTCATACATATGATGCTGTTTGGGGCACGGTTACATTAAGTTTTCCTGGGGAGATATGAACATCTATTCACACTATATTGAGCACTAGGAACAGGTCAAATAAACATTCCACCAAAGTCCAACTTGGTGAGCCACTGAGATTATTGGGCTTACTTGGGGAATGTGAGTGATGGGCTACACACAGGAGTATGAGTAGTTCCTAAACAGCTTCATCATAGCAAATTATTTCCATCATTAATGACAACCTCATGAGCATTTCATCAAGTAGCTGCTGTTCAGTTAACTTTCCCCTTCTTATATATTCTAGAATCTTCCAAGATTATTTGTAGCAAGGGTGTGGTAGGAAAGAAGGAGTCATGGCTACAATCTAAGTCTCAGACCCTCCTCTTCCTACTTCAACAACATCATTACCAGTACCACAGATTTTGTTACCTCTGTATTATTCTGATGGGATCTCTCAGTTTCCTGACACAGCCACCTGCTGTCATACTTCTCTCTATATAGCCATCAGGGACCCCATCTACCCCTGAAACCATAGTCAAAGACAAACTTTCTTTGACAAGTCAATTTTATGTGGCATTTTATCACAGCAACCAAAAGTAATTAATAAAGGTGTTGATTACCAAAGAATGGGATGTTGCTAAGAAGAATCCTATCCTGGTGGTTTCTGGAGAAAATGTAGATGACTTTGGAACTTTGGACTAGAAAATCAGTCAAAGTCTATACAAATAACAGGCCTTTCTACTAGGAGCCTGGAAGACAGTGCTGAGAATAGTGTGGACTAGATAGACCCAGCTCAAGAGCTTCCAAGGGAAATAAAATCTCTGTAAACAACTGGACCAAAGGTCATTCAAAGGATATTTTGGCAAAAAAATAATCTGGCTATCTTCTGTCTGCATGTTGCCAATTTGCTGAACTTAAAAGTAATGGACTCAAGCCGGGCGGTGGTGGCGCACGCCTTTAATCCCAGCACTCGGGAGGCAGAGCCAGGCGGATCTCTGTGAGTTCGAGGCCAGCCTGGGCTACCAAGTGAGCTCCAGGAAAGGCGCAAAGCTACACAGAGAAACCCTGTCTCGAAAAAGAAAAAAAAAAAAAAAAAAAAAAAAAAAAAAAAAAAAAAAAAAAAAAAAGTAATGGACTCATTTCTTTGGTGTAGGAAAGTTTAAGAGTATATAATTTTAGAAAATTGTCTCTCCCTCTCCCAAAAGCTAACAATTGCCAATAACTCCAAAGCTAGGGATGAAATTTCATGTTCAGTTTATATTACTTGCTGTGGTTTGGTCTGGTTTAGGCTTGCATAAGTCTTTTGCATGCTGTTACAATTATTGTGAGTTAATGTATAACTTCTCTGTTGTATCAGAATATACTGCTCCCTTATAGTTATTTACCACCTCTGGCTTTTACATGCTCCTACAATGATCCTTGAGTACTGAGAGGGGGTTGCAGTATATATGCCTACTTTAGGGCTAAGCATCCTGCAGTTGTTTGTTGCCTGTACCTTGGCCAGTTGTGAGTCTCTGTGTTAATCATTGTCTACTGCAAATGTAAGCTTCTTGGGTGAGTTTTCAGAGATGCAGTGATCTGTGAGTATTAGGAATTGGTTTAATGCTATGTCCATTAATCAGGATTATGGTAGTAGGTCCCTCCCCCGACTTACAGCCTATGTCCTGTTTAGCCATGGGTTCTTTGCCTGATAATGGAGCTAGATATGAGATTCATTGTAGTGGGTAGCCATTCCAGCTTGGATCTGGAAGTTCCAACCCCCATTGAGACTCTGGCAACTGTCACACCTATGAGGCGTGGGCTGGAGAGATGGCTCAGAGGTTAAGAGCACTGACTGCTCTTCCAGAGGTCCTGAGTTCAATTCCCAGCAACCACATGGTGGCTCACAACTATCTGTAATGAGATCTACTGCCCTCTTCTGGCCTCCAGTCACATATGCTGTATACATAATAAATAAATAAATCTTAAAAAAAGGCGGGGGGAAGAAATAGAATGGATAGGTATAAGATATGATGGTAGATCATTGTATATACTAGTAAACAAATTTAGTAAAATAGCAACCTTAGATAATTTGCACTGTAATTTGTACTGTTATGGATTCTTATTTGTTGATACAAATGTAAACTATCTTTATATTCCTGTTTAAGATAATTTGTATATTGATACAAATACAGAACTATATTTGTTATAATGTACATATATTTCTACTCTTATTTGAAATTTTTTTGTTTTTGTTTTTTTAAGACAGGGTTTCTCTGTGCAGTTTTGCGCCTTTCCTGGAACTCACTTGGTAGACCAGGCTGGCCTCGAACTCACAGAGATCCACCTGCCTCTGCCTCCCGAGTGCTGGGACTAAAGGCGTGCGCCACCACCGCCCGGCACGTGAGCCACTACCGCCCGGCTGAAATATTTTTATATTGATACAAATGTAAATTTATATCTGTCATACTTTATGTATGTTCTACTGTTTAGAATATTCGGTATATTGATATATATTTAAGATTATTGTCATATTGCATATCGCACTATATATTCCTACCTCTGTTATAAGCATCTTGTGTATTGTCACAATTTTGAAGTCATTGTTCTTCACCATACATTTGCTTATAGACTGTTTACCTTGTTTACGTGAAGCCTTAGTCCTTAGGTTATTTCGGTAGATAAGAATTATAGATTTATAGTCACCTATGCCTGTCATCTCTATAGTTACGTTAGTTAGGTTATCCAGATTTACAGATACATAGGTCAGATGGACAGGTAATCTTCAAACACTTCATAGACCTAGAGAATATGGCATTTAAATAACTTAGAATTCTGTTGATGTGAGAGACACAATTGCTCCTGGCTACACCAATTTGATCCCGAGAGAATGTTGGGCTTCTAAGACATTTCCATTTGGAAGTTTGTCTTTTTGGCACAAAATGGCCTGCTGGGCAAAGAACTGCCCTTGCCTTGACAGCTGACAGTACAAATGCAATGCTATCCTTTCTGGACAAGCGGGACACAAGGAAAGTGACCACTGTACTCTGCCAAGACAGGGTAAGATGGTCTTTCAGAATTCCTGCTTCTGAAAATTGTCTGTCAGATAATCTAGGCATGTAGCCAATTTGAATGCACCAACAATTCTGAAAAACATTAGGTGACTGTCCAGGCTGCCAGCTGTCTTGGTCTACTCTTGCAAGATTCCTGAAAGTTGCTTGCATCCATCTACCATTTCTCAGGTACCATTATGTTCCTTCTCAGGTCTTGGATGGGATTGAAGACTAACAGTTATAGATAGTTACAACTTAGTATATATAATATCTTAGATAGAACATATTAAGTATTAGATTCAGGTTCTTTAGGATAGGACACCTTTTGGAATGATCTTTATAACATGCCATTTACCTGTGCTCTATACTTCTCTGGATTTTAGTATGTGTTTCTTGCTTGATATTGTTTGCATTGATTGTAGTTCCATCTTATCTAGGTCATTATCCCTCATTATTCCTGGATAATATTTGATAACCATTCCTTTGTATATAGTCTTATATTAGTTTAGAACCTTCTTATTTAGACAAAAAGGGGGAGATGTAGTGGGTAGCCATTCCAGCTTGGATCTGGAAGTTCCAACCCCCATTGAGACTCTGGCAACTATCACGCCTACGAGGCGGGGCCAGGGGAGGCGCCTGGAGACCCGAGATCTGGATGGGCGAGCGCTCTCTCGGTGCCGGTGCCGGGACCCTGAATGGTGGAGGTGGACTGAGCAGAGCTCCAGAGAACACTGCTGGATTGTGATACACCTTCCCCAGACCCTGCGACCTATATTTCCCTTTTTGTAAGTTACCCACTAAATAAATCTTCCTTTTAACTAAGTGGAGTGGCCTTGATAATTTCACCAATAATTCATCTTGTGGATTGGAACTTAAATCCAGTGAAAATGTGGTTGGTTGATCTTTTGATGCCTGTGTCACTATTACAGCAGCAGGCTGGCAGGGTTCACAGCTGTGTATAATTTATGATTACTTATATCCCGTGGTAGCATACATAGTACCTTCCAGAACTATGAAAGCTAGCTAATATTGATGGAGCTTTCAGATCTGAGCTGGATAAATGGCTTGGTCTTTAAAGACTAAGGCTTACCTTCAGTGATTTCTTTTTCTATATCTTTACATTGAAACTATTTTTATCATTGTTTAAGAATATATGCTAAAAAATCCAAACACCCATTTTTTTTTGTTTAGTTTCAGCATCATCTTGAAAAACCAGAGATTTGGGTCCATTTATATTTCTGATCAATGTATTTTGAGGATTTTTTTCACTTTTAATCATGTTTGTCTGTGACTGTGTGTGGGTATGTACACGAGAGTACATATGCAAAAATTAAGCTTAGAAAGTGTTTTGGATTCTCTGGAATTGGAGTTACATGTGACTATAAGCCATCTAATAAGAGTACTGGGCTCTAAACTCTGGTCCTCTGGAAGAGCAAAAAATACTCTTAATCACTGAGCCATCTCTCCACCCACTCTCACTGATGTATTTTAATTCTTTCAGGAAATATTTAGACTTTTTTATTCATTTTATGTTTATTAGTTTCTATAAGTGTAGATATTCTCATACCCAGGAGTTATTATTTACAATACTATTATATTTATTTTGATACTATATGAAAATTGCAAAGATAATACATAGGTGATATATTTTTAGAATTTTTGAAAACTAGAAAAATATTTCATCTTGCTGCTAAACTTTGGCTTTATACAAAAGTATATTATTTGGTTTAAAATACATTTCCCTAAAGTTTTGTATTATTGTTTTTACTGCCTTAGTCATCCTTTCTTGAAAAGTGAAATCCTATGTTCACATTTGAAGAATATTTGTCAAAGAATCATTTTAAACAAATCCATATTGATTCAGTCCTTACTGAGTTTAAGATGTGGAGGAGAGTATGAATCACAGGCCACATGGACACTCATTGGCATCTATATATAAAGCTCAAAATAAAAATGTCATTTTTTGCCCTGAAAATACATATACAAACAAAAACAGTCTTAGCATGTTGTATTTATATATCTGTGCATATATATATATATGTGTGTGTGTGTGTGTGTGTGTGTGTGTGTGTGTGTGTGTGTGTAACAAAAATAATCAAAGAAAAAGAAAAAGAGACTATCATTTTGATGGGGCATGGGAAGGCTTTGAAGGAGGGTATCTTAAAGGAACTAGAGAAGAAAGAGAAGGGAGAAGCAATGAATTCATATTTTAATTTAAAAATATTTTTTTTAAAAAAAATCTACACTTTTTAGACAGAACAAAATTTGATCAAAGAACCTTTCAATTGTATATTTTGCAGATATAAATTTTATAGTTCAAATCAGAATCCTTTTTTCTCTTTCTTTACTGTCTCAGGTTCCCCAGTTGAGACTGCAATCCAATCTTAAGGGCTGAAGAGGATTGAAGATCTCCTCTCCACAACTTCCTTGGGGCTGATGGAAGATCTCCTTTACAGTACTTCCTTGGAGCTGGACCATTTCCTCTCTGCAATCTCTGAGGAACTGAGCAAATACATAGATATTTTAGTTTGAGATGGATCTGGGAAATTCCATATTCATAGAAGGTTGTGGGGTCATCTGATAGTATTATGTGACACATCAAAACATACACACTGTATCATTTAGCAACTTGTTATTCACAATCTTCATATTAATGTTAAAAACAAGGTCTTCTTCTACCATAAGGTACTCAAGAACCACAGTGTTAGGAAGTCATTAGACTTAAGGCAGAATCTGACAATGTAAATCATGGCAGATGATGACATTTTGTCTCAGTTGTTAGGTGCTTATACACAGAACTATTTTAATAAAGGCATGGAATCCCCTTGTGTTGTTGTGATAATATCAGGGTCTCTCAGATTCCTTAAGATGGCTGTCCTCAACATCTTAACTTTTGAGTTTAAGAATGAGATCTCTGGAACTGTTGTCTTTATAGATTATTTAAAGCAGAAGAGACTAGAACAGTTCATTTTTATAAAGGAACATGAACTGTAAAGTCTCTCTTTATTATATTTTATTTGTTCTTCTCTCACACAATACATCCTGACTATAGCTTTCCCTCCCCCATCTCCTCCCATTTCCCTCCACCACCTCTCCTCTCCCACAGATCCACTCCTCCTCTGTTTCAGAAAAGAGCAGGCCTCACAGGGATATCAACTAAATTTGGCATAACAAGGTGAAATAAGACTAGGCACATACCCTCATATCAAGGCTGGACAAGGCAACCCAGTAGGAGGGAAAAATGCGGAGAGCAGGTGAAAGAGTCAGAAATATCCCCTCTCCCACCATTAGGAGTCCCACAAAAATGCCAAGCTAACAACCATGACATTTGCAGAGGATCTAACACAGACCCATGCAGGCTCTGCAATTACCACTTCACTCTGTAAGCCCCTATGAGCCCCACTTAGTAGATTCTGTGGGTCATGTTCTTGTGGTGTCCTTGATCCCTCTGGCTCTTATCATTCTCATCCATCTCCACCCCCACTTTCTGTGGGATTCCCCAAATTTTAAGGGGAAAGACCTGAGGAATATCTCCAATTTGGGCTTTCACTCTACCTAATGTTTGGCTATGGGTCTCTGTATCTGATCCCATATGCTGTCAGAGGATGCTTCTCTGGTGACAGTTGGGCTAAGTACTGATCTATGAGTTTAACAGAATTAGGAATCATTTTGTTGATTTTTTTTCCATCTTAGGTCTCTGGGTTGTCTAGTCTCCAGTTCCTGGTCATCTAAACAATGTCAGGCATGGGCTCCCTCTCCTGGTGTGGGCCTCAAATTAGACCAGTCATTGAATGGCCACTCCCATAAGTTCTGCCCCTCTGTTGCTCCAGCATTTCTCACAGGTAGGATAGATTGTAGGTCAAAGGTTTTGTGTCTGAGTTGGTCCATTCCCACCACTGGAAGACTTACTTGCCTGGTTAGAGAAGATGGCCAATTCATGATCTGTATCCTCCATTACTAGGAGTCCTTGATAGGGTCACCCTCATAGAATCCTGGGAGTTTCTAGTAAGCTAGGTTTCCACATGACCCCCAAACACTAATTCCACTTGTCCTTCCCAGTGCTATTTCCCTCCATCCCTCTACTTAACTGTCCCCTTCTGTTCCTATTGTCACTTGCCCCCAGAACACTGACAAAAATCTATTCAATTTCTCTTTCCCAGGGAGATCCATGTGTCCTCCTTAGACCCCTCCTTAATACTTAGTCTTCCTGGGTCTGTGGAATTGTACCATGATTATCATTTACTTAACAGCTAATATCCACTTATAAGTGAGTACACACTATGTTCATCTTTCTGGGTCTGTGTTACCTCACTCAGGATGATTTTTTTTCCTAGATCCATCCATTTGCATGCAAATTTCATGATGTCATTTTTTTTAACAGCTGAGTAATACTCCCCTGTATAAGTGTACCATAGTTCCTTTATTCATTCTTTGGATGAGGGACATATAGATTGTTTCCAGTTTCAGGTTATTATGAATAAAGTCACTACAAAGTTAGTTGAGCAAATGTCTTTGTGGTAGGATGGAGCATCCTTCAGGTATATGTCCAGTAGTGGTATAACTGGGTCTTAAGGTAGGTCAATTCCCAGTTTTCTGTGGAAATGCCATATGGATTTCCATAGTGGTTGTATAAGTTTGCAATCCCACCAGCATTGGAAGGGGGTTCCCCTTGCTCCATATCCTCTTTAGCTAGAGCTGTTGCTTGTGCTCTTGATCTTAGCCATTCTGACAGGCATAAGATGGAATTTCAGAGTTGTCTTGATTTGCATTTCCCTGATGGCTAAGGATAGTGAACATTTCTTTAACTGTTTCTCAGCAATTTGAGATTTCTTTATTGAGAATTCTCTGTTTAGTTCTGTATACCATTTTTATTGGATTATTTGGTTTGTTGATGTCTAGTTTATTTAGTCCTTTATATAATTTGGATATTAGTTCCCTGTTAGATGTATAGTTGATGAAAATCTTTTCCTGTTTCATAGGCTATCATTTTGTCCTATTGACAGTGTCCTTTGCCTTACAAAAGCTTTTCAGTTTCATGAGGTTCCACTTATTAATTGTTGATCTTAGTGCCTGTGCTATTCATTTTCTGTTCAAGAAGCTGTCTCCTGTGACAATGTGTTCAAGTCTATTCCCCACTTTCTCTTCTATCAGGTTCAGTATATCTGATTTTATGTTGAGGTCTTTGATCCACTTGGATTTGAGTTTTGTGTAGGGTGATAAATATGGATCTATTTACATTCTTCTACATGCAGGCATCCAGTTAGACTAGCACTAATTGTTGTGGATGCTTTCTTTTTTCCATTGTACACTTTTAGCTCCCTTGTCAAATATGAGGCATCCATAGGTGTGTGAAGTTATGTCTAGGTCTTCAGTTAAATTCCATTAATCACCTTTATGCTTTAATGCCAATGCCATGTGGGTTTTATTTCTCTTGCTCTGTAGTATGGTAGAAATCAGGACTGGTGACATCCCTAGAAGTTCTTTTACTGATTTTGATCCTACTGATCCTTAAACATGGGAGATCTATCTTTTGATATCCTCTTCAATTTCTTTCTTCAATCAAAAACTTGAAGTTTTTTTTATCATACAAGTCTTTTGCTTGCTTGGTTAGTGTTACCTCAGAATAATTTATATTATTCGAGGATATTGTGAGGATATTGTTTCTCTGACTTCTTTCTCACTCCATTTATTATTTGTATGTAAGAGAGCTACTGGTTATTATTTTTAGAGTTAATCTTGTATCCAGCCACTTTTCTAAAGGTGTTTATCAGCTGTAGCAGTTCCCTGGTAGAATTTTGGGGATTGTTTATGTATAATAACATATCATTTGTGAATAGCAATGGTTTGACTTCTTTCTTTCTTTGTGTCCTCTTGATCTCCTTCAGCTTTCTTACCACTTTATCTAGAATTTCAAGAACTCTATTGAGTAGATATGGAAAGAATGGACATCCTTGTTGTATTTCTGATTTTAGTGAAATTTCTTTGTGTTTCTCTCCATTCAATTTGATGTTGGCTACTGGCTTGCTGTACATTGCATTATTATGTTGAGGTATGTTTCTTGTATCCCTGATCTCTCCAAGAGTTTACATCTATGCCTCAAATGCAAGCATACCCACCCTTGTAAAAGAAACATTACTAAAACTTAAATCACCCATTGACCCTCACACATTGATAGTAAGAGACTTTAGTACCCCGTGCTCACCAACGGACAGGTCATCTAGACAAACTTCAATAGAAATACTGGAGCTAACAGATGTTATAAACCAAATGGATCTAACAGATATCTACAGAACATTTTCCCCAAACACAAAAGAATATACCTTTTTTCAGTGCCTCTCCAAACTTTCTCCAAAATTGACCATATACTCAGTCACCAAACAAATTTCTACTAGAAACATCTACTAGAAAATTTGAAATAATAATCCGCATCCTATCAGACTGCCATGGATTGAGGCTGGACTTCAACAACAGAAAGCCTACACACTCATAGAAACTGATAAACTCTCTACTAAATGAAAAGTGAGTCAGGACAGAAATAAAGAAATTAAAGACTTTCTAGAATTCAAGGAAAATGAATATACAACATAGCAAAGCTTATGGGACACAATGAAAATAGTGCTAAGAGGAAAGTTTATACCACTAAGTGGTACATTAAAAAGGAATTTTGTGAGATCTCATATTAACAAATTAACAGCACACCTGAGAGCTCTAGATAAAAAAGAAGTAGGCATACCTAAGAGGAGTAGATGCCAGGAAATAACTAAGGAAACTGAGGGATGAAAACTATAAGATATAAACAAAGAGAACAATACAAAGAATAAGTGAAACAAAGAGTTGGTTCTGTGAGAAAAATCAGCAAGACAGACAAATCTTTATCCAAACTAACTAAAAGACACAGAGATGATATCGAAATTTATAAAATCAGAAACAATAAAGGGACATAAAAACAGATTCTGAAGAAATCCAAATAATCATTAGGTTATACTTTAAAAACCTGTATTCCACAAAACTGGAAAGCCTTAAAAGCAGTGGATTTCTTGATAGATGCCACTTACCAAAGTTAAATCAAGGACAGATAAACACTTTAAACAGACCTATAACCCCTAAGGATATAAAAGAAGTCATTAAAAGTCTCCCAATAGCTCAAGGCTAGGCCCAAGGGCACAACCTGTGCCACCATACCCCCACCCATTGCAGCCCCAATTACTGGCCAGTAGGCAGGACCCCTGCAGGCAGGCTTGACTACCACTCCCCCATTAGGACCTGTAACTTACAAGCCCCACTCTACCTCCCCAAAACCTCCCATCCTCGAGACCGAAGCCTCTCCCTGAGACACAGACTCCACCAGCTCCAATTGACAAAAAATTCTGATTGGACCAAGAGTGTCAATTGGATCAAGAGAGGTTCCCTAAGACACAGACACCATTAACACAAACTGGAGGAAGAGATGGATAAATGCCAGTGCAAGAATATATCCAATAGCATAAAGAGCAATATAGCACCACCAGAACCTAGTGGGTCTACATCAGCAAGACCTGAACATCCCAATGTAGAAGAAGCAGAGGAAAACGACCTTAAAATGACTTTAAGAAGATGATAGAGGTCTTTAAAGAGGAAATGAAAAATCCCCTTAAAGAAACTGAGGAAAATACAAACAAAAACCTGGAAGAAATCAATAAATCCTTTAAAGAAAGTCAAGAAAAACAAGAAAAAGCAATCAAACAGATGGAGGAAACAGTTCAAGACTTGAAAACTGAAAGAGAGGCAATAAAGAAGACACAAATGGAGGGGATACTGGAAATGGAAAGCCTGAGTAAATGAACAGGAACTCCACATGCAGGCATAACCAATAGAATGCATGAGATAGAGGAGAGAATCTCCAGTATTAAAGGTACAATAGAGGAAATAGATTCATCAGTCAAAGAAAACATTAAAGACTACAAAATCATAACACAAAACATCCAGGATATCTGGGACACCATAAAACACCAAACCTAAGAATAACAGGGATAGAAGAAAGAGAAGAATACCAGCTCAAAGGCACACAAAATATATTCAACAAAATCATGTAAGAAAACTTTTCCAACCTAAAGAAGGAAATATCTATGAAGATACAAGAAGCTTACAGAACACCAAATAGACTGGACCAAAAAAACTCTCCTTGCCACATAATAATCAAACCACTAAACATACAGAATAAAGAAAAAATACTAAGAAGTACAAAGGAAAAAGGTCAAGTAACATAAAGGCTGACCCATCAGAATAACACCTGACTTCTCAATGGAGATTCTGAAAGACAGAAGGTTCTGAACAGACATATGAAGACACTAAGAGACCATAGATTCCAGTCCAGCATATTATACCCAGTAAAATTCTCAATTGCCATAGATAGAGTAAATAAGATATTCCGTGATAAAACCAGATTTAAACTGCTGTGGATATCTCTATGTATAAATAAAATGCTGATTGGCCAGTAGTCAGGCAAGAAGTATAGGCGGGACAAGCAGAGAAGAGAATTCTGGGAACAGGAAAGCTGAGTCAGGACACACTGCCAGCTGCCGCCATGAGTACCAACATGTAAGATACTGGTAAGCCATGAGCCATGTGGCAAAGTATAGATTTATAGAAATGGGTTAATTTAAGATGTAAGAACTAGATAGCTAGAAGCCTGAGCCATTAGGCCAAACAGTTTAAATAATATAAGAGTCTGTGTGTTTATTTTATAAGTGGGCTGCGGGACTGCTGGGGCTTGGTGTGAGCTGGAGAGAAACTCTCCAGTTACAGTCCACAAATCCAGCCCAACAGAAAGCACTAGAAGGAAAAATCCAACCTAAGTAAGTTAGATGCACACATGAAAATACAGGGAATATATAATCTGACACCAACACATCCCAAAGAAGGGAAACACACAACACTACCACCAAAAAATAACAGTAATTCACAATCACTGGGCATTAATATCCCTTCATATCAATGGACTCGTTTTGCCTATAAAAAGACACAGACTAACAGAATGGATATGAAAACAGGATCCGCCAGGCGGTGGTGGCGCATGCCTCTAATTGCAGCACTTGGGAGGCAGAGGCGGGCGGACCTCTGTGAGTTCGAGGCCAGCCTGGGCTACCAAGTGAGTCCCAGGAAACGCACAAAGCTACACAGAGAAAACCTGTCTCAAAAAATCAAAAAAAAAAAAAAGGAAAATGCAAAATCTATGCTGGGTGGTGGTGGCGCACGCCTTTAATCCCAGCACTCGGGAGGCAAAGCCAGGTGGATCTCTGTGAGTTCGAGGCCAGCCTGGGCTACCAAGTGAGTTCCAGGAAAGGTGCAAAGCTACAACAGAGAAACCCTGTCTCGAAAAAACCAAAAAGAAAAAAGAAAAAAGGAAACAGGATCCATCCTTCTGCTGCATACAAGAAACACACCTAAGCCTAAAAGACAGACACCAACTCAGAGTAAAGGGCTGGCAAAAGTCTTTCCAGTCAAATGGGCTTAATAAGCAAGCTGGTGTAGCTATTCTAATATCTAACAAAATAGACTTCCAACTAAAATTAATCAAAAGAGATTGAAAAGGACATTACTTATTCTTCACAGGAAAAATCCATGAAGACAAAGTCTCAATTCTGAATGTTTATGCCCCCAAATACAATGGCAACCACATATGTAAAAGAAACATTACTAAAGGTTAAATCAATATCAAACCAACACTAATAGTAGGAGACTTCAACATCCTACTCTCACCAGTGAACAGGGGTGGTTGACATATTGTGCACCCCAATAAACTTATCTGGTGGTCAGAGAACAGAACAGCCACTATATTAAACATAGTTTTAGGCAGTGGTAGCACACACCTTTAATCCTAGCATTCAGGAGGCAGAGATCTGTCTGGATCTCTGTGAGTTCAAAGCCACACTGGAAACAGTCAGGCATGGTAACACACGCCTTTAATCCCAGAAAGTGATGTCAGGAAGCAGAAAGGTATATAAGGCGTGAGGACCAGGAACTAGAGCCTTTTTTTAGCTTTTAGCTTTTAGCAGCAGTTCAGCTGAGATCCATTCGGATGAGGATTCAGAGACTTTCAGTCTGAGGAAAAAAGATCAGTTGAGGAATTGGCAAGGTGAGGTTGGATGTGGTTTGTTCTGTTTCTCTGACCTTTCAGTGTTCACCCCAATACCTGGCTCTGGTGATTTCATTTATAAGACCATTTAACATTTCATCTTACAAACAGGGCTATCAGACGGTAACTTAACTTAAATGAATATAAGGGAATAGTCATTATGATTCAAATGGACTTCATATACATCTACAGAACATTCCACCAAAAAACAAGAGAATATACCTTCTCAGCACCCCATAGAACTTTTTCCAAAGCAAATCACAACAAATACAAAAAAATGGAATAACCTCTTATGGTGGTATTTTATTTGTACTGAAATGTGATTTTAATTGTATGTTAATAAATAAAGTTCCCCGGGGGTCAGAGCTATTAGAGCCATAGCAAGAGCATGGTGGTGGTGGTGGTGCACACCTTTAATCCCAGCACTTGGTAGGCAGAGCTAGGTAGATCTGTGTGTGTTCAAGGATACAGCCAACATTGGAGACACACACCTTTAATCTCAATACCATAGAAGACCTGGAGGGCTGTACATACAGGCAGTGACGAGGCAGTCATGTGTTTGGGTTTACAACCAATGAGAAGGCAGAACAAAAAGTCTACATAAAGACAAACAGACAGGAAGTAGCTCTCTTTTGGAGAGGTCTCTTGGCTGAAGAGGCTAGCTGCAGGGTAAGGCTCTTAGCTCTGATCTCTTGGCTTTCTTCTTTGCATTTGTTCTGTGTTTCTTATTTAATAAGATGGTTGGTTACATCTACAACCTCTTGTATTTTATTGCACCACAATGGCTTAAAGTTAGAATTCAATAGCAACACAAATTACAGAAAACCTATAGACTCATGGAAACTGAATAATGCCCAAGTGAATCACCAATGGGTCAAGGAAGAAATTAAAGTCTTCCTAAAATTCAATGAAAATGAATGTACAACATACCCAAATTTATAGGACACTATGAAAGCAATACTAAGAGGAAAGTTCATAGCTCTAAATGCCTTCATAAAGAAGTTGGAGAACTCTCACACTAGCAACTTAACAGCACACCTGAAAGCTCTAGAAGAAAAAGAAGCAAACTCACCCAGAGGGAGTAGACACCAGGAAATAATCAAATTGAAGGCTGGAATGAATAAAATAGAAACAAAGAGAACAGTACAAAGAAGCAACAAAACAAATAGTTGGTTCTTTGAGAAAATAAACAAGATAGACAAACTCTTATCCAAACTAACTAAAAGACAGAGAGAGTGCATCCAAATTAACAAAATCAGAAATGAAAAGGGAGATATAACAACTGACAATGAGGAAATACAGTGAATCATTAGGTCATACTTCAAAAACCTGTACTCTACAAAATTTGAAAATCTAAAAGTAATGGACAATTTTCTGGATAGACACCATATACCCAAATTAAATCAAGACCAGATAAACAATTTAAATAGACCAATAACTTCTATGGAAGTAAAAGCAGTCATTAAAAGTCTCCCAACTAAAGGCCCATGGCCAGATGGTTTCAGTGCAGAATTCTACCAGAATTTCAAAGGAGAGCTAATATCAATATTCCTCAAATTGTTCCCCACAATAGAAACAGAAGGAATATTGCCAAACTCTTTCCATGAGGCTATATTTAACAAACCATACAAACATGTAACAAAGAAAGAGAATTACAGACAGATCAATCTCCCTCATGAACATTGATGCAAAAATACTCAAAAAAATACTGGCAAACCAAATCCAAGAACACATCAAAAAACTTATACACCATGATCAAGTAGGCTTCATCCCAGAGATGCAGGGATGGTTCAGCATACAAAAATCTGTCAATGTAATCCATTATATAAACAAACTGAAAAAAAACACATGATCATCTCATTAGATGCTGAAAAAGCCTTTGACAAAATCCAGCACCCTTTCATGATAAAGGTCCTGAGGAGATCAGGAATACAAGTAACATATCTAAACATAATAAAGGCTATTTACAGCAGGCCAACAGCCAATATCAAACTAAATGGAGAGAAACTCAAAGCAATTCCACTAAAACCAGGAACAATACAAGGCTATCCACTCTCACCACATCTATTCAATATAGTACTCAAAGTTCTAGCTGGAGCAATAAGACAACAGAAGGAGATCAATGGGATACAAATTGGAAAGGAAGAAGTTAAAAACTTTTGCTATTTGCAGATGATTTAATAGTCTATTTAAGTGAACCCAAAAATTCTACCAGAGAACTCCTACAACTGACAAACACCTTCAGTACTGTGGCAGGATACAAGATTAACTCAAAAAAACTCAGTAGCCCTCCTATATACAAATGATAGATGGGCCAAAAAAGAAATCGGAGAAACATCACCCTTTACAATAGCCACAAATAATATAAAATACCTTGGGGTAACTCTAACCAAACATGGGAAAGACCTATATGACAAGAACTTGAAGAAAGAAATTGAAGAAGATATCAGAAAATGGAAAGCTCTCCCATCCATGCTCAAGGGTAGGTAGAACCAACATAATAAAAACGACAATCTTACCAAAAGCAATCTACAGATTCAATGCAATCCCCATCAAACTCCCATCACAATTTTTTACAGACCTCAAAAGAACAATACTCAACTTCATATGGGCAAACAAAAAACTGAGGATATCTAAAACAATTCTTTACAATAAAGCAGCTTCTGGAGACATCACCATCCCTGACTTCAAGCTCTACTATAGAGCTATATTAATGAAAATGGTTGGTCTTGGAATAAAAACTGACATGTCCAACAATGGAATCAAACGGAAGATCCTGACATTAATCTACACACCTATGAACACTTGATTTTTTGATAAAGAAGCCAAAACTGTGCAATTGAAAAAAGAAGGCATCTTAAACAAATATTGCTGGCATAACTGGATGTCAACATGTAGAATATTGCAAATAGATCCATGTCTATTACCATGCACAAAACTATATAAGTCCAAGTGGATCAAAGACCTCAACATAAATCCAGCTACACTGAACCTGATAGAGGAGAGAGTAGGAAATAGTCTAGAACTTATTGAAACAGGAGACCGCTTCCTAAATATAACACCAGTAGCACAGACATTGAGAACAACAATTAATAAATGGGACTTCCTGAAACTGAGAAGCTTCTGTAAGGCAAAAGACACAGTAATTAAGACAAAACAACAGCCTACAGAATGGGAAAAGATCTTCACCAACCTCACATCTGAAAGAGGGACATTGTCCAAAATATGTGGTCGATTTTAGAGGTTTCATGGGGTGCTAAGAAGAAGGTATATTCTTTTTTGTTAGGATTCAATGTTCTGTAGATATCGATTAAGTCCATTTGAGTCATAACATCAGTTAAGATCTTTATTTCTCTGTTAAGTCTCGATTTGGCAGATCTGTCCAGTGGTGAAAGTGGGGTGTTGAAGTCTCCCACTATTAATGTGTGGGGTTTTATATGTGGTTTAAGCTTTAGTAATGTTTCTTTTACATATGTGGGTGCCCTTGTGTTTGGGGCATAAATGTTCAGAATTGAAACTTCATCTTGGTGGATCTTTCCTGTGATGAGTATGTAATGCCCTTCTTGATCTCTTTGATTGATTTTAGTTTGAAGTCTATTTTGCTGGATATTAGGATGGCTACACCCGCTTGCTTCTTAAGACCATTTGATTGAAAAGTCACAAGACACAAACAGAGGGAATGCTGGAAATAAAAAATCTGAGTAAATGAACAGGAACTTCTGATGCAAGTATAACCAACAGAATGCAAGAGATGGAAGAGAGAATCTCTGGCGTTGAAGATACGGTAGAAGAAATAAATTTATCAGTCAAAGAAAACACCAAAGCCAACAAAGTCATGACCCAAAAATGTCCAAGAAATTTGGTACACCATGAAAAGACCAAACCTACAAATAATAGGGATAGAGGAAGGAGAAGAATACCAACTCAAAGGCACACAAAATATGTAAAGACTCAAGAAACTAGACAGAAAAATATCAAACAATCCAATTTTAAAAAATGGACTACAGATCTAAACAGAGAATTCTCAAAAGAATCCCAAATGGCTGAAAGACATTTAAGGAATTGCTCAACATCCTTAGTCATCAGGGAAATGCAAATCAAAACAACTCTGAGATACCATCTTACACCTGTCAGAATGGCTAAGATCAAAAGCATTGCAGACAGCTTCTGTTGGAGAGGATGTGGAACAAGGGGAACACTCCTCCACTGTTGGTAGGAGTGTGAACTTGTACAGCCACTCTGGAAATCAGTATTGTGACTTCTCAGGAAAATGGGAATCAATCTACCTCAAGACCCAATGATACCACTCTTGGGCATATACCCAAGGGAGGCTCAATTATACCACAAGGACACTTGTTCAACTATGTTCATAGCACCACTATTCATAATAGCCAGAACCTGGAAGCAACCTAGATTCCCCTCAACCAAAGAATGGATAAAAAAAAAGTGGTACATATACACAACGGAGTATTACTCGGGTGTAAAAAAAAAAAATATGGCATCATGAAATTTGCAGGCAAACGGATGGAACTAGAAAATATCATGCTGAGTGAGGTAACCCAGACTCAGAAAGACAAACATGGTATGTACTCACTCATAAATGGATAGTATATATAAAGCAAATGATAACCAGACTACAACCCAAAGTTCCAGAGAAGCTAGGAAACAAGGAGGACCCTAAGAAGGATGTGTGGATCACCTTGGGAAGGGGAAACAGAGATCTCCATGAGTAAACTGGGAATGGGGGGGAATAGAGAGGAGAGGATAGAGGATTAGAACATGAGGGAATAGAACAATAGGGAATAGGAGAGGGCCAAGTGGGAGAGCAATGAAAGAGATACCATGATAGAGGGAGACATCATGGTGATAAGGAGAAACCAGATGCTAGGAAAATTCCCAAGAATCCACAAGGATAACTCCAGATTAGACTACTAGCAATAGTGGTGAGGGTGCCTGATCTGGCCTACCCTGGCAATCAGATTGGTGAATACCAAATCCCGTAAAGCCTGTGCAACAACCACAGACTACACACACCACCATTCCCCCTTTGCCCCCCACCTCTGATTCCATATCCTTGTCTACAACTTCAAAAGAAGACTTCTGTGCCCCACATTGGGTGCCAGTTTCCCTGACCAGCAGGGCTTCAATGGGTTCTTGACCACCCTAAGGATGGAATGATAGGGACAGGAGATACAAAGGAAATACACAAAGTCAAGATTCTGATCAAGGTGCAACTGTATTTTTCTCCAGGAGGGTTTATTTAGTTCCTGCAGGGTAGGGGGAGCAAGAAGCTGCATAGGGTGGGACAAGCTAACAGGATGTTTATGTAGGATGTTTACAGGGTGAAAGGGTCAAGGGCTCTGACTCAATGTCCTGTTGCTAGGCAACCTGACTATAACATGATCTAGTTCCCTGTCTTATGGGGGTCTGTATTTTTCCACTTACTAGAGAGTCTATCCTTGTCCCTGACATCACTTCACCTCGGGCCAGACTAGATCTAGGGACCCCATGTCTACAACTTCAAAAGAAGATTTCAGCTTTATTGGAGCACAGACCTTCAGTTTTACTGGAGCACATGGCAGATCTAGGGACCCTGTGCTGATAGGTGTGCTGGAGGCCAGTCTGATCGTAGATACCCAAGAGACTAGATCAGATCTAGGGATCCCTGACTGAACCCCTTCCACTTGGCTCCATATCCTAGTTGATGACTTCAGAATAAGACTCTGGCTTTACCAGAGGCCAGGCCAGATCTAGGGACCCCTAGATGCCAAACCCCAGAGGGGACACCCTACTAGACCTGAAGATTTGCTAGTCACCAGAACCCTTGGCTATTTAGGCCAGAAGACCTGAGAGAAAAGAGAAACCAAAGAACAAAACATACATCTAACATAGACAAACTTAGGAATCAACACCTACTGCTGGTAGCTAGTAGCCATGTCAGAGGAATAGCAGGTTGCAATTGGGGTTCAGGGTATCAGCCCACCAAAAGAAAAACTCTCTGATGGGTGTATCTCACTTAAGCAAGGCTTACCAGAATAGAGACTCCAGAATGTCTTTTGCTTCTGTTGTGTCTTCACATGTTGCTGCTATAATCTTTTTTCTGGTATCTTACATGATGTATTTAGATATGGGGAGTCTCCCACTGCCTGTATTATGGTGTGTTTATCTCATGAATAAATTCTGATCTACTGAGCATTTATATCTGTGGATTGTCAGGAAGATGATTCCTCCTGAAGTTGTATAATTTTCATGAATAAAAATGAATTCAAGGGTAGCCTACACAATCAGGGCCCATTAGTTCTCCCTAAGGATCTGCTTCTGATCACAGCTCAAATTAATGATTGACGTGAGCCAGAATGGCTAAAATTTCTTTAATTTTATTGCTGAGCACCACTATCTGATACAAAGCTTCAAAATAGATTTAGATTAGACCACATGCCTTGCTAATGGTTTTTAAGATAAACATTTTCAGAAAAACTATCTATAGTTCACAAGGGCATGGAAATGCAAACCAAAATGACTCTGACATGCCATCTTACACCTGTCAGAATGGCTAAGATCAAAACCACAAGTGACAGCTCATGATGGATAGAATGTGAATCAAGGGCAACACTCCTCCATTGCTGGTGGGATTGCAAACTTGTACAGCCACTTTGGAGGTCAGTGGTGGTTTTTCAGAAAACTGGGAATCAACCTACCACAAGATCCACTAATATTGCTCTTGGGCATATCCCAAAAATACTCAATCATACCACAAGACACTTACTCAAATATGTTCATATCAGCTTTATTTGTAATAAACAGAACCTGGAAACAACCTAGATGTCCCTCAGCAGAGGGATGGATAAAGAAAATGTGGTATATTTACACAATGGAATATTACTCAACTTTTGTTTTGTTTTGGAGACAGCATTTCTCCGTGTAGCTTTGTGCCTTTTCTGGAACTCACTCTGTAGCCCAGGCTGGCCTCGAACTCATCGAGATCCTCCTGCTTCTGCCTCCTGAATGCTGGGATTAGAGGCGTGTGCCACCACTGCCAGGCATATTACTCAACTTTTAAAAACAAGGACACCAGGAAATTTTAAGGCAAATGGGTGTAACTAGAAAAAAAATCACCCTGAATGGACTAACCCAGATCAGGAAAGACAAACATGGTATGTACTCACTAATAAGTAGACACTGCTGTAAAATAAAGAACTATTCTACAATCCACAGACCCAGAGAGACTAGATAGCAAAGAGGGTTCATGGGGGGAACACCCTTGGAAGGGGAAATAGAAGAGATTTCATGAGTGGACAGAGGGCAGGTGAGGACGGGAACATGAATGATCAGGATGTGGGGGGTGGGGAGATGAAGGAGAGTAATGAAAAAGACTACTGGAAAGGAAGGAGTATTTTGAGATCAGTTAAAAAAAACCTTGCGCAAGGGAATCTCCCAGGAATGTACAAGGAAGACCCCAGCTTATAGTAATAGCATATACATACGCAAATTGGCCATCTCCTGTGACCAGATTGGTGCCTAGCCCAATTGTCAACAGAGAAGCATTATCCAGTAACTGATGGAAACAGGACAGACCCACAGCTAAACATTAGATGGAGTTTCAGGAATCTTGCAGAAGAAGAGGAGAAGAGTGAAAGAGCCAGAGGGGTCAAGGGCACCACAAGAAAACTCAGAGAATCAACTAACCTAGGTTCATAGGGACTCACAGATATTGAACCAACAGCCAGGGAGCCTACATGGGACTGACCTAGGCACTCAGCGTATATGTGACAGTTGTGTGTTGTGGTCCTCCTGTGGGATTCCTAATGGTGGGAAGAGGGGCTGTCTCCAATCCTTTTACAGGCTTTGGAGCACCTACTCCTCATGCTGGGTCACCTCATCCAGCCTTAATACACAGGGAGGCACTTAGTCTTACTGCAGCTTGGTATGCCATGTTTTGTTGATATTAATGGGAGACCTGCCCTTTCCTAAACAGAAATGTAGGAGTGGATGGGGTGTGGGGTAGAAGCAGAGGTGGGATGGGGCAGAGGGACTGGAAGGAGAGGAGGGAGGGGAAACTGTGGCCAAGATGTAAAATGAATGAATGAATAGATGGATGGAGAGAGAGAGAGAGAGAGAGAGAGAGAGAGAGAGAGAGAGAGAGAGAGAGAGAGAGAGAGAGAGAGAGAGAGAGAGAAAAGAGTTACCTACCGGAGATGGTGACCTTTGTTCTGTGGACTCCTGTGAAAACTGGTATAAGGGTAGGATTTCATCCTCCATTGGCTGGCACTGTGCTTTCTGTTCTTTGGCTACTGGAAAGGAAACAGTGGAATAAATCATATTTGGGGGTTGCATTAAACCAAAAGGAAAGAATATTCCTGAAAAAAGAAATCCATAGCAATCAATCAATAAAAGAATCTCAAGTATACATTGTTTCGCTTTAGAATATGTGTTGGAAGAAAACCTTTATTAAAATTTATGTAGCCATTATAAAATGTTGTGATGACAAAAATTTTTACCTTATGATGCCAAACAATATTGTTTTAAGAAAAGAAAAAAACAACTTTTATTAGTGTTTTAGGTGTTTATACGGTTTCCCTTTTTTTCTATCTTTTTCTTTTTGATACTGGCTAAATGTCTAAACATGATTTCACACACACTGGGCTTTCTCATTCACTCTGTGAAACAAGTCTTCCCTTCTGGGTGTGGGTACTTGCCAGTCTCCAAAACATATGACTGTCTCTCTTTCTCTTCCTCATTTCCTCATGCCAGCAGATACTAAGATTTACAGTTTGAGGGTCCTAATGATTTTCTCTTACACTAATAAAACTGTACCACAGTTTTCCTTCATGTCTGTCTTTAAATTATTTTATTAATGAAACTAAGAACTCAAAGAAGAAAAGCAAGATTCTCTCTATTTTAATAGGTTTAAATAGCTCTGGGGAGGTCTGTTTTCTCTCTGGGTGCCCCTGGAGACCTTTTCTGAGTCTGCTTTATTGAATGGCTTTGTAAGAGTTCAAAGAGACTTGGATACAGGAGCTGGATAAATGAAAATCGTGGAGCTAGTTTAGTCTTGGTAAGTTATAGAAGATGCTTCCTTAAAACAGCATTTGGTGAGAATCCAGTATTAAAGATGGAAAATTAGACTTTCTCAGTGGACAAAGCTCAACATGGTAACAGCACTGTGGAGGAGATGGCTGATAGAGCTCCCCATAGTTGAGGTTAGCATCACAGAAAGTACTTAAAGGAAGAACAGTAAGTGTTATAAGAAAGTCCTCAGTTAAAGTCTCAATTTTCCCATCTCACCTAATCTAATAAAGATAGTTTCCCACAGGCAAGCCTACATGAACACTTAGCAAGGCCTAAATGAGTCCCACAATATCTCCCAATCTGCTTATGAAAGTAAAGAAAGATAGCAATAGCCCAGGCCTCTATTTTCCTCCAGTTTTACCAAGTGAAGATTAGATTCATGGGGATTCAGTTAGATGGACAGGAGACTCATCCTTGGAGTTCCCACTCCCGCTGCATCACTTACTGTTTAGAGTCACAAGTAGAAGCAAAATGAGTCCAGTGAAAAATAACATCATTACAACCAAGATTATGCATACATCCCACAGCCAATTACTGTACAGTGGGTATGCATTGTCCAAAATAGAAGCTGGAAAAAAAACAGAAAGAAATGTTAAGCATATTTTAAAATAATTAAAATAGAGACAGACAAATAAGCATAAATTAGGAAGCCAAATCACAGAACCCCAGTCAACAAGAAAAAGGAGGGGGTTTTGAGCAGCCTTCATTTGAAGGGGAAAGGTTAGGCCACCAATCCAAAGTTTCATGACATAACTTGACAGTTTGAGGAAGTCAAAGAGTTTGTGCACTTCAGCTTAAACCATGCATATAATTGTAAGATGTTGTTATTTTTACTCATTTATCCACAGGTAGTTGAGAGCATCCTCTTGTTTAATCTTATTCTCTGGTTTAGGAGTTGCCAAAGCAAGATGTTGCAGGAAAAGCACAGAGGAAATGCATTGGTCCATTGAGCAGTTGAATAAGCCAACTTGGTCTGCCATTGCAGCACTGTAGAACAGAAGAATCTAATATGCAACATACTAAGAATGTGATTGTAACATTTGAGAGCTCAAAGTCAATCCATGAAGCAATAAGTGGATAGGTATATTGAAATGTGATACATGAAATTAAGAATACAAAGGATAAGTTATTATAATTGTAGTTACTACATTTGAGTTTGAGTTCGAAATTGTTAACAAACCAAGGTGGAAAATATAGTAAGAAATAGAATCAAGCAGAAGGCTGAGATCAGTAGTCATTTAAAGATATAAAAGAAGAGTTAAACAAAGGAGAGAAGGAAACAGTCGATGCAATGGTTAGAATCTTTCAGGCCTTAAGGAACATTCTAATAGAGGAAACTGTGGTGCCCAACAGATACTTATTATGAAATACAAAAGTACTCTCACAGAGAGATGCATGTGCGCCTGTGAATGCACACACACACTCACCAAGTAGTTTGTGCTGTCTTTGTAATACTGGATGTGTGTCCTTCACTGGAGGGCAGTCAGCACACCAGCAGCCACACCCTCAAAGAAAACTGACTCTCCCTTTCCCAGCAGTTATCATTTGCCAGTACCTCTATAGCTAGGGGTGTGACTTCAGGCCCTACCTGTCTCTCCATGCTGGAGTTGTCTGACCCAAGTCTGCACAGGTCTTGTGCATGTCATCTAAATTGCTATGAGTTCATATGTGTAATTGCCCTGCTGCATATGGAAAACACTATTTCCACCACCCTTTTTCTTGTCTTCTGCAATGATCCATGAGCCTTCAGAGGAAGGCGGGATGTAAATAACCTCATTAGGAATGACCATCCAGATGTCTTTTATGCTCTGCACCTTGATCTCTGTGTCGATTGTCATCTACTAAAAATAGGAGCTTCTCTGATGAGGGCTAACTGATATATAATCTGGGGTCCATGTCTTATGTGGTAGCTATGTACACACTGCATCTTACCTAATATCTGAAGTCCAGTTCTTTTTCCATTATGTTTGATCTCCTATTTAATGTTTTGATTGAGTTGTTGTTTTCAGTTTCAGTTGCTGTAATTGAATCTATATAGACGTTCTACTTTTGAAATATTATCATATTTTCATTAAAGTTTTTCATTGTTAATATTTTAATGAATACTTTTCATTTTTAAATACAAAAATACTGTTCATTTTTATACAAAAGATATATTTCATATGCTTAATATATAGGAAGTCCAGACCATCACAGCTAATGTTGAAAATCTAAACCTCTTTGACAACTACCCCTCAATATGCCATGGGAGAGCCCATCAATTGTCTTTGTCTTCAAATTTTACAAGGAATTCACACAAGTTAATAGCTGCAATCTTGCTAAGGAAAAAATAATTTCTAAATTCTATTGCTTCTTGCAAAAAAATTACCTATTTATTATTTTATGTGTATGAATGTTAGAGGCCAGAAGAGACCTTCAGAACACATAAAATTGTAATAGTGAGTTGTGGGCTGCCACATATATGCTAGAGCAGAATCCAGATCCTCTTCAAGAGCAACAAGTGCTGTTAACCAGTGAGCCATCTCTCCAGCCCCTAAATTCTATTCTCCTTAGTATTCCATGAGATGTACTGTTTTTCTTGGTAAATTTTTTTACAGACTATTTCAGTGTTCATTACTTTGGGCTCCTTAGATAAATGTAGATATTTCTATTATACTCCTCCTTATAAGGGTTCTGAGAATTAGAATTAGTCCATTTAATCATGATATGGTTTTAATACCAGGGTATAAGGATTCCAACAAAAACATAAAAATGAATGGAAGAGGGGAGACAGGTAGAAAATATTCATATATATTTATATTTTCTATTGTATAAAATATTGTTCTTCCTTTCTTGGTGGCCAAAATAACTTTAAAATTACATAGTTGTATAAGTGTTAGATGGATAGGAAGATGTATTGTAATCAGAAAGGCTGGTTTAGTACATCTAGTGTATTCCATTGTGATAGATTAATTAATCTTATCAATAAAAACCAGGAGTCAGATATTTGGGGTAAAAACCAAAAAGATCAGAGAATCAAGGGAGCAGCCATCAGTGATTTCCTATCTCTTCTGTTCCTCTGAGCAAAAGGGCCGAGATCCAGTCTCAGCCCTGCCTTACCACTTCCTGTACCTATCTCTATAGTCCTCTAAATCTCTATAGTTAACTAGTGGCTAACTCCACCCTCTGACTCCAAGCAAGCTTTATTTGTCAGAACACAAACAAAATATCACACAACACCATAGTGCTGGAAGTTATACCTTCCATATCTTTTTTTTTTTTTTTTTTTTTTTTTTTTGGTTTTTCGAGACAAGGTTTCTCTGTGTATCTTTTCGCCTTTCCTGGAACTCGCTTTGGAGACCAAGCTGGCCTCGAACTCACAGAGATCCGCCTGCCTCTGCCTCCCGAGTGCTGGGATTAAAGGCATGTGCCACCACCGCCCAGCAATATCTTTATACACTTTTACTATTTTTCCATTGCCTCTTTAAGAAATTTTCTTTTAGTTCATTTTTTTTAGGATTTGAGGCTTGTTTTTATGATTTGTAGTGAAATAGATGGAATGAGTTTTATTGACAGCCATTCTGAAATATATGTTAAATCAGAAGAGGGTATATCTGTATCTAACATCTGGTATAATTTTGTCTTATGGATGAGTACAAACACCTTACAAATAGTAATTTGATCTTTTGGTTTATTTTGATAGTTATTTTTTTATAAAATACTTCCTCCTAATATCCACAATGAAATGAAAAGTTTTTCTAAATTCTCAGATACTATCCTATAAACAGTATACATTGTAGTATGACCATACTTCTAAGTACCCTGTAAATATACCCCAAGAGGATCAAACATCAGCTTTCAACTTTCTCAGGAAATGAAAATAAAATAAAATAAGAAAAAATGTATTTTTTTCATTAATTAGCATAGGGGACCTCTAACCTGAAAGTTTTTTTTTTAATATTTATGAATTCTTGGCTTAGGATAAATGTTGGTGAAATAAAAATTGTACTTTGTAGAAGAAGGCCTATACATGTGGGATTAAATGGAGGCCAGACCTGGAGAAATAAATAAAGCTGTAACTGTGAGTATGAAAGTACAAACAGCCATGATAGAAGCCTAAAACTTTAGAAAATATATAGTTCCAAGGAAGCACAGGAAGCCACTGGGATGTCACTGAAACTATGCCTGCTACTTCTGCAACAAAGACTACTCAGCTTTGTCTACATAGTGCCAAGATGAGAAGGCACTGGGCAAAGGCAAGGTGAAATGACAGATCCCAGTCTAGTTGTACTCACCTCTGCTCCTGAAATTCAAATAGAGAGGGAGGAATCCAATACACAAAAATAATGGTAGACACTCCCATGTAAGCTCATAGAAAAGCCTCATTTTATTCGAACCTGGAAAAGAGTAAGTAAGAAGATTTAGGAGGACCCCTCCTCCCCCACCGGAAAGGTTCCCCCTCTCCAAGACAACCCACCCCACCCCACCCCACCCCACCCCCCGCAGACCCTGCAATCTCCACGCCCTGCCCCCACACCCATCTGCCCAAGACCTCAGCCACTGCCTGAGACTCAGAGACCAGCCCCAGCTCCCTTCTAGCCCAGAGCTTCCATCTGGACCAGAGAGAAGTTTCCTGAATCTGTCAGCTCTGTCTGGACCAAGAGTGCTGATAAGAGCAAAAATGAATCCACGAGGAGATGGGCAGACGTCAAGACAAAAGTACATATGAAAAAAAAAGAGCAACACAGCATCACCAGAACCTAGCCCTCTTCTAACAACTAGACCTGAACATCACAAAATGGAAGAAGCAGAAGAAAGCAGCCTTATGAATAACATCATGAAGATGCTAGAGGCTTATAAAGAAGAAATCAAAAATGAAATGGAGGAACAGACAAACAAAAAATGGGAAGAATGCTATAAAAAACTAGAGGAAAGGACAAATAAAGCAGAAGAAAACAATAAATCCCTGAAAGGAAATCATGAAAAAGCAAAGAAACAGATGAGGGAAATAGTCCAAGACCTGAAAATAGAAAAAATGAAGAAGACACAAACAGAGGGAATACTAGAAATAGAAAATCTGAGTAAATGAACAGGAACTTCAGATGCAAGTATAACCAACAGAATGCAAGAGATGGAAGAGAGGATCTCTGGCGTTGAAGATACGGTAGAAGAAAAAGAAACATCAGTCAAAGAAAACACTAAAGCCAACAAAGTCATGACCCAAAATGTCCAAGAAATTTAGGACACCATGAAAAGACCAAACCTACGAATACTAGGGATAGAGGAAGGAAAAGAATACCAATTCAAAGGCACAGAAAATATATTCAACAAGATCATAGAAGAAAACTTTCCCAACTTAAAGAAGGAAATGCCTATGAAGATACAAGAAGCCTATAGAACACCAAACAGACTAACCCCCCAAAAAAGTCCCCTTGCCACATAATAATTAAACAACTAAACATACAGAATAAGAAAGAATATTAAGAGTAGCCAAGGAAAAAGGCCAAGTGACTTATAAAGGCAAACCAATCAGAATAACACTCGATTTCTCAATGGAGACACTGAACCAGAAGGACTTGGACAGATGTAATGCAGACACTAAGAGACCATGGATGCCAGCCTAGACTAATATACCCAGCAAAACTTTCAATCATCATAGACGAACAAGATATTCCAAGACAAAGCCAGATTTAAACAATACTTATCCACAAACCCAGCCCTACAGAAAGCACGAGAAGGAAAATTCCAACTTAAGGAAGTCAGCTACACCCTTGAAAACACAGGCAATAGATAAAACCACAGCAGTAAACCACAAAGAAGAGAAGTACACACACACACACTACCACCAAAAAAAATAACAGGAATGAACAATCACTGGTCATTAATATCCTTTAATATCAATGGACTTAATTCACCTATAAAAAGACACAGGCTAACAGAATGGATATGAAAGCAGGACCCATCTTTCTGCTGCATACAAGAAACACACCTCAAATTCAAAGATAGACACTACCTAAGAATAAAAGGCTGGGAAAAGACTTTCCAATCAAATGGTGTTAAGTGAGACAGTTGATTAGCTTGATCTGTTTGGGAGGCATCCAGGCAGTGAGACTAGGACCTGTCCTCAGTGCATGTGCTGGCTGTTTGGAATCTGGGGCTTATGTAGGAAGACTTGGCTCATCCTGGTAGGAGGGGACTGGGCCTGCCTGGACTGAATCTACCAAGTTGAACTCAATCCTCTGGGGAGTCCAAAGGACGAGATGGGAATGGGGGTGTTGGACTGGGGAGAAGGCAAGGGGGTTGGGAAGGGAAAAAACAAGGGAATCTGTGGCTGATATGTAAAATTAAATTAAATTAAATTATAAAATAAAATTTAAAAAAAGAAGCAAGCAGGTGTAGCCATCCTAATATCCAGCAAAATAAACTTCAAACTAAAACCAATCAAAAAAGATAAAGAAGGGCATTACATACTCATCACAGGAAAGTTCCACCAAGATGAAGTTTCAATTCTGAACATTTATGCCATAAACACAAGGGAACCCACATATATAAAAGAAACATTACTAAAGCTTAAATCACATATAAAACCCCACACATTAATAGTGAGAGACTTTAACACCCCACTTTCACCACTGGACAGATCTCCCAAATTGAAACTTAACAGAGAAATAAGGGACTTAACTGATGTTATAACACAAATGGACTTAATTGATATCTACAGAACACTCCATCCTAACGAAAAAGAATAGACCTTCTTCTCAGCACCCCATGGAACCTTCTCTAATATCGACCACATACTTGGCCACAAAAGCAAATCTCAACAGATACAAAAAAAATGGAATAACCTCCTGTGTTCTATCAGACCACCATGGTTTAAAGTTAGATTTCAACAACAACAAAAATTACAGAAAACCTACATTCTCATGGAAACTGAATAATGTTCAACTGAATCAACAATGAGTTAAGGAAGAAGTAAAGAAAGAAATTAAAGACTTCCTAGAGATCAATGAAACTAAATACACCACATACCCAAAATTATGGGATGCTATGAAAGCAGTGCTAAGAGGGAAATTCATAGCACTAAATGCCCACATAAAGAAGATGAAGAAATCTCACACTAGTGACTTAACAGCACACCTGAAAGCTCTAGAACAAGAAGAAGCCAAGTCTCCCAGGAAGAATAGACGCCAGGAAATTATCAAATTGAGAGCTGAAATCAATAAAATAGAAACAAAGAGAACAATACAAAAAAAAATAATGAAACAAAGAGTTGGTTCTTTGAGAAAATCAACAAGATAGACAAGCCCTTATCCAAACTAACCAAAAGACACAGAGAATCCAAATCAACAAAATCAGAAATGAAAAGGGGACATAAGAGACAATGAGGAAATCCAGAGAATCATCAAGTCATAGTTCAAAAACTTCTACTCCACAAAACTGGTAAATCTAAAAGAAATGGATAATTTTCTGGATAGGTACCACATACCTAAGTTAAATCAAGATGAGATAAACTATTTAAATAATCCAATAACCCCTATGGAAATAGAAGCAGTCATTAAAAGTCTCCTAACCAAAAAAGGCCCAGGACCAGATGGTTTTAGTGCAGAATTCCACCAGATCTTCAAAGAAGAGTTAATACCAATACTCTTTAAATTGTTCCACACAATAGAAACAGAAGGAACATTATCAAACTTCTTTTATGAGGCTACAATTACCCTGATTCCTAAACCAAACAAGGATGCAACAAAGAAAGAGAACTACAGACCGATCTCCCTCATGAACATTGATGCAAAAATACCCAATAAAATACTGGTAAACAGACTCCAAGAACACATCAAAACAATTATCCACCATGATCAAGTAGGCTTCATCCCAGGGATGCAAGGGTGGTTCAACATATGAAAGTCTGTCAATGTAATATACCATATAAACAAACTCAAAGAAAAAAACCACATGATCATCTCACTAGATGCAGAAAAGGCATTTGACAAAATCCAACACCCCTTAATGATAAAGGTCTTGGAGCTATCAGGAATACAGGGAACATACATAAACATAATAATGGCAATTTACAGCAAGCCAAAAGCCAACATCAAATTAAATGGAGAGAAACTCAAAGCGATCCCACTAAAATCAGGAACAAGGCAAGGCTGTCTGCTCTCTCCATGCTTATTCAAGATAGTACTTCAAGTTCTAGCCAGAGCAATAAGACAACATAAGGAGATTAAGGGGATACAAATTGGAGAAGAAGAAGTCAAGCTTTCCCTATTTGCAGATGACAGGATAGTATACATGAGTGACCCCAAAAATTCAACCAAGGAACTGATACAGCTTATAAACACCTTCAGCAACATAGCAGGATACAAGATCAACTAAAAAAAAATCAGTAGCCCCCCCTATATACAATTGACAAACAGGCTGAGAAGGAAATCAGAGATACATTACCGTTTACAATAGCCACAAATGATCTAAAATACCTTGTGGTAACTCTAACTAAGCAAGTATAGGACTTATATGACAAGAACTTTAAGTCCCTGAAAAAAAGAATTTGAAGATGTCAGAAAATGGAAAGATCTCCCATGCTCATGGATAGGCAGAATTAACATAGTAAAAATGCCTATCTTACCAAAAGCAATCTACAGATTCAATACAATCCCCATCAAAATACCAACACAATTCTTCACAGACCTGGAAAAAATAATACTCAACTTAATATGGAAAAACAAAAAACCCAGGATAGCCAAAAGAATCCTGTACAATAAAACAACCTCTGGAGGATCAAGAACAGAGAGGGAGAACAAGGAATGAGAGACCATGATAAATGAAGACCACATGAGAATAGGAGGAAGCAAAGTGCTAGAGAGGTCCCCAGAAATCCACAAAGTTACCTCCACAATAGACTACTGGCAGTGGTCGAGAGAAAGCCCGAACTGACCTATTCTGCTGTTAGGATGGCCAAACACCCTAAAGGTCCTGCTAGAAATCTCATCCAGTGACTGGTGGAAGCGGATGCAGAGATCCACGGCCAGGCCCCAGGTGGAGCCCCAGGAGTCCAATTGGCAAGAAAGAGGAGGGATTATAGGAGAGAGAATTGTGGAGACCATGACTGGAAAAAGCACAGGGACAAATAGCCAAACTAATGGAAACACATGAACTATGAACCAATAGCTGAGGAGCCACCAATTGTATCAGTCCCTCTGGATAAATGAGACAGTTGATTAGCTTGATCTGTTTGGAAGGCCCCCAGGTAGTGGGACCAGGACCTGTCCTTAGTGCATGAGCTGGCTGTTTGGAACCTGGAGCCTATACTGGGATGCTTTGCTCAACCTGGGAGGGGATTGGACCTGCCTAGACTGAATCTACCAGGCTGAGCTGAATCCTCAGGGGAGTTCTTGCCCTGGAGGAGATGGGAATAGGGAGTAGGCTCAGGGGAAGGCAAGGGGGGGGAGAGGGGAGGACAGGGGAATCCGTGGCTGATATGTAAAATTAAATTAAATTATAAAATTAAAAAAAAAGATTTAGGAGGCTAGGACTTTGGGAATGCACTGGAATAGCAAGAGAAATGCTGAATATAGGTAGTTTCTTGAAGGTCTCAGTGCTGTATCCATTTGTTTATTTAACCTATATTAGGGCTAAAGCCTCATAAGCAAGATTTTTAGGGTTAGGGTTAGGGTTAGGGTAACAGTTAGGAATCTTTAGTGGAGATAGAACTTAGAATTGGGTGAAGCTAAGATTAATGGCCACTTAGCATGAAGACAGAGCAGGCTTAAAAATAAAATTAAACAATAAATATCTTCCTGCTTTTCTTGTGAGTGTACAGCATGTAATTAGCCTGAAAATATAATTTTGATGTTGTGGGACCCTGTTCACTATAGCCTTGTCTCAATGCTTAAGTGCACAAAGGTTGTAGGATTAATAGAGTAGGGTTTCTGTGAAACTCAAAACTAGCTAAAAGGGGGAGAAGCTGCCTTGGAAGCCAAGACTTCTGCCATTGTAATGACTTCCATGCACCCAATAATATCTCTGTAGCATCCTTGCTGCTTGGCCATTCATCCCTTCTTAGTTTGAGCTTCTGTGTATGTTCTAGGAAGCTCACCACAGCATGAGAAAGATTGCTTCACAGCAGATTGCTGCTGCTTACCAAACCATATAGTGAGCTAGATATTAGAAAAATGATTGATCGGCTGAACATTTAGAGAAGAAAGTAAATAGCAAGATAGCTGAGTTATTCTGAACCATACCATGAAATAAACCAATAACTATGAACACTAATGGTGAAAAGATCTAAAAAATTTATGTTTGGTTGGTGCCTGTTTGTTTTGGTTTGTGTTGAATACTGTCTTTGTTCACTTTATGTGTATATGTGTTTTCTTGTTTTATTTTTTGGCTGGTGTTTTTTTAAACTATATTTTATCATAAATATCAGAAATTACCAACAAGAACATTAAGGAAAAAAAGTTTTCTTATTCAAAATAAGCTCTTGTTCACTCTTTTATTTTATTATCAATATCTATAATAGCTCTTAATATTTAAGAACTATCCAATATACTAATGTTGAATAAATGAATGAATAAGTTAATTTCACTAGTGAAGAAGTAGCCACTCCACTATTGAAAGTATGCAAGGAAAGTTTTGCTAGTCCACATCTTAATAAAGAGTATCATGGTTGGAGCAAAGTGTCTAGGATTTGAAATACTTTCATTTCAATTTATGATCTACATTTATTGATTTATTTAGCTTAAAAAATTTACCTAAAACTTGGGTCCTTAATAACTTGTTAATCTAGAAATAATAAGTAGAACTTCATGAGGTTGTTTGGAAAAATTAGTAAGATATTGATTACAAGCTATTGATTCTATTCCCCGTCATATTATGAATATACATTCAGGATGTTAGATGTCTTTATGCATTGTGTACATGACTGCCCACATTGTATCATGTGTATTCATGCTTTTCTTAATGAAGTTAAGTCCCATTTTCACAGTAACTCTCAAATGAACTTCATCCTTTGAGTTAGATGAAATGATCTCTAAACTCCCCTAGTTAATATCATCCTTCATCCATAATAACCTAGGATATACAAAAGTTCTTTTCTCTTATGAAGTGTAAAGTTTCTGAAGCTAAAATTTTATGGTCGTTTGGACTTTGGGCAAATAAAGGCTAGAATGAAGAACTCCCTTCCTATTCTCCTCCACATTGTGTAGAATGTAACCTACCTGGTGACAGACCTAGAGCATGCTGGCTTATCTGAATGTTTTATAGGTATAACATGTAAAAGATTGATAAAATGGTAATGTGAGGACACTGTCAGTTAGATAAATGAAAGGAAACCTTTCCGTTCTTTCCTGTCATTAGCCTGTGTCTTCTCTTACTCATTTTGAATCTTACTCATCATGTCCTGATGCCCAGCACTGCAAGAGGCTGTTCAAAACATATCCTGTACCTTCTATACCATCTGTCTTAGCTCCCTTTAATTAAGATCACCCCTAATGTATATAGTGCTCAGGCTAGTCTCATGAGAACATAGGAACACTTGGGAAAATATTAGGAAAGATGAATAACCCAGTTATTTGTTGCTGTATGTTTCTCTTTCTCTTTCTAACAATGTAAGAAAGCCTAGAAATTTTCAGCAATAACTCTGAAATCTGACAAGTACCTATGAAAGAGAAAAAGTCTATTATGATACAGATTCCACAAACACCAAAAGTGAACAGAAATTAGTAACGATAGCTCTGAAGGAATCCTGAGACCTTGCAAGCAATTGTGATGATAGCTGCATGCTATCCCTTAAGAACCACACAAGGAGGAAGGGTGGCAGCTTAGCCTGAGGATCTCTGGAGATTTTGAGACTCTCTTTGACAAAGAGTATTGGGATACATTACAGTTCTGGGGTAAATAATTTTGTATGTATTACATTTGAGTATTGTGCTTGAAGAAGAAATAGTTTTGAAACATTTTACCTCTCATGAATTCACATGTTTTCCATTTGAGATAAAAAACAAGTATTCCTCTGAGACAATATAAAACAAGTATAAAAATCAAATATAGTACAGGACATGAAGGTCTGTTTGACATCAATGACATATACTCTGGTTTGAAGAGGACATCTGAAAGAGAATAGAAGGACTTGGTGTTATGAATTGGATATACATTTCCAATGAAAAGATTCACAACTGAGGCTTAGTCCTCACTTGGCAGATCCAATCACTGGGAAGTGTCTGGATCACGAGGACTCTTACTTTGTCAGTGGATTAATCCGTTGATGGATTCATAATTTGATGGGATTTTTTGAAAATGGCAAAAATGTTACTCAATGGGATTGAGTAGATAAAATAGTTAAAAAGAGACATGCTTTTGAAGGATATATCTTGCCCATGTCCCACTTCCAATTGTTCTTTCTTGACCATCTTAAGAGTAGGTTATTATTTGAAAGTGAGATAATCTAAACACCTGAAGAGAAGGATGATTAAATACTCAGGAAGTCTAGGGACACTTGCCACAGTGCCTGGTAGGAAGAGGGCCACTGAGGCAGCTGTGAAGAGGAGGGGGGTCAGATATGGAAACTCTGAGAAGTTTTGGCAGAAGGGAATTCTGACTGTGAACATCATGATGGTCAGAGCTCCATTCATGGTGGCCAAGAGTAGGACCTGAGGATTGTAATAAGTTAATTTCTCAGTATCTGGACCTATCTTTCCTTCACATGTGGTTTATTGCTGGAAAGGAGGAAGAGAGAGAAATCCCTGAGATATAGTGTAGTGGATTGCTTGTTTTCTGCAGCCCCTTTTCTGCAAAGTGGGTTACTTGAGTAGGGCCTGAGAGTACCAGGACCAGCATGCAGAGTGCTAGGTTCACTCTTTTCTCCCTGTCTAGTTCAGATTCCAGTGCACTGTTTATGTCTACCAATCCTCAAATATTTGAGTAACACTATTTGACTTGGATGCACCATTTGTGGTTGAGCACTCCAAAAACACCTATTCTTTACATTTTGACCAATTGTGAGTTCCTGTGGTTAACCAATATCCAATGCACAAAAACTTCCCTGAAATGATCTCAAAGCTGCACTAATCTCTGGGTAGAAAGATTCCAAATTAAAAAGCAATTTGACACTCTATTCATTTAGCAAAATAATAGTAGTTTTAATCCTGGGGCCTATATGATTTACAAATACCAGGTATATGTTTCTTCCTGTGGAGCAAGCTTTAAATCCAATTAGAAAGTGGTTGATTTTCCCCATAATATTCATGCTACTATTATACCCATGGCATATTATGCCCTGCTGGTCTTTATTGAAGTTAACAGGATTCACTTGTGGTTAAGACAGTCAATCACCTTTTTCTCCCAAATATCCTTATATTCTGGAGACATTTGTGTCTCTCAATCTGACTCTCAGACTATTGAAACAATGTGCCCCCAAAGAAATGAGAATTTTCACAGGGATCTCATACTGGGAGAAGGAAAAGGCTATAGTACAAGGGGAAACTTGTCCCTCCTGAATAGATATTTCACACAGACCTAGCAACTCATCAGACTCCCTTGTAGGATAAAACTGAAACCCAAAAAATAATGAGTCAGTTGTGGTGGTACCATACCTTGACCAGGATTCTTAGATTTTACCTGGGGCTTATTTTAGCCAGAAGGGTCTGCTCTTATTTGCAGGGTTCTTATTAGCATGGAAGAAATTGCACAACTGGAAATTTTGTGCACAGTAGCTCATATTAAAGTCCAAACACTGTACATGGGACAATCTGCAAGCTATTCATTTTGCAGGGTACAAATTACATACCAGGAACCCTCACACAAAGAGACTCACCAAAACTGAATGAACATATCCTTAGTTATCTCCTTAAACCTTAATCTCACTTAGGGTTCCTGAAGATGGACTTGGGAAATCACTGGATCTCTTTGCCCCTTTCCCCAAAGTAGCCCCATTGAATAAGTCTATCTTTTCTATTTTTCCTATTAACTTAGCTATTTTAAGTGGTTCCTTGGCACAGACTTTGGAAACAATTTTAGTATCAGGTTCTCTCCTTCCACCATATGGGTCCCAAGAACTGAACTAATGTCCAAAGGTTTTCCAACTGCTTATCCATCTTGCCTTCCCTTGCTAACAAGGTAAAAAAAAAACTTCTTTCATCTATTCCTGTCCTATTATGGGACCAACAACTTCCAAATCTTGTTTTTTTCCTCTGAGTCTAGTTTCATTAACTAACAGCCTTCATCTACATATACAGTAAAAAGTACAGAATCAAGTGGGGCTATTAAGCATACATTTCCTTCTTCAACAGCACTCTTGCATGGATAATTGAGTTTTATAATCCTGCCTCTTTATTTACATGTTGTATTAGAAACTTTTATCACTCTAACAAAATGTTTTTCAAAAGGTTTAGGAGGAATGTGTTCTTTTGGCTGATGATTTCAGATGGTTTATTCCAAGGTTGCCTTGCTCCTTGGTTTCTGGGCCACTGATAAGGCAAACACCATGGAGGCTAAAACAGGAAGGGTAGAACTGCTAGCTCAGACTCCATGTACACTGCTCTGAGACAGAGAGCAGAAAATGGATTTTTTTCACCAATACTGTCTTGTCATGCAAGAGGAGTCACTATACATCAAATGCCCTGCAATTGGACTCATGAGAACTACAGGCATATTCAATGGCAAGGATCGCCAGGCTGTCATAAGGCTGCCAGGCTTGATTGTGGTTGAAGCTTTGTCTTTACTTCTCCCTCCAGAATCTGGAATAGGACTGAGGACTGGAGGCCATTTCCTGGTTCGCTCTGTGTAATCTTCTTGTTCCTAGCCTTTCAGCCCCCCTGCCATCTCTTTCATGCTTCCTGGTGCATTGTTTTTGTATTTATAATATGTCCTTTCCCCTGTTGCCTTGACTCCTATTATCTACAAAGGCACATACAGAAAGATTCTAATCTTCCTTTTACCTCAGAAGTTATATATGCTATTTTCCAGATGAGACAAAATGATAATTTTAAAGGATAAACAATATTCAAGGGCCCAAACTAGAAATAGGAATCTAGAAATTTATGTGGAAGTCACAGCTTTTGAATCCTTAACATACAACAGAGAATGAGAGATTATTGTCCAATTATTTCAATAGCTTCTCTAAGATTTATTTTCTATGTATGAGTGAGAGTGGATGTCTGTGAGTGTGCATGTGCACATGCCTGCAGGAGCATGTGGTGTCCAGAAGAGGGCACTGGATCCCCTTGATCTAGAGTTACAGATGATTGTGAGCCATCCAGTATGAGTGCTAGGAACCAAACAGGCCCTCATAGGGAACAAGTTCTCTTAATCTCTGAGACTTCTCTCCAGCCCCAATAACTTTCTTTAAAACATTGTTCATAGCATCCAGGATTTTTCTGATTTCCAGCAACTCAAATAGCTCAGCTCTACAGCACTTTGTAACTTGTAATATAACTTCACATTTATTATTTCACTTAATTCTCTCCTCAATTTGAATCCTTGATTAAAACAATTCATCTTTGATAGAACCAAGGCATAAGAACATACCTGGTAGGACAATGCTTCTTTTTTTCTCTTGATTAGTAGTTACATTGTAAATGGAACAAGTAACAGGACCATGTGTTCTGTTCTTCAGAAGAATACTGCTCTTCAAGTACAATAACCCATCCTGAGAGTCAAGTTTTGATGAATGTGGAATTATATTCCCCTTGCTGTCTCTCCATGTCATCTCAACAGGTGGGATCAACCTTCCTGAAGTACACTCCACCAGTATCCCTTCTGCATCTGGAACCTGAATGTTAATCTGTATATCCAAGCTCATAGCTAGGAAGAGGAGAAAGATGGTGTTATGATTGGGTGTGGATTCAAGAGATGAAAAGTTTGTGGAAGTGCTCATTCTCAAATGGATGCTACCTGTGTCCCATATGTGGGTAGACACAATTAGGGCAAAAGCAATACTTCTATGTAAACACAAGCTGATAAGAGACAAAAACACAATCAGAGAAAAGCTGATGAATCAGACTTCATGAAATTTAGTAATTTCTGTACATCAGAATATGAACAAAAAGAAAAAGCCACAGACTAGAAGATAGCTATACTGTATCTTAGAAAGGAAATGTGTTTAAAATAGATAGCAGGTGCTGATTTTATAAAAAAATTCAAACTAATTTTCTAACATAGGAAAACAGTAGGGATGTATTTAATTTAAAGAGATGCCCTAGTGACCAAAAAAGTATGTTAAAGGATGTCCAACATCATCAGCCATCAGAGAAATGCAAAGCAAATCCTCATTAAAATATAATTAATCCCTATTACAATGTTGAAGAAGCAGGACAAGGACTGACATTGCCACAGATCATAAGACAGAGGACTCTATTTATATGGAAAAGTGTCAGTATCAACTAAAGTTATACATATACCTTTGTTCACAGCCCAGAAATTTTTAGTAGATGTTTACATTGTTTTAAGAATTATTAATGACAGTATTAATCCTAATAACCCTAAAACACAAAGCAACAAAAATAATACAAACAAATTCAAATGCTAATACTGAAAACATATCCAAAAGAACAAACTCCTGTCATCATAAATGATTAATGGTGAATAATGTTGGCTGTTATAGAGATTGTTATAAATGAAATAATACAGTAACATTTATGATTAATGGCAATGAAAGTTAGAACAATGGTCACTTTGGCAAGAAGAGAATAGTATTGACTAGGAAAGGTTAAGACAACATTTTGGGATGCTACAAATGTTCAGTATCTAGAGCTGAAGAATGGATTCATGAATGTCCCTATAAGCAAAACTTCACTGAGTTGTACACTTAATGTACTTTACTGCGTGTACATATATCTCAATACAAATAGATAAACAATAAATCCAAGACAAAACCAAATTCAACTAGGTATTCCCATCTCTACACTAGCTACTTTGGCATTTACATCACCATATTTTGAGCATAGACACTGAATCAAATTCTTTAGAAAGTTAGACCTCTATGCAAATAACAAATAAACATAGTTTTTAAAACAAATTTTAAAAATTAATATATTAATACATTTAGAGTTCTTGCTGTCAAAACTCTAAGTAATGTGGTAAGGGAGAATTATGTGAAAACTGAAACAACGTCCCTGCTGAAGACAAACTCAAAAAGTTGATAAACTGAAAAACTATTTCCCATAATTAATTAAAACCCTTACAAAATAAGCATCAGCTGGAGGATCAAAATGGGGAAACAGCTAGGTGCAGAGAGATGCTCAATATATCTGCTTCTGTAACAATTACTGGGGGAAGGAATTAAATAATTTAAGGTGATGATTGATGATCAGAATTCTCAACCCAAGAAGGTAAAGATGATGTTTGGTCAATCTATCACATCCAGGAGAATACAAGAAGAGAGAAAAGAAACAGTGAGCATTTTGGAGGCATGTAGGATCTATGGAAGCTCTTCATGAACTGAGTGTATCACCTGCCCATTTAGAAACCTCACTACAGAAGGGAATGCTATGTATTGTGCTCCTGTAACGGCCACACCAAAGTAGAAGGATCTATTCTATGTACACACAAAGGTGTCAGTACTCTCTAAAAAGCTCAATCATTCAAGAAAGTATAACTAAATTACAAGGGATGATGCAGAATTGCATGTGACTTGATAGATCAATACTAAAATTTTCATACACATATTTATACATATGTGAAGTTTTATATGTCATAATTTAAATTGGTAACATTGAATTTGTATATAATATCTTGAAATAATAATAAATCTTCCATTCTTATTTTAATGGTGTATGTTTCTTTAACATATCTTTCATTATTCTTTAATGGTGCAGTATAAATAGTTCAGTAGATCTATATAGTAGAACACAAGTAAAGTGGTTTTAAGTGATCACAAGATGAAATTCTCCAAAACTGTAAAAAGAATAGCAAAACATTCATACAAAATTACTTAAAACTCATATTTTAAAAGCAATTTGCAAAACTTGTACATAGTTCATTTGAAATTATCAAAAAGAATACATGGATATATAAGTATTTCATGTATAAGTATTTTCATTCCCAAGAGTAATGGCTCTACTCCTCCATGCTGAACTATTGGCTACTGGTGGATTTTAAGGCAGAAACAGTCATTTTCTTCTGCTATGTGATCCCACCATAACACAACAGATAGTCCCAAACTTGTGGCCACACAAACAATCCTTATTAAAATCAGTGGGTTACAAAACAAATCAAAAAGCACGATTCTGAGGAGGGGACATGTCAGGAAAAGAGGAGATGACAAGAGTGAAAGAGGAATAAGAGAGGGTTGGGGAGGAGTATGCAGAATGCCTTGTAAGCATGTATGGAATTGTCAAAGAACAAATTTAGTCAATGAAATAAGGAGGGTGTCTCTACCTTCGGTGAGTATGGTGATCTGTAAGAGAAGAAAGGCCATGAAGAATCCAGCTAAACACGAAGCTGCAGGCTCCATCACACCTGGAAAATGAAATTGTGATCATGGTATCAATTTTGGGGCATAAGAATCATGACAACACAGAGAAACACAACAAGAGACCATTCCGAAATTCTGTCTTGTGAGAAAATTCCCCTTGCAAGGAAGTCTTAATGACTGCTGCCAACCTCTGAGGCAATCTCTCCTAGCATCCTATCTTGTTTTGCACTTGGCTCCATGCCTTCGGGAGATTAACTTCACTGAAGGGAGCATTATTCATCCATAAAGAAGAATGAAATCCTGTCATTTGTAGCTAAATGGATAGAATTGGAAGACATTATATTTCACAAAACAAGTCAGACACAGAAACCTAATTACATTGTGCATGTGTGGAACCAAAGCCAACCTAGACAATTACTCCAGAATAAAGTCAGTCTAAGTAATTCCCTCAGAAGACCGGAGACACACAATCACCACTTCACATCATATGTAAATATGACCCATATAAATCAATAATATGAATGTGAATGATAAGTCCATAGAGGCATTAGATTATTTTATAATGACACATTTTATGAAATTAGAACAAGAACAAATGTATTAGGTTATGAGTAAAATAGCAAAAGAAAATGTTTGGTACAACTCCATTAATGTATTCATTTTTCATTTTTATTTATTGAGGAGTTACTGACTATATATATATATATAGAGAGAGAGAGTAATGGTATGCAATACAGTGTTCTGATACATCCTGATGTTATGAAGTGATTTCTATAGCCAAATTATTAAGATATCTATCAGCTAAAATATTTACCTTTGTGTGGGTGATAAGAACATTTAAAATCTATTGTCTTAGAAACTGTCAAGTACTCTATACACTGTTATTCAGTATAGTCACCATGCTATGCAACAGATTCCAGAACTTACTCATCCTGACTGAAACTTTGTTTCTACTTTGCCCAGTATGGTCCAACCCACATGACTAGAATCTAGCAAACACTATTAGATATTCTGTCTATATAAGTTCAAATTTTATACATTATATGTATAAGAAATATCATATATGTTGCTCTGTGTTTGAATTATTTCACTTAACATGTCATCCAGGTTCATGAGAGTCATCACAAATGCTGGGATTTCCTGCTTTTAAAAAGGATGGAATCTATTTCAGTACATATATATGCCATATTTCCTCATTTATCAACCCTCAGTGGATGTATAGGTGGTTTCCATTTTTTGTCAACTTGTGAACAGTGATGCATGAACATTGAATGGAGGTGTCTCTTCAACATATTGATTTTTCTTCCTCTGGATCATATAATCTCTTGATTTTCAAGCATACACATTCATGTGTTTAGAACCAGCAAAGTTATATGTCATGATCTTTTAAAATTATCCTAGTTACTGAGGACAATCTTGGCTTCTACTCCCTGTGAAATGCAGCAATTAGCTTACATTTATGTTAGCTATACTTTAAAATAAAATAATTACATTCTTCATTATTATTAAAATAACATTCTTCATTATTATCAGGTGCTCAAAATGATGAATAGTGTGCATTTGCCATGGTGTTCCTCAGTACTCTTCTATTTGTTTCTCTTTACTAATTTTCAGCTAATTAAAGTTAAAAGAAATATACTGTCTGATGTAATAAAGATCTACAATGTATATTTCTTTGCTTAAATACTTAAAAATAGCAAAGGAATTAAAGGGAAGTAAAAACAAAAATATCTTGACAGAATAAAATGACTCTGAAGTCAAGAATAAAGAGAAGTATACTGTGCAGAACATATGACCAAGCAAATGAGCAATGACCACGTTGGTTCATTTTAAAGCTACTTTAAAGTTTCCCACATCCTTCACTAAAGAAAGTAGAGGACATATAAATAAAGACAGCCAGTGTAGAAAGAATATCATCTGATTACATGGGGTATCTGAGTATCAATCAGCTGTGTCCCTTTTATTAAAACAGTCACTATGAGATGTGCTATGGACAGATGACAGTCAGTAGGGCTTTCTGTGAGAACTCTGGGGAACGGATGCACCCAGCAGCTTATTTTTCCACTCTGACATGTACATTCCATTTCAAGAGAAAGCTGAAGGCGGCACCCCACCCCTATGTAGGATTGTTTGTTTAAGCTCATCTTTAATATTAGGGTTCCACCAATAATGTTCAAGTAAGTATGGGTTTTAGGTTGACTTGACTCTCCCTGAAAATAAAACATGAAGCAATATTGTCATTTATTATATGATCTGGGTAGTTTAAAATGGCTATGGTGAAAAAATCCCCAAAGGTGTCATAATGATGTAACACAGGGAAATGCTGTGGACTATGTTCTGAGTCTTTGAAAGTAGAAACTACGGGACCTTCCTTTTCTTGATAAAGTTTTTAAAGCATGTCTTAAAAATATTATAAACATCATTTGTATAAGAAAAAATCTTTGAAATCTTAGTCTTTAATTATGGAGAACTAAATATTTTATCTAGCACCATGAGAAATAAAGGTATCAATGTCACATAAATACTGTAAAAGAAAGAAGGAATTAAATAAATATAGAGAATATGACAGTGTACATAGAAGGCAATAAGAAAACTGCTTAATATTAATGAGCATAATCTAGTATTCTTCCACCTTCAATAAAATTAAAAATGCATTAGATCTTTTCAGAGTTTAAAGATATTATATTGGTACCACTGAGTGTGGTATATAGTAGTTACAGATAGCATAATACTATTCAGTTCACAGATACAAATTATCTTTGTATTAAATTATATAGTCAATAAAATTCTTACATAATGCTATCAAAATATTTTAACCTTCATTTTTATTTTATATGTATGAGTGTTTTGCTTGTATGTGTGTCTGTGTACCTCATGATTACAGTGCCTTTTTGGGCCAGAAGAGGGGGTTACATTCACTGGGACTGTAGCTACAGACAGTTGTGATCCACCATGTGTGCTGGGAATTGAACATGGGTCCTCTGGAAGAACAGCAAGTGCGCTTAAGCACTGAGCTCTCTCTTCAGTCCCATGCAGTCAGAATATTAAGAGCAATAGAGCAGCTTAATCTCAGAATTATTTGAAAGAAAAGGAAATAAATCTTAACACATATAACCAGATGACATCAAAGATAACTGTGGAATCACGCCTGTCTCTAATTCCCCATTTACTGAAGAGGAAAAAAAACAGAATCTAATCAGAAAGTTACACCATATTAAATATTTAAATAAATTAAAATATGATAAAAAATAAAAACTCAGCAAGCAAGCCTTCAACTGATCTCTAATTTTGATACTGTGGAAGACTTTGGGACTCTATACAACCTTATCTAGCTATCTAGTAATTAAATGCCTATGTTGGAAAATGAGAAACAAACACAGAGATGAAGTGAGTTTGGTCACTTGGGGCTAGACTATGCTGTGCCTTATTAGAGAATCTTCTGATGACTCTAGTGATGATGTATGTGATGCTCTTGTTAATGTCAGAGGTGATAAAATACCACTATGGAGTCTTGAGTGTGAAAACAGAGAAGCAGTCACACACATACAAAGGGTATACAAGGAAAGGTTAAGACTTTCTCCAAAGATAGCCATTAGTTATCAATCCCAAGAAGACACTATAAAGAGTAGCTCCATCACTAAAAGTAGATTTGCTGTTCAAGAAGACACCTTCTAAGTATCCTCACAGGAGACTGGTCAAGCAGTTGAGGTCAGGAGCTGAAGCAAAGCTTCATCAAAGCAGAGTGACTGCACTGAAATTTGATTCCATGTAAATGTTTCTAACATATAAGAGAAGATTTATTCACTTTTGTCTTGTACTTCTGTGTTCACTTTTTTCTAGAGTGTCCACTATCTCAATCAAAGAATTACAGTGTATATCATCTCCCAAATCCACAAATGTGTTCCTGAGTCACTCTGTAGAAACTGATTAGAATTACCATTACAGACACATTTGCCTTTCCACAACACTCAAAAAGAATGTGTATTTCTAGTACCTTAGCAGGAAAAAGATCTGCTTCTGTTCCACTCCATGAAGGAGTATTTTGCTGATATAAGAGCTTCAACATAGTTTTTTAGGAATCTTCAGTTTCTTTTCACTTTTTTTTGGCTGTACTCTTGCTGATGGCTCTTGATTTTATTTTGTTTCCCTCCTTGATAACATTTAGTGATTCTGATTTCAGTTTTTCATTTGTTTTGCTTTTGTTTCTTCCTCATGGAACATTGGTGAAGGATCCAGTATTTGACAGAAAGGGGGCATAAAAGCTGAATTTGTGAGAAAAAAGTACAAGAGAATGAACAAGTTTAAAATTGCTGACATTTATTTAGCTGACTTTATATTTCAAGCCAGAAGTATGAACCAGATCATGGAACATACCTGAAATATGCACAGAGCGGGAAGATGAGAGCAGAAGAGGGGGAGGGTGTTGAGCTGTAAGCTGAATAGGGTGACTCACACATGCAATCCTAGAGTGGAAGATTGAGGAAGGAGAATTGCTATGAGTATGAGCTCGTCCTGGGCTACATAGTGAATTCCAAAGCAGCCTGGGCTATGTAGTGAATGCCTGTCTCAAACAATAAGAACAAAATAATTCAATTTCTTCAAAGAATAAAAATGAAGTCCTTCCATACCTTACCAGCATGGTTAGATGCCAATATATTAAGAGTTTATAAAAAGTACCCCATTCCCTTTTAATTTCCTCACATGTTCTAGCATTATACAATTGGAGCTGTTTATCTAGTAGAAAAGGCAGTCTTCAGTAAACACTGGTTTCAAGGAAGTAGTTACAATGACCTTCTGGGGCTGAAAAGATAACCCGGTGGTTCAGAGCATTTGCTGCTCTTCCAGAAGATGGGAGTTCAGTTCCTATAATCCATATCTAGTGCTCATAACCACCTGCTCACAACTCCAGCTCAGGGAACCCAACTCCCTCTTCTGGCTTATGAAAGTATTGGCATCAGCATAGCATACACAAACACAGACACATATGCACATAAATAAATCAATCATTTTTTTATTATTTAAAAATAGCTTCCTGCTCCATGGTGAGCTCTTTTCTCTCATTACTCTCACACTGGGTCATATCTGTATCCTAATCTCTTAACAAATGGTTTCCATGAGTAGAGCATGCTTTATGTCATAATATAGTTATCTTGTACTTCACTAATTAATTCTGGTCAAGACTTCATAGGAAAAGAAAAACATGTGTACTCTTTCCTTTTGAAACAGTTATAATCCATCTACTTAAATGAAAGATTTGTTTGCAAAGGTGACTTTAATACTAAATGTTTATTTTACCACTGTGTTGAATTTAAATGTGAACACTTCTGCTCAGATTGTGAGTTGTGTTCTGACTTAATGAGAAATTTTACATATATTTGAAATTAAAATATGCTCTCCCAGAGAAAACTCATTTTAGCTTCAGAATAATTATCATGACCATAACTATTACTTCAGTATTTAAGTATAAACTGAAATAGAGAGCAATAGATCTTCCAAAAAAATCAAAAGTGTGAAATTTGAAAAATATACAGGACAAATGAGCACATCTTCAAAAAACAGAAGAAGAGGGAATTCTTGGCTTGCAGATGTACTCTACCAAAAGCTTAAAATACAGATCACAGAATAAAATAAAACAATAGTAGTAAATCAAAATCTAGATTAAAGGAGTGAATTTCTATAAATAATATATTTGTAGTCAGGCATGGTGTTGAACACCTTTAATCCCAGAACTCAGGAAAGTCAGGGATGTACATATATCTCCAAGGATATTTAAAGGGCAGTTTACTTTTGATCACCTAAAGGAAGGTAACAGGCAGGGATGGACATCACATGCAAAAGTAAAATTTATCTTTACAGTAACTTCAAGAATGGGGCGGAAAACTATCACTATGTATTTCATCTTATATGTTACACAATTAATCATATTATTTTAAGTTAGAAATTGACAAAGTTGAATATTGTAAATCTACAGATAGTTCTTACTATAAATGTATGGGCAAAATGAGAAAGCTTAGAGGGTAAAGCTGCTCAGCAAAGCCTGATGACAAAAGTTCAATCCCAGGGATCCACATGGAAGAAGGAGAGAACAGACTCCCTCAAGTTGTTCTCTGACCTCCACAGACACAGAATGGCATGAACATGTGTAGGAGAATGTGTGTGTACATGCACACATAAATAAATAAATGTAAAGAATAATGTAAATTAAATACACTACTAAAATGAAATAGACTACTAAGATACTCAATAAGCACAAAACAAGGCACAAAGTAAGACACCAAGACAAAAATTACCAACTACGCCTGGTATGATGATACATGTCCATGAGTTCAGCACTCAGAGGGCTGAGGAAGGAGGCTAGAGATTGTCAGCCCAGCCAGGGACACATGCTGGGCTACAGACTTGCCTTGGCTGCATAACTAAACCCTGTCAATCAGAGAGACACAAACTAAAACTAAAACTTCATTGAGATTCCATCTCACCCTTGTCAGAATGGCAGTCACTAAGAAAAAAGTATGAGCAAATGTTGGTAAGAACATGGAGATAAAAATCATTTATCCACTACAGGTGGGGATGTAAAATACTCTGGCTACTGTGGAATAAATATACAAGTTTCTCAGAAGGCTAGAAGTAGCTCTATCATATGACCTAGTTACACACTCATAGGAATTTACTGGTAGGACTCAGCCTCAACATAACACAAAGGTAACTATATATTAACATTGATTGCAACACTATTCACAATACCTAAATTATGGAAACAGCCAGGGATATACAATAGCACAGGACTGGATAAAGAAAATGTACTGTGTATAGAGAATAAGGTTTCTCAGCCACAAAGAAGAATAAAGCCATATTCTTTGTAGAAAAAATGGATGCAACTGGAGATAATCATATTAAGCAAATTTATGCCAGTCTCAAAAAGACAAACATTATATATTGTCTCCATTTGTGGTTCCTAAATTCCAGATAAATACATAAAATCATGTATGTATATATGACATGAAAATAGAAGTAAAATTCCCTAAGGGAACAAAACAGACTAATGGGATAGAAGGAGAAATGGGGGAAGAAATGGAAAGTGGAGAAAATGCCCAATGTACAATATATTCTTTTATGAAAATGTATTCATGTAATATAGTGCCATATAAAATGTATACACATGATAACATTTAAGAAAATAAGTCAAATTGAAATGAGATAAGAATTAAAAATATTAATTATACACAGAAAAGTTTAAAGAAAAAATGGAAACTTTTTATGTAAATGGAAAATGTATTGCTACATTATTATGTTAATGTCAATAAAGACTTTAATACAAAAAATATCAACTGAAATTGAGAAAAATTGAACAATGATAAAAATCCAGCACAATATAATAAATGTGTCTGCTCCTATTCAGATTCAAAAGATGTGGAGCAAAAAAATACCCAGACTAAAAACAAATATACTAATCCACAATTATGGTTGCAGATTATAATGTTCATCTTCTATAAATTCATAAAAACAATAAACTAAATTTTGTGAAGCTTAAGAAGAATTTAAGGTACTAAAAATGATTATTTCTCACTAATAAACATTCAAAATACTATGAGTAGTAGAAAACAAAATGCAAAAATACTTAAAATGAAAAATTAACTTTGACCTTGATAATATAGAAATAAAACTAATTTTATATGTGTTACAATTATAAAATATAAAATGAATAACTATACAGTCTTTAAGAAAACAATTAGAAAATAAGACATTAACAAAGATGAAAATAATAAAATAAAAATTATCAATGAAAATTAATGCTAAGATAAATTCACATGATTTCCTATGTATATTTAAGAAATAGATTTTATTCAATGTTTTAAAAAGAATAGGCGCAGATGCAGAGAATGGTGGAGCTCCAGGAGTTCAATCGACAAGAAAGAGGAGAAATTATATGAGCAAGAGACCATGAATGGAAAAAATACAGAGACAACTAGTCAAACTAGTGGAAACACATGAACTGTGAACCAATAGCTGAGGAGCCCCCATGGAACTGTACTAGGCCCTCTGGATAAGTGAGACAGTTGTTTATAGCTTGAACTGTTTAGGGGGCCCCCAGGCAGTGAGACTGGGACCTGTCCTTAGTGCATGAGCTGGCTTTTTGGAACCTAGTGTCTATGCTGAGACACTTTGTTCAGCCTTGGTGCAGGGAGGAGGGGATTGGACCTGCCTCAACTGAATGTACCAGGCTGGGCTGACTCCCCAGGGGAGACCTTGCCTTGGAGGAGGTTGGAATGAAGAGTGGGTTATAGGGGAGGAGGCTGGGGGGAGGAGGGAAGACAGGGGAATTTGTGGTTGATATGTAAAACGAATAGAAAATCTCTTAATAAAAAGAGAAAAAAGAATAGGCATGTGGAAGAGAATATTAACAATATGTATGTGGCCATAGGGTTTTTATAGACATATATATTATATGTATGTACACATATATACGTAGAATACAATTTAATAATAGACAAAATATTAATCACTATTGTGGGATATTTGTACATTGTGTGAAGATGTGTCATTGTGATTGGTTTAATAACAACAACAAAAAAAAAAAACTGAATGGCCGATAGCTAGGCAGGAGAGGATAGGCATGACTTCCAGGCAGAGGGAGGAAATAGTGTGATGGGGAAGAACATTAGAGGTAGGGATTAAGTGGAGCAAGTCAGACATACAGAATAAAGGAGAGGTAAAAAGACATGGGGCAGAACAGAGATTAATAGAAATGGATTAATTTAAGTTATAAGAGCTAGTTGGGAACAAGCCTAAGCTAAAGGTTAAGATTTCATAATTAATAATTTAATAATAAGTCTCCATGTCATTGTTTGAGAGTTGATGGTCCAAAGAAAGCCTGACAAGAAAGTCCAGCTACAAATCACTGGTAAAATTTTTTAATAATAACTTTATGAATGAAGAATTGTCAGTGAAAAATGAGACATATAAATATGATTGTCAGTCACCAAGGAAATACAAAGAAAAACTACAGAATGTATATATAATCATACACTAAAGAGCTATGGTGGTATTCTATTTGTACTGAAATATGATTTTAATTGTATGTTAATAAATAAAGTTGCCTGGGGGTCAGAGCTATTAGAGCCATAGCAAGAGCGTGGCAGTGGTGGCGCACACCTTTAATCCCATAGATCTCTGTGTGTTCAAGGATACAGCCAGCACTGGAAACATATGCCTGTAAGACCTAGAGGGCTGTTATAGGCAGTGACGAGGCAGTCACGTGTTTGGGTTTACAACCAATGAGAAGGCAGAACAGAAAGACTATTTAAAGACATACACACAGGAAATAGCTCTCTTTCGGGGAGCTGGGAACACCACAGGAGGAAGGGTAAGATTTTAGCTCTGAGCTCTGACCTCTTGACTTTCTCTTTTACATTGGTTCTGTGTTTCTTATTTAATAAGACGGTTGGTAACATCTACAAAGAGCTAATATTTTTAATTTATTTTTTAATTTTATTTTGAAATTATAACATAATTAAATCATTTCTCTCTTCTCTTTCCTCCCTCCAGATACTTCTACATACCTCTCTTTTCTCCCTTTCAAATCCATGGCTTCTATTTTCATTACTTGTTGTTACAGACAGACAGACAGACAGAACAGAGAGACAGATGATAGACAAATAGAAAGAGAGATAAATATAGATCAATAGAAATATGTATGTATGCATGTGTATATACATATATATTCTGACGAATAAGATTATTTCTCCTACTTTCAACATTCCTTTGATGCCTATAGTTTTTTGCATAGGCATCAAAGTTTTTTGCAAAGGCCTCATCGTCTTTCCCCCAACCACTTTGGCATATCTAATGTTGTTGTCCAGTTCATGCTTAGGCAGTCATATTGATGAAATTCAATGGGTGTGGCTTCTGACAATACTAGGAGACACAGTCTCACAGCAAACTCCTTGGTCCTCTGGCTCTTACAATCTTTCTGCCCTCTCTTCGGCAGTATTCCCTCAGCCTTAGGTGCAGGAGTTAGAACAGCTAACCTTGAAATGACTGACAATATCAAACATGTGGGATGGTACAGATAAAAGCTAATTTTCAAATTTTCTAAGGATTATGATTCAGTGCAATTGGATGAAGAGTTTTAGTAATAGAGAACAACAGAGCAATGAGGAAAGGCAACAACAGTGTTTCAGTAACATGCACTTGACAAAGATGACGGAGCCAAAGGAAGAATAGCCACCAAGAGACAAGCACTTGGTGATCTGGGGATTAGATGGCATCACAGTAAATGGTTTGGATATCAGAATTTTGGTTACATACACAAGGACTAAACAGATATTTGGAGGTATAAGAGGAGCCAGTGTCCTTCATAATTTGAGAAAGAAGGTACACATACAAAAGAAAGATAAATTCTGTGCCATTGAATTAGAATTAAAGCAACTGATGAAGTCATTGATTTCAATATGTATAAGTATATATGAAATCAACATGAATATCTAGGTATACAGATAGATATAAGATGATAGATAGATAGATAGATAGATAGATAGATAGATAGATAGATAGATAGATAGATAGATAGATAGATAATAGACAGATAGATAGACAATAGGTGATAGATAGATACATAGTTACATCTGTTGAGCGAGCCTAGGAACAACACATTTCAGTATTACTACACATTTAACACCCAAATGTTCTCAAAATACCTTTACACTCAATGGCCCACATATTTTTGGAAAAACCACTAACACCAGGGCCCAAGTATGAAAAGAAGAGTATGAAATAAGAATAAGAGAGAGATATGGGTTGAGGTTCACTCTGTCTAAATTAGGGTACAATCTGAGTTTTGAAATAAATGTCAAAACAATGGATTATATCTGTTAAATAAAGTAGTCATGAGTTCAAATTGATATAAACAAATAGATTTAATAAACAGAAGAAAAATAAGTGGGAAAAGAAAAATTATTTCCTTAGAGTAGAATGTCAACTTATAAATAAATTAAAATGTTGAAATTAGTGAACAGGACAATCCACTTAACAAAAATCCACTCAGGTTTCTAAGCCTCCTATAATCATCTGTGCATTTTCTTATGAAAGTTTTAGAAAAAGAAATCTTCCAGGCTAGTATAGCAGGAATTTCCCTCTTTGATACTTCAATATCTGCTCTGTTCCCTCTTATGTCATCCACCATGATGTCTGATAGTAAGAATTGATCCTGTTAGTACAGTTCAGCCAGAATTCTCCTCATGCCTGCTCACTCTGAGAAATTCTTCATCCACCTACATCAATCTGTCCTTGGCTATAAGCTTGTTATATTCAACTGAGTGTATGCTCACCTCCCTCAAAACCCCATTATATTGGTTGTCTTTTTATCATGAGGGTCCTGAATAAAGTTTTCCCTGACATTGATTAACAAATATCCTTAAATTATTGTTTTTTAAAATTAGAAATCTCCATTTTACCTATGATGCTAATACTTAATTTAGCAAGAAACATAATAGGCACAAAACTAGTAGATAAAACTAAAAAGTGAAATGAGACATTATGTGGTAACAATGGAGTACCCCCCAAAAAACATAGTTACAAATAAAAGTAGTAGGGAGGTAATAATGGAGATATATGGTAGACACTATTTTAATCAAACAATCAAAAGTTTCTAAATAATATACTAATATCTGGTGGGTAAGAACATGGGATAATCATATCTGATGGCCCAGGCTAAAATAATTATTGTTCATCTAATCAAAAAAACATCATACAAACCAAACTGGTAGGTATTCTATAATATGCTTGCCCTATAATCCTTTAAGGAAAGATTTAGAAACTTTCCCAGATTTAAGAAGACTTGAAAAATCTGCATCACGGGTGCCTTGCATAATCCTTGATTGATTTATTTCACTATAAAGAGCATTGCATGAATAAGTAGTAAGACTGGAATGGATTCTCTGGATAGATTGGACTTTTTGTACCATTTTTGTGTGAATTGAAATTCCCGGGGGTGGGGGGTGGAACTCACCTGTGTTAAACATCTACAAGGTGGATTGCTTAAAATTTCTGTGATTATAGAGAGCTGGAATGCTGCAGGTCCGGAACCAATTATCTTGAGCTTCCTTTAGCCATCTAAATAGGCATTTATTGCCCAGACTGTGTTTAACTTAACACTCTCGTGGCTATCAGTAAACTCCTTTTTTAAAAAATATGTTGACAGTGAGATTACAAAGATGGTTCAGTGGCTGAGAGCACATACCTCCTAGCAAAGGACTCAAATTCAACTCCCAGCACCCACATCAGGCATCTCACAACCACCTGCAATTCCAGTTCCACTTCTGCAGGCACTTGTATTCACGTGCACATACCCACACAGAGATACAACAAAATACAAAATATAAATTTTAAGAATATACAAACAGACCTCTAGCTACCACCAACTCAATGGCTAAGAATTTCATCAGGCAGCATCTGAGGGCTAGAGAAGTTTCCTCAGTTTGCTTGTAGCTCACTTATCTGATATTCCCACTAATGTATTTTTAAAGTATCTTGATTTATGATTTTCTTTGTCCTCTTACTTCATGAAACTGTTCCCAGCAGTTTCACCTAAATTTTTATTCCTGGGCCATGACCACTCATATTTGGCTGCAGAATAAATTGTGTCTTATTCTCTGAGATTAGACAGTTCTGCATTAATACTTGAAGCAACAATGAATGATTGGAAGTTGTTCCAAAGTTCAACTTGTGAGAGGTAGTTGCTCCCATACTAAAAGTGAGAATTTGGTAAACCAAAGGATTATGGACTGGCAATACCCATGAAAGAACTAAAACCATAAAGAACTAATGAACTGGATTCTGGAAAGAGAGAGTTTTTTTTTTAATGAGAAAAACGCTGTGGCTGTTTTCACTTCTGATAAAAATCTTGGGAGGAGAAATCTATCATAAAAAAATGAGGAAAAATGCTAACAGTCATATGTGGGCTGTCATAATATATCAGAGGAGCCTTCACAACAGAGTGGTCTGTGCATATCCCCAGAATGCAAATGAAAGGCAGGGTGTGGATCCAAAAACCTGTAATCCCAGCGTTAGGAGTGGGAGTGGAAATAGGGGGATCTCAGAATCTTGCTGGCCAGCCAGGCTAGGCAAATCAATGAATTCGGGATTCAGTGAGAAAAGCTGCTCCCAAAATAAAGTGGAAAGTAATTGAGATAGATAGTTGATTTTGGCTTCTGAACACACACACACACACACACACACACACACACAAAAGAAGCAAAACAAATTTCATATTGGGTACTATACTTAGAACATTACATCTAAAAAACATAATTGTTAAATATTATATCAAAATATAATTTATGAATATAACATCCAAGTTAAATATAATTGTGCAAATATAATTTGTACAATGAAAACTATAAAATATTCTTTAGAGAAATTAAAGATCCACATGAATGCAAAGCTGTAACAAGTTCGTAGATTGACAAATATTGTTCATAAGTTTACTGCTAAATTTTACCTATACTTTAAACTTAATATTAAAATATAAGCAGGTTTTTTAGGAATTTGACATAATGCATATATGATTATGTGGGGAAAGCCCAGAATCTTATCCATAAATATTTATTTAAAATATTATATTATTTATTTATTTCCCTGAGGCAAGATCATTCTATGTTGCACAGGATGTCTTTAAACTCCTTGGCTCAAGCAAACATCCAACATCAGAGATGATTAAATCTTAAAAATGCATATTTATGGTATATACAGTTGTAATAGGGCTCAAGACCTTAGTGGTCCCTGAGACCTTAGGACAACTGGCTCCATGGTGGAAGTACCATTCAGGCTAATGAAACTCAGCATATAGACAGCACCACCTGCCAAAACTAAAACAAAGGCCTAATACATCAAAGCCCACAGTTCTAGGAAAGTTTCTAAATGTACTACTTTTGCTTTTGACTTCTCTAGTCCTGCTTCTGGCTAACTGTTCTTGTCAACGCAGAACATGGTTTTGTGCTTAAAAACTCAACCTTAGAAAGGTTCAGTGCTACACTGGGATCCCAAATACCCAGTGTAGTCACAGGCTGACTTATAAAAGACTTTCTACTGGCTTAACCCCATGTCTGGGCAGTCTTCTCTGGCAAATACCCCACAACACTGTGATATTTGGACAAATTTACACAACTGTAAAGATGCATAGGCTAATCTGTACAGTGAACATTTTGTTTAGTGTTGTAACTGTTTGTTGCAGCCCTTTATAGCAGAAATATTTGGACAGGCAATATGTAAACGTTTATGGGCATTTAACAAAGGAATCAATCCATAATTTAGACAAATCAGACTCCTCCAGCGGTGTCAAAAAGACCATGCATGACCATAGCCTGACAGGAACAGAGCAGCCCCAGATCTACCCATGATAAAAACTGGGTATGATTCCCAGCCCCAAGATATGCTGGGCATCTACATGTTACCTATAGGACCTCCATGGGCCTCTGAGGGATCTAGCATTTGCATAGAAGCTGCCTCCCAATCCTTCCTCTCAGACTCCATGGAACTATCCAGACCATAGTTTTAGAGGGCCCTATAG